>NC_134710.1:153972531-154280031 GCF_043290135.1 Rhipicephalus microplus
GGTACGGGCAATGTATACGTATCACAGTTCAAGCCGACCCTTGGCCAATGAAGAGAGAAAGCCACGCTGGAAGGAAATCTTACCTTCCTCCGTTGAGAAAGCAGACACTGCTAATCATAGGGCGTGTCATACAAAATTGTAATTAACGACATAAACTTGCGTAAACTGCCACATGCGCGACAAACGAAACCAACGAAACTACGTGACCCATGCGTGAGTTAACAGGTGCACAACACTGTGATCACTGAAGTGCAGATACCATTGTGCCAGCCATTAAAAAAAACTAAAATTCCACGCAAGTGCACTAGCAACCACAACAATTGAAAAAAAAATTGAGAAAATTTTTACTTATTGAAATAAAACTGTTACTTGTTTTGCAATCATCATCAACCTTTGATAGAGGACATAGAGGACAGCGATTGTGCTGGCAACAATGTATCAGAAATAAATTTGCGCTTTTTGTTGTCTTTGCCGCCACCGCCACAGTTTTCGCGCGTTAATGACGAAGTTCGCGCGAAAAAGCAGGCAAGTTGTTGCGTTGTGACACTCTACTTTGGCGGGATTCTGCACTACAGGCGCAAAATGTCATTGATGAAGCAAACTGCTCTTACGCGCTATTATAGCGCGAAGAAACAAGGCCCTGCGTTGAAGAACAAACGGACCACGTTCGGAGGCAGCATCGACACTTTGCGAACACCTAAGACGGTGCCTCATGAGCTGATCGCTGCCAATTCAGAGCCATATGCCAGCTTGCCTCACAAGAGAAGACGCATAGAGGCTGCTGAAAAAACGCCGGTGTCGTCGAAGCAAGGTGACTGCTTGCCTCTTCGGCGACCCCCTACGTCCGTTCGCAAGCGCCTACTCCTTCATGAAGATGTTGACGGGGCCGACATCACGAAAACTGGCCCTACCCTGCCGTCGTCGCAGCTTGAAGAGACGGAGAAAAAGCCTGGCACACCGTTGAAGCCGGCGCCTGACAAATCTGAGAGCCTGAAGAGCGCTGTGATGAAAAAGCTTATGGCGTCCGGCAAACTGCTAGAGCTACAGGATAGGCTGAAAGCTATCGACAGCGCGCAGACTGCTCTTAACAAAGTGCAGGCAGCGAAGAAAACCCAAGACGAAGCCGGTAAAAGTCCTGCATATGAACGCTTTCACCACCTTACAGAGCCACAGCCCGGCCTCATCCTTCCGTACAGTTACAAAGAACTTTTCGAAATATTTCGGTGCTGTGACACAATCGTTAGTATGTTATTCAACAGGAAGGAAGTTTGCACGTTTGACAAACTGAAACGCTCTGTTGAGGAGATGTCAAAGAAAAGCTTCAGCAAGGACAAGCTCGGCCAGATAACAACAATCTTCCCAGATGCATACATTTTAAGTCAAGAGAAATTGCAGCAGCGAGGACTCGCCGACAGCGGCTATCATCTGGTAGTGACACCGCGTTTGCCCCCAGAAAGCTCAAAGATGCTCACTGCGACCCAACTTCTGCACCGTAGAAAGCAATTTCACTCCCTTCTATTGTCATCTGTAAAAAAACACCATGAGAAGTTTCTTCAGAGCTTGGACCCACCTGTCAGTATTGCCGCGGGTGCTTTAACCCGCTGGCATCCAAAGTTTCCTTTGGATAGTGTACCGATGGTTTGTCCAGCACCTCTGCCAGAGTCGCCCCTGAAAAAATCCTTCACCTCAGCGCAGGATGTGCTGGACAAAGTCAAAGGCAGGCTTGGTGAGCGCATTGAAAAAGCATTGCTGAGCTTGAATGCAGACCAGCAGGCAACTATTACTGCACCGCCGTCTCAGAGCAACAGTAAGGCTGGGACATGTTTGAAAGGCATATCTGAGGATCTTCTTGCCCGAATTCGTGAGCGAGAGTCATTCAAACTTGTGAAAGAAATGACACTTCGACCAGAGGATGAAAAAGAGCGAGCTGAACTGGCTAAACTTCCAGAGTTCATCAGAATCACTCGGTCCCTCTTCCTTGCTGAGCAGAAGGCAGCTATACCAAAGGATGACCTTGTGCAGAAGATCAAAGAAAGTTTTTCATCCATTCAGGAAGTGGCTGAAGTCGAGTCCCTTATTGTTCTTGCTTCAAAAGTGCTCCCTGATTGGTTTAAGGTACTAACCATCCGGCGTGGCACATATGTAAAAATTGTGAAGGAGACTGATATTAATGGTCTCGTTACTCGTGTAACTAACAAGCTGCAGCAGTGAAGCTGGCATGGGTATTTCACACCACTGTTTTTAATCAACTCTTATTCGTGTACCGCCGTGTGAGCAAATGGCATCTTTTTATCTTATACTGCAAAATATGCCACATTTTATCAATGTCATGCATCATATATACATGTCATGCATTTCATTGAGCTGCTTTTAGTGCCTTTCACTTTTTCATGCTTTTTGAATCACGTTTTTGCATATTTTGAAAATTTTATACAATACTTTACACTTTTCATATGGCTTTTAATACCACATAGGTGTGCCAGTTTTTTTGGGGAAACGTGCACATTGTGTGTCGTATACTTGCACTTTATTGTGACTGCTCATGCTTGTACTTTATATCAGTTCATGCCCATAGTTTTTTGAAGTCAAATAAAGCACACAATTTTGATAATCAGAAGACACATTCTCTGCTTTGGGTAAATCCACTCAATGTGATCAGTAATCCAGAATTGTAGATATGTACTGCCCTTATTTTGAAATACAGAATGGTAGTTTGCTATAATGATATTTTGCCACCATTCTCAAAAGCTAAAATGGTATTGTATAAACGACATAATGCTCTGTGGAAAAGCCCACTTGTGGAATTATAGCTAGTGAAAGATTTTTTCGTGACCTATTTGTCTTGTGTGCATGGCCTGTTTTCATGGTAGCTTTATCGCTAATTGCAGGTTCTCGCCATGCTAAACAAGTAGCTGTTTCATCTATATGTTTCGGCTTCTCTTTCACTTGCTCGTGAAGCCATGAGATGTAAAAAAAAAGAAACTGCATTATTCACTGAAATTATATGTTTTGTTAAGCTGATACAAGTTTTTTGCCGCCTGAAAAAAAAAAAAAAAAAAAAAAAAAAAACCTTTGCCTTGGAAGGCCCACTGTTTGGTGTAGACAGGGAATAGCCACATTAGTTTTGTTCCATTTTCCCAGGCATTCAGGGAGTAAGCTTCAATTAACTATTTAATTAATGTTGAACATAAAGAAAACAATGTTTATATTTTCATATTCATGCGTGAGCTGCTTTTTCAGATGTGAAACATCCTCCTTTAATAATTTGTAATGCCACATAAATAGGTGTCGTGTGTGGGTGTCATGGTAATCTGCTGCCAGTGACCAGAATGTTGCCACTGCTTGAGCAGCAGCATTGATGACAACACATTGCTCTGCTTGGGATTTTGATGTTCTTGCAGAGCAGGGAGGAACATGTCTGGGACGATGATTTTTAAAAGTTTCTTGTTCCACTTGTTTGAAATTCCATTTTTGTCAGTTGTAAAGAAGCCTTTGCTGGCCTGTACGGTCTTTATTCTTCACATTGTATAGGCCAGGGCTGGCATTTTGTTGTATCGTATTAATATGTAGTCTATGGTAGTCTTGCCATTCACGGCCACGTGAACCGGCCCAGCTGAGAATATACTGACCCAGACGTGAACTTCCTGTACCATAGCCCGACATTTATAACGTCATTTTCAATGTTTGCTCATACGTGTGATACATCTTCATATGCCTTGCACCATTTCTTTATAATGAAAAAGGCAAAAACTGCCATAGGGTTGCGGTATGGCACGTGGAGCTAAATTTGCATTTGTGAAATCTTGATCATCTTGGGAACACTATTGCTAGCTTTTAAATTTCCCAAAAGCAAATGGGAGGGTGACATTTTGTAAATGATGGTTTACTTAATTTCAGGGGGTTTTCAAGCCAAACACATGTTATAAGGCCTGCAATAAGGGGGGTCTCCAGATTTTCGTTTCCTGAGGCTCTTTGATGTGCACCTATATCCAAGTGCACATATGCCCTTGTAATTCATTCCCATCAAAATGTGACCAATGTGGCTAGAAATTGAACATCTTCTCTCGAGCTTATTATGTTGTGATCCTGGCTAAAGTAACAGGTGGGTTTCATTTACTGCTAGCAGATTAGCATGACACCAGCATTTCAGATTTTTCACTGTGCAATAAAAATTCAGCAGATCCCGAGTACCTGGGAATCGACGTTATGCGAAGCGTGCGGAGGGAAGGTAGCCGTATTATAATTTTTTTTATCGAGCAAGACATTATGAAATGACGCTAAATATATGTACGAATGTTGTACGCACAGACATATGTTGAAGAGTTGCAGATGTTTATATAAGAAGTTGTTTGCACTTGTGCAATGATGCCAACTGGAACATGCGTATTAGAAACACCAGAAGCTGATATGAAATGCTGATGCTCGCGAGGATGCTGGCCCTGGACACTGCTACACAAATCAACTTCAGCACATGGCAATTAACCACAATTGACGTTACCCCAACGTGACAGCTGTATCAAAGGAGTACATGTGTAATGTTTATAAAATTGGGTAAGCATGCAGCACTGCAACCACTATTGACGTTTCACGAAGATTAGCGGCTATTTGACAAGTAGTTCCGAGACCTGGCGTAGCTCTGTGGTAAAATGTTTCATTTCCACGCAGAATGCTTGGGTTCGATTCCAGCTGGGACCCTGACATTTATTCTCTGCATGCGTCGGGTCACTGCTGCTGATGTCGGGTATTTCTTGACGCTTGCGCATTAAAATTGCCCATGTGTGTTCTCGTCGTTCCAGGGTAGATACTAAGTGCCAATCACCTATGGCACATACCCGCATACCAGCGGCACATACACGCCCATTGGTATGTGCCACTGTATGGCGGGAAGTGTTTGATGACGTACGCGACAGGATTGTGACATTATTCATGTCTTGACCACCATGTAATATTCGTTGGACCATCTTACCCTCCCATGCTGATTTTGGTTTATGCCAAGTTAAGGAGGGTACCACGAAAGCACCCAGACGTAAGTGGCTTGATAGACAAATACACAGTAATTTTGCAATATCTTTGTGGTACTGTATGCTGCTAAACACCTAGTACTATTTTCTAAAAGTTAAGTTGAGGACTAAGCAAACTGGTTTGACATTGAACTGTTGCAGTGCAACAACAAAGGGAAGAAAAACTAAAAGAAGAAACACTGTTCTGTTCCTTCCTTAGGCAGTGTTGAGAGCAATGTCTTGCCTGTTAAACTACTTTTTGTACCTAGATTGCATTTGCGATAACCTTTCAAGATTAGTGTATGACTGTTGCCAGAAAACTAGAAAAGAGTTGTGTAAAGATAGGGAAGTCTTCTTGACTGCTGCTTCCCTACTTGTGAGGGGTCTGGAGAGAAATGCTTGCATGTGTGAACTATTTTTTGTGATTAGTAATTGCAAACAATTGTCCAGTGTCTCGCATATATGGGTTGTTGCACAGGTCTACAGTATCAATCAATCAATCAATGTTTCTTTATTAGCATCAGAAGTGTACATTGTGAGTAAGTATGCAGGAGGAGGTCCCAAGGTAGTAAACCGCAGGCGGGACCTCCTATGTTATTACAATGAAAAAGCTAAAATATGAATATCGAAAGAGCAAGTCACAGAACATTTTGAACTTTTTTTTTTTCTACAAACAAAGCAAGATATCAAAACTTAACAAAATTCAGCAGTTATACGTTTAATAGAGACTTTTTCAATTTCCTCTTAAAAAAATGAATGTGCATTAAGTCTTTCACATCATGTGACAAAGAATTCCATAATGAAATTGATGAAAGAACAATGCTCATTTTTCCATAATTAGTGCGAACTTTAGGTAATAACAGGTTATGGGCGACCGCGAATCTAGTATTAATGGAATTATCCAACAAGGTAATAGGAAAGATGTCGATAGTGAGGGGACGGTGGAAAATTTTGAAAAACAAAACACACACATTGTAAACGTACATTTGGGAAATCGGTAATACGTCAAGCTGCCGAAAAATCTCGCGATGGCGCTTGACGTGAAGCGAAAGTTATGAGTCGAATTGCTTGTTTTTGCAATACCTTTAACGGCCAAATGTGCACCGAATATGAATTACCCCAAGATGTAATGCAATAACTGAGATGACTGTGTATGAATGCATAATACAATGCCTTGAGAGTTTCGATGTTAAAACACATTCGTGACTTGACCAATGCCCTGATACCGTACGAAATCTTTTTACAAACAGAATTGATATGTTGCTGAAATTTTAGATGTGTGTCCATTATAACTCCTAAAAATGACGTGTGATCACTTAAAGGAATAACTATTAAGTTCACATTAAGGTAAGGAATAAATGATAGTTTTTTGTTTGGTGAATAAAAAAGCATAAAACAGGTTTTGCAAGGATTAATCAACAATCTATTACAGTTGCACCAGTCAACAAGACAATTAAGGTCAGCTTGACACGAGACACGAGAGTCGCTAAATCCAAGTGATGAGAAAAGAGAGTCGTGTCATCAGCGTAAAGTAAACAGGAAGAATAATTAAGGCAACGTGGTAAATCATTTATGAATAATAAAAATAATAATGGACCCAAAATTGAACCTTGCGGAACACCTCTTGTAATGGGGTTGGGACTGGATGTAAAATTATCGACCGAGACCACCTGCAAACTATTAAGAAGAAAGCTCTGTAATAGCGTTAATGCGGGACCAGTTATGCCATAGTACTCGAGTTTGCGAAATAGGATGAAATGATCAATACTATCAAATGCTTTAGTAAAGTCGACGAAGACAGATCCTGCGATGTTACCATTATCAATAAATGATCTGATTTTGTCAGTGAAACAAGCAATTGCAGTATCAGTGGAAAGACCAGCCCTAAAACCAAACTGACAAGGAGAAAGTATGTTAAACTTGCTTAAATATTTAGATATTCTTATTTCAATTAGTTTTTCCAAAATTTTATCCAGGAAGGGAAGGACAGATATGGGCCTGTAATTGCACATACTGAAGGTATCACCTTTTTTAAATACTCGATACGTGAGACATACGTGAGACATAGTGAGACATGATACGTGAGACATAGTGGTGTATGAAAAGCTGCAGGAGGAAAGATGCAACGTTTGTTTCAAAAAGGTAACCCTAGTGGTGCTTCTTGTAATGTGCCTATATTAGGTCGATAATTCCTCTCTTTGACAGGTACAATACTTCTTTGTATGTGGCTTTCCAGTGAGACTGGGGCTTCCTAAAATCGAGACATCATTAAGAACCACACCTGCTGCAGTAGTTTAGTGGTTATGGTGCGCGACTGCTGACCCGCATATCACGGGTTCGAATCTCGGCTGTTTTTGATGGAGGCAAAAATGCTTGAGGCCCGTGTACTTTGATTTTGGTACGTGTTAAACAACCGCAGGTGTTCGAAATTGCTAGAGCCCCTCCCACTAGAGCATTTCTAGTACGCATATGATAGTTTTAGGATGCCGAACCTAAACACCTCTTATCACCAAAAACTGAGCCAAGAGAGCCATCTTTTGTGCATTTGTGTTGAATACCGACTCTATACAATGGAATTATTTTTTACTTTGAAAGTTCATGGCAGCCTTGTGTGGCAAACTTTTTCTTACCATGTGTCAAATGTGTTGCATTAGCTTTTTAAGAGCTAAGCTGTTAAAGATCGAGGCAAAACGCTGAGTGTCCGCAAGAAGCCATCTGTGCCCTTGCTTATCAGCTGCACCCATCGACAGACACAGTCCGTGCTGCTGCTGTGTTGAGTTTGCCTGGCATGCGAGCCGAGTAGGAGCGATGGAAAGGCCCTCACTTCTACCCGGGCTGCCCCAGCCAGCTTTGCATGTTAGTTATGGCATTGGAGTTCGGACATCCTTGCATGGTCTGTGACAGGCTGTGGCTCAACTTTACTTTGTCTACACCAGGGAAACACCTGGCATCAGCCGGGAGTGCCATGTTAAGCCCCAAAGATTAACCAGTTTTGCTGTTCCTTAAGCTTGTAGGCTCAGGGCTAAGGGTTGGCTGAAGCCCTCAAAAAGCAGACAGAGGCAGCGTTAAGAACATGGCCTTTACTGACCGCCCTAAGCTTTACTGCCAAGCGGCCATTTTTTACAGTGCCCGCATGAGCTCGAGCACCAAAAACCAGGGTGATACCCAGAAGCTTTATACAGCTAGTGTAAACTTCTCCCTTTTTTTTATTCTTAACTTCTATTTAGCCTCTTTAGTGGTAAATGATATTGTATTGCATCAATTTCGAACAAGGGCATCTGCAGTATGAAATAGGTTGTAATCTGTGATGTTGCATAGCAATCATGGTCATATTCAGCATGGGCAGGTAATGTCACTCTTATAGTTTGGGATGTAGGTATCCATGTGAAAGAAGGAAGCAAAAGGCTGGGATGATTGCATCACTTTGAACTCTTCTGCCTGTGCGAACCAGATACATTGCTGCTGTAATGTATATCTGCAGGCTGTACAAAAGTACCTTGTGTATAGCAGGAAAAATGTGGTTCAATGCTTTCGAAAACATGGTGTTGCTTAAAGTTGCTGCACTGGGTTTCATAAAACTGGTGCATCCTCAGAACATTGATACTATGTACTGCCATCAGCTTGTCTTAATCAGTGTAATGGCGAAATACGTAATTTTATAGTTACTAAACTCGTCAGTACAAAATGTCTTTTTACATGCTGTAGCTGAGGAGGCATCACACTTCCATCATTTAGCGCCATCTACTTTAAGAAAGGAGAGATAAAGATTTGTGTTGTGCTTTTAAAGTTTGCTTGTTTTTCTGAGTGCTACAGTACTGCGTGATGTCATGAAAGGTGATTAGTGGTTCAGTTGCTTCAGTACTACAAGCTATCAAGGCAAACCAGACCACCCCCGCACCCGCAACTAAACAAAGCTCAACAAATCACTTGGCCGCGGCTTGAAACGAACTCATTCCCTTCCCCATACATATACAGATACATATACTCAGCCTTATTCACATCTACGTGCACCGTTTGCAAGACACAGACCGCAACCTTAAACCACATCATCTGGGGATGCAGCAAGGACCCTCCCGCACCAAACCTCCTAGGACAGTCACCTTCAAGTGAGGCCTGGGAGAGAATCCTCACGACTACAAGCCTGGACACCCTGCTCTGAGCCATCAAATGCGCTGACGAGGTGGTGACCAGGCATTGCCCGACAGCCCTCGCCACTTAGAAAACCGTCAGCTGCTTTAATAAAGTTGTTTACTACTACTACTGAGTGCTGGAAAATCAAGACAAGGCCTTAAATAACTTGTAAGGAAAGCGCATTATTTTCCAGAGACAAAACTAAGTGCGCAACATGCTGATGTGGAAAGCTGTAGATCCACTTTCAGAAACGTCCGATCACTGTTTTTTATTTAGCAATGACGGAATGGTATCGCAGCTATTCATAGAATGACTGCCAGTTGGGCATGTTGGTATTAGTTCATGATGAAGCAAGTGCCAAAAAATACAAACACTCAGAAAGGACATGGTACGAGCACTTGTCCTGTGTTCTTTTCCGAGTGTTTTTCGCGCTTGTTTTATCATGAGCTATTCATAGCTCAAAAACACTTTTCTACATATAAGAACTAGTGGACAGTATAATGCCAAGGCAAGCATAGGGGGTGTTATTTCTTATAATTACGATATAAATGCAAAGAAAGTAAAGTGGACGAAAAATAACTTGACTGAACCTGCTACCTTCGAATGGAACCTTCCAACAAAATAAAGGTTGCAGGTTCAGTCCCTGTTGGTGGCAAGTTACCTTTTTGTTCACTTTACTTCCTTCACGTTGATATTTTACTTATAAGAAATAATGCGCTCATCTTTTTCTTGGCATTATTGTTCACTAGTTCTCATTAGTATTGTGTTTAACAAAGAAAAATGAGTCCTGAAAATTCCCCTTCTTTCCTCCATGTGAACATCTACATTTAGAGACTTGTTGCTACTCTTGTGAGTTTTATATTGCTACACATTAGTGAAAATATCGGAGTCATTACAGTCATAGCCTGAAGCAAAAGTGCATATGCTTTCATATCATGTGCAATGTACTAGCACTGTCCTTTGATAACTTTCTTAGAAAACATCTAAGAACTTAGATGCTAGTAGAAAAAATGTAGGATCCTTGCACAACTGGAAAGATTTCACGCTTTGTCAATGTACATACAATTCGTTCTGCAATAGAATGAAAAATAGCATTCTCTCTGTAAATGGAACTGTGAATGACAAATGTTGGTGATCAAGTCAGTAGGTGATTTTGCCACTTGGCCAAGCAATGCGACAAATGACTCCCATTCAATCTTGGGAGTATAGAACATTTCCTGAATAGTGATGCCTACAAAAGGATATTGTAGTATATGCATAGCCTTCTGACAGTAGGCCTATGCAAGTAATTTAAATGGCCCCAACAAAACTTGCAGAAATATCATGGTAACTGTTAATGGATGCATAAGCATTTTTACGACTTCATACTGCAAATGCTGAGGTATTCATGCCCTACACAAAGGGAAGGTTTGGGGCTCGAGTTCCTGTATGCTTCTGAATATGGAGGAAAGAAACAACCGACTCATTCTAACAACGCATTCTTCTGTGCTTCTAAACCTGTGTGGTTTCGATACTGTACACGTACAGAAGGGCAAGGTTCAAGCCCGGACACATTTGTTAAGCGAGTTATACTTCAGAGGTCAAGGGTCCGGCTCTCGTCATGCTTGGAAGGTTCAGGGTTCGAGTGCCTTTTTGTAATAAAGTTCACGCTCAGACGTCCAAAACACTTAGAGATTTGGGGTTCGAGTTTTTTTTTTTATGCCCTGGAGGCCATTATAGATGCTTGGAAGGTTCACTTTGTAGCACATTTCGGAGGTCGAGGGTTACATCCTTGACGAATTTGGCAAGCGGCTACATATTCCAGCCACAGTACGTTTCTTGAGAAACATTGTCGATATGTGCAAGCCAGAGTCACGTAAAGTGCGAATTAAGGAGCTTTATATACAGCTGGTTTGATATTTCCTGCGCGACGGCAGACGTGCGTGCTTAATACGCGAATGAGCGCGCCAATAAATTGCGCAAAGGCAAGATGGCCACCTATAGCGGGAAATCGCCTTCAGTTACTGGCAACACTGGCATAAACAAATGGAGTGTTTTGTTGTTTTAACAAGAGCGCTTGATGTTCGCCTTTTGCGCGTGCTTGCCCATAAAATGGGCATCCCATGACTACATGATGGTGTGCTGATAGCCAGATAACACCTGCTCGCGCAACCTACGTCGAGCATCCCCACTACAAAAATTGCGCCAAGGTAAGCTTTTCACAGTAAACGAACCCCCTCGCCCATGTTTAATCTGCGGCTGTTTTCCCTACAGCACCGAGGGTCTAATGCAAACGACGCGTTCGTGCGCACACACAAGCATTAAAAAAAAAGCATAATTCGGTGCGTCTTGTATGCACACGGCAGTGTTACGTGAGGGATGTGTTTCACTGTTTGAAAACCTATTCGAATATATTGCACAAAGATGAAAACATGGCGTCCGCAATAACGATGTTTCTTATAAAAGGACTGCAGTGACATTATGAATTGTTTTTAAACGCGTCTTTCAAACCTTTAGTTTTGACATGACCTCCTATTTCTCATTCTACCGTGTCTACGCACGAATAAATTTGGCCTGTCACTCTCTGTAATGTTTTTCTCGTGATAAAAAAAATAAAAAACAGCGAAAGTATTATGTAAACCGCGCGCGTTTTTTTTTTTTTTTAATGTTCGGCGGCGGTGCGGGAAAACTTTGAACCAAAACCGAGAGTGCAGACAAACGCGCGAATCATCACTGCAGCTGAGTAGTGCCTAAAACAGTAAAATAGCAGTTTGTTCTGGAGGTGGGGTGCTCGAGGGAGCATTTGCGGAATTTGCGCGCAATTTTTTGATGTGTTTTGATGTTGATCAGTCAGCGTGACGTTAAGGCACTGCATTTTTGTTTATTAAAAAAAAATGTCTGAGTAAAGTACCCGGTTTGTTTCTACTCCTGCAGAAATGGACGCAAACTTGGTCTTGGGAATGCATCAAGGTGAGTACATTATCGCGCGAACTTGTATTGCCCCCCCCCCCCCCCCCCGAACGCGCACCAAAAGCTCGCTGCATTTTTCAAAATTATGGACATCTGTATGCTAAGTTAACAAATGATTTATGTGCTAATTCTTTCCCTTTTCCAACCGCATCCGTAACTTTGTGCCTGCAGTGTACCTTCGAAGTTTTTTTTTTTTTCTGCAGTAAGACCACAACAGCAGTTCATTTTTGCTAACAACAGCAAAGGGAAATAATGGCGTTAATGTTAGCTGTTTGAAATGTTTGGCAGTGTGTTCGACAATTAAATTGCTTCAGTGACACCAGTGTCTGCATTGTTTCTGGTTTCCTTTGGCAAAAATGGCAAAGTGGTGCATTGTAGTAGAACAGTTTATGTTTCGATTTGCTGAGATATAATTTCTGTAGCCGTCTCGTGCTGTGAATTCACACATGTGCTTGTATGAATGCTATCAGTCACTCATTGCACATCACAATTTTTGTGTAAAATCTTGCTTTTTTAAAATTTGTCATGTAAGGATCTTCATTAGTTCAGTTGTGATTGATTTTCTATCCAGGAATGAGCTGTAGCAGCATGGATGGGAGTGACGTGAGAGGTCTGCACCCATCAAGCGCTGCCAGCCATATGGGTAATGAATGCACAGCTAATGTACTCTATTCGATGTCCTGTCGTTGCTTAAAATTGCGCATCTTCAAGCACCATACTATTTGACCGACTAATTGTGTAAATACATTATACAAACTTATAACATGAATATCTACAATATTGTGCAGAATCTGAGCTTCCCTAACTGTTCTTTCGAGTACCAGACATGAGCTCAAATTTCAGTATGCAGTCTTCTGCGACTGCATTTCGCGCGCTGAGTGATAGAGGCACCAGATTCTGGCCCACTTGCTCATAATGAGTGGTCCAAGGTATCACAAGCAATGCAGCCGTTAATATCAACGGCCCTGTGTTTCTGCAATCAATAGAGGAATTCCTTTGCAACTTGCGTCACAAGGTGTAATCAGCAAGAGGTTTCGGATGCTTGGCCACATGCTCGGAACATAAACATATGTTCAGTAAGATCAATGATTGTATGCCTCACCCTTATGGTAAACTTAAAGATGCAAAAATTACTTATGATAATGCGTGAAGTGAAGTGGTAAAAAGGTATTTGTTAATGGCTTCTGAAAATTTATATCACTATAAAAAAATAATGACACTGAAAATATTGGGGGAAAGTTTGTACTTGTTGCTGCTTTGTTCTTTAATAAATTGACCTAGCTATTTAGTTTCTTGGTCTTTATCAAGTATTTTATGTTGCTAAAAAAATAAAGTACAGTACTTTTTGTTAAAATTAATGATCGAGACTCTGTAAGGCTAGATACTTGTATATCGTAACCCTTTTCCTACTGAAGGTGAGCTAGGCTTGTTTATCATGAAAGAAGCATTTGGGGATGCCATAGTTAAGCTACCCTGATTCACTTTGCTTTGTTTATTTCGACTACAGCAGAGCACAGTAAAAAAATATTCTAAATGTGCTCACAGCACGCAATTTGGTTAAGAAGGGTCTTGATTCATGCAAACTGAATAAAAAAATGTGGTCCTCCTTCGTGTATGGGTGGTGCACGTGTACTGGAACAACTCCTTTCAGGAAAACAACGATGCCCTGGTTTGCTGCAGCTTCATTAAATAGAGAATTTCAGTTCTTCTGTTAGTGTTACAGTAACTATACATAACGGCATAGTTTCTCTACACAATTGGATTTGAACAACCACCTCGTATTGGCGTATTGTCAGAAGCCACCCTTATATGGAAATAGACACCTATTGGCATGTCCAGGACTTGTGTTCATAGATTCATTTCCCTGCACTTTATTTTCAAGTTTCAAAGAGACATTTGATTTTCTGCACAAACAGTGGAGAGGTTGGGGCACTTTTCATGGTGCAATGCAATGAAGCGAATCCTCTGTATATTAAAAAAAAAAAATCTTGTGTCTGTCTTGCGAATAAAGAGCCTTTGAATGATTTTTTAGTTTCAACATACGTGATTAAAAAAATCTGTATTTTTATATTGTTTTTGGCAAAAAATATTCTATAGGGGAAGAGTTTAAGTACTCTACTAAAGTTACTCCTTGAATGCATTTTACAGTACCTTCTATTCTGTATTTCAAGTGCTTGGCAGTTTCTTTAGTAAAGCAGTCTCTTCGGCCAGTGAAGGTGCAGTTTCTTTGTTCAGCTCAAGCAGTCTGTAAGGCTGCGTTCACACACACTTCTTCCACCTAGTGGACAAGTCTGCTGTGGTGCATAAATTTAGATTTGTCGGATGTTAGAATAAAGCTATCTCATAGTTCCATTATTCTAGCTTCTTTTATCTAATGCTTTCATTTCCTTGCTGTTACAGCAGTTCAAAACTTTAAATTGGGTTTGCCTTGTTTGCACTCAAATATTCTATTAATATAACGATTGCCGCAGTCACTATCGATGACACACAATGACGATTTTTGTCCTGCGCTTACTGCATCACACCTGTAAAGCTCTGTCATTGCCACAGCATTACAAAAAATTCATTTTTGTGGTAGCTTCGTTAGAATACTAACCAATGTCACATGGGCTCTGTGCCTTTGGGAACTGAGCGTGCTAGTCACTGAGCACTTGCTTAGCAACACTTATAAACAATTTCTGCCAGGTGTTGTGTAATGTACAGACTGGTGTCAGTGCTGTCTGTACAGGCGCAGAGGCCAGAACAAAGCGGTATTTTACTGGATGAGTTCTACATTGCTTGTGTCACATGAGAAAATTTCTTGTTAGCATGCTCATGAAAATAAAGGCCCAAAAAAGGGAGAAATTACAATAACAAGGAGCCTCGGACATTAGACATAGCTCATACAAATACCGTATCCATGCAGGATGATGATGGTGGGAAGTAAACATAATGCACAGGCATATTTAAGGATGTGCCAACGGTAGCATAGTTAGCAAAAGCCCGCATCTGAACCATGCTTGGCATCATCTCTGATAAGGCCGTTATAAGGATGACCTTACACACTACTATCTTGTGCATAGATTTACTCCTGCATTATTCTCATTGACCAGATTATGTGACACGTTTATGCGGCAGATGTAGAGGGAATCAATCTTTCATGTGGCCATTTCTACGTGCCTTAAAATCCTGAGCAAGGGCTCCCCTTCCTGCGAGGAAAGATAATCAAATGAGATTTGGAGAGGGGCTTCTTGTTCGGTTGTGGACCAAAATTCAATGTAGCAGCAGAAGAGCCTCTAAGAATCAAAACCTGGGCTTATAATAAAATGCTTTACTGAATATAAATTTAGTGTTTTTACTGAACTGGAGGGAATCCTTGTGTGAATTTGCATGTCTGTTACAAAGGGAAACGGCTTTATTCAAATGTTGAGGCTATCTAAGACAACTCGGAATTCAATCCCAAGGCACCTCACTGTAAACGCACTGAGAAATCTTGGACATGTCTTGAGATTTTCAGAACTTCAGTGTCTAAAAACTGCTGCTGCAAGATTCTGTTGTGCAAAACAGGTGGGAAAAAGTGGCAGAAGGGGAGGTGGGTTTGCCCAGCCATTGGTGTATATTTAAAATCTCCTGAAAGGGGGAAGGGGGCGCTCACTCAAGGTTTTACAGCAGTATGTATGAGCCATCTTAAATGCAAAGTAAGAGAATGAAACTATATTATGTAAGCCAGGCTGTTTATGTTGGGAGGTGGGCAGCCACCCCATTCTAGGTAGTTGTGGACATGAGCTAGTCTAGCTCTATTCACCAGCTGGTCCTCTGGACTTGGGCTTGTCAGTAGGGCCTCCCACAGGGGTGCTATTCTAAAACTTTCCATCCAGTAGGCATTTCAACTTCAGCTTCGCATCATTAGAGGGCCTTAATTACTGTAAAAAGTGGCCAACTATGACATAGTTGTACAGATGCATTGGACGGGAGGCTGTGTTACACCTAATTTAGAGCCCTTTGATGATAGACTTTTTCTCACGAAATTCGTCCTGAAAATGTGTATTTTTTTATTGTTGAAATAAATTCTTGAGATGGATGTATTCAAAAAGAAAAATTGTCCAAAATTTTTTTTGGCCGACTATAAAGTGCTAAAAACAACTGTGTTGTAGTTTACACATGCTTTATTCGTGAGTTACAGCAAGTGAAATCCTAAAAAAGCGCTTACACAATATTAAAAAAAAACCTTTGCGTTTTAATAGGCATAGCTCACACACATACGGAAATAAGCACGACAGAGTACTTTAGGGTAAAAGATGTTCTTGCTCTAACTGTATAAGCTTTTCAGTGTGTGATAGGTGGTGAAACGTGGCTCTTTACATAGTGGGTTGTTGACTCAACACACATGTGGCATGTTTCTTCGCGAAGTTTCTGTCGCCGAGAAGTGTTGGTAAAGATGTAGCATTTTCACCGGGTCCTGCTTCTCCTAGCATATGTGGGTGGCAATTTCTCTATGAAGTGACCAGCGTGCACTTTCATAGCGTAAGCAAACTGCTGACGGAGTGCCCGTAAAAAACTGAGGGGTTGTGCACCCGCTCGGAAAGCAAAATGAGTGAAAAGCTGTAATAATCTTTTCACTTATCTCCATCGAGATGGAGTTAATTTTTTCATGTCCTCAAAACAGGAAATGCAACAACGGCGCCATCGTTGTGTGTCATGTAGCATCACATTGTAACAGAAAGAATCGTGCCCCGTGGAGCAATAAACAAAAGAGTACGAAGCTGTCATAGACTCCTGTTATACAGAACCTGAAGGGACCAGGAAAAAGTGTTCTGTTTAACAGGAGTTTTATTTACTGAGAAATGAACTTGACTGAAGAATTAAAGTAAAAAATCAGTTATGCTAGAGAAAGTTGTTCTATTTAAGCAGCAAGTCCATTTAAAAGATTTTCGTTAACTAAGAGTCCATTGTGTTAGAAACCAGACAGCCTCCAACTTTGCAGGAGCAAGAAGCCATAGCTGCATGAAGGATGAAACCGAAACCAGCCACACTGCGCACGCGAGCTGAGATGTGCAAGCAAAAGCCGGCATGCCGCTCTGAAAAGATAATAAAAAAACAACAACGGAAAGACATTGGTGCATGGTAAAATTCCACGCATTCTCGAAGTGTGGCAGCGCATGCCAAACAAGAAAAATAATTGGAAAAGACCTGCATTTTAAGCATACATGCAGTGATTTACATGTACGTCTGGGACTGTACATGTATGTTCATGTACAGTCACAGTTTGGAATGATGTACATGTATGTCTTAGACCATCAAAGGGTTAATGCATGTCCTCCAACATTCGTGCAGCAAAGAGCAGATTACAGAAGGCTGTGTTGACTGCATTGAAGCACATTTCATTGCTTTCATTTGTGTCAAGAGTTTGAAAGTTCCTTCTGTCAAGCCGAATGGGGTCGTGTTTGCTTGTCATTCTCCGACCAATTTGTGGCTGCCAAAGTGTACAGTTGTAGAATGGATCTTCTGGTATATTGTTGGTGATTGCATAGGCATTGTCTGTGGATTCTTGTTGCGTTAAGAGTAGAGGCTACAAAAAAATTTTCTTTATTTGTTGCCTAGGACAATGAACTTTTGTTGTGTATATAAGTTTTTATGCTGATCTCAAATATGTAACCATTTTTATAGTAAGTTACTTAGATTAAGTTTTGTTCCATCATAATGTGCCAAATATAGCTCTTTTTGGACACACTTTTTCTGCCACTAAAATGGCTATGAGCCATTGAATGCTCATATTCTTTTCAATGGCTCTGAAATGAGCATTTATGAGCATTCAATAGCTATGAGCCATTGAATGCTCATGTTGCTCCATATTAACTGTAGAATTCCAATAACTCACAAGAAAGTGTTTAAAGGCATTTTAATAAATAAGAAAAATTGTAGCGAGAAATGTTTTAAAATTTGTCGCCCATACTGATTTCTTTTCTCAAAGTAATAAAAATTATATACATGATACCAGGTTTTAAAGGAGATGCAGTGTTCACATGTTGAAGAATATGTCATAAAAATTTCATCTCAATATGGATATCAGAAGTACCATTATAAGTACCAGAAGTATGTAAATTTCATATTGTGAGAAACACATTTTAAAGGGCCAATGAACAGGCTCCAAGTTTTTTTTACACCCCCTAAACAAGCTCGCTAGTTTTTACAGACCACGACAGTCACATTTGCTCGCTATTACAGGGCCACGCAGACCCTCCATATTGCAAACAATTCTCGTGCCTATCTCCTTCGCCTGACCAATCCCTTTCATATGCACAGTGACACGAACTTGCCCATGGGCAACTTGACATGCCACTGAGCTCGCCGATTGGTCCTTTGCCCTAAGAAATAGTGCCTTGTCCCAGGGGTGGTGCAGTTTTGGCTGCGCAGTCCGCATTTTCATTTTTCTGTGCTGCTCTCTGTCGTTTTGTAGAGCTCGAGACCATCAGGAGAAGCGGTATTGCCTGAACAAAAGCCTTCCAGATGAAGAGGTGTCTTGCATTCGCATTTTGCTCTAGGTATTTTCGTGATAAACTCGTATAATCCTTTCCTGCAGCATTTACACCTCATTATACATGCACGCCCCCTCCACTCCTTTGCTACGACCCCCCCCCCCTCTCGCCTGGCAACGCCGATGCAGGCATCGTCTGCTAGTCTATGCTCACTCCCTCTCTCTCTCGTCTTGGCATCCCTCCCCTCGGCATTTACGCTCTCATTATGCATAAGTGCCCCATCCTCTCCTACACTCCCCTCTTTCCCGGTTCGCAGCACTGAGGCAGGCAGCGTCTGCTAGCGATTTTTTGTTTCTTGATTGAAAAAAAACCAACTGCTCACCCTGCACAACCGTTCACTGGCCCTCCTGTATATATAGATGCTGGATTTTGAAGGCCAAGGTAGTGCCTGTCGAAGATTCCTCTTCTGTGTTATTGGACAAAAAAAAAAAAAAATGCAGCTTGCGTGTTAACTAAGCGGGCTGTGGGTCACTGCGTTAAATCGGTGTCTTCTGTCTCTCATTGCCCATTAGTAGCAATCGGCATGTTCCAGTACAAAACACCAGTTCACAACTGCGTGTTTTGTGCCTAACCAGGTTTCTCTCCTGCGTAACGTCACGATGAGAGCCATTGTCTGCGCTGCCGCCAGTGTAAGCATTAGTGCCCGCTGCTTCGCATGTACACATGGTTCCCTTTGACGGGAAGTGGTGTAATTTTTTTTTATACTATCAAGACGAAAGCGTTAGATGCCCCATCTAATGCAAAAATTGGCAGGTGGCATTAGCATGTGGCGCGAAAAATTATCTTCTCGTGCTCATGACGCATTGATATAGAAAATTAACTTTTCACGCTCTTACAGCTTGCTCAAGTTTTGTAGTTTTTGGTGCATCCTCTTTTGCACAGTTATCTTAGCAAGTTTCAATTAGTAGTGCCAAAGTTTCTGTTCCAAGCAACGAATGTGTGCTTTGAATTTTTCAAGCTCAGAGAGGGGGGGAGCTGCATGTAGCTCCCTCTGTTTGGCATGTCATCTCTACACTTTTGGTCATCTCAGTGCCTGTATAAAAGAAAACGGCGAGCATTTTTTTTATCGAGCTTCTGTATTACTGCCATGCAACGAGGAAGAGGCGGCTAGTATATTCACCTTCATTAACGGCATCATCATTCATGGCAGCTGTGTGAAAGGGCGGGCACATGCGCAGTGTCGGTGCAGTCTCAACGGTGTGCAGCTCAGCTGATGGTTCCCGGCGATGATGGTATGCGGGCAGCTCTGGACCTTTTTAGACAAATACATCGGAAGGCCTTGGCAAGCATTCTGCACAGCATCCAGCAAAAGTTTTGGAACATTGGGTGGCATCTTCACGACTCCTCCAATTAGTCGCTGGTTCATGCAAAAGATCTCATTCTCATCTAAATACTTTTCACACATGCACTTGCGAGGAATCAAATGTGGAACCTCCAGTTTCTTGTCACAGACTCGCCGTTCGCTGTCTAGGCATTCAGAACGTGGCCTTCACTTGCAGCGCACAAAGCTCTCTCATAGAGTTACAGCAGAGCTTTATGACCAGCAAAAGTATGGAAGGACTCTGGTAGTGCTATTCATCACTCTGCCAAATGATATCGTCCAAATACCTACAGTTTAAGGGAATGTTTTAATCACACTCTCGGGGATATGATATCTATGTTAATAGCCTCAGACCCTGCTATAATCAGGACCTGTTGCTCTTTTTGGCGACATATGCTTACAATATGGCCACAGAAGTTACTGGGTTTTTCCTTTCTCCTATACATATGAGAGCCCTATTCTACTCTTCACACCTTTTTCCCATATTGACCTCATGCTTTTGAGTGCTGCCTAGCCTCTGAGCTTGTTCATTGTGCTGAAGAATGCCAGCATCTAGCGCCAGAAACACAGGGTCTTCAGAAAGAACAACTGGACTTGGGCGGACCTGTGCACACCTTTTCTTTTTATCTGTGGTTTTCAAGTTCATCCCATACTCTCAACGTACCTGAAAATTTGCAGTCCTTATTCTAGTTGTTGAATGCACATCACCAGTCAACTGTTTCGTCAAGTTTGTATGCCCTCTACGAACAGACGCTGTCGTGCTCGTGAGACAGCCCACCTCAGTCAGTTGGAGCTCTATTATGATCCCTTTGCTTTGGTTTCACCTTGAGTTTGCCAAAATGGTTCCTCTTGGCTGCTAGAGCCATTGTAGTAGGGAATAAAGGCAGATGCAATTTATTCAGAAGACAACAAAGACCAGCAGATCAGTGAGCATGAGACAGTCTTGGGCAGTAACTAGTCACAATTAACGTGTTTCCGGTAACTAGTTATTTTTTTTCAGTAACTTGTAGTTGTAACTAGTTATATTTAGGTTGAGTAACTTGTAGTTGTGATACTGTTACATTTCTACTCAGTTACTGTAATGGAAAATACAGTTACAGTTACATTTGTTTTGATAAAAAATTATCCAATAACAACACTTGTTAACAGCCGATGTTAAACATTCTTCCCGTTTTCCAGCTTTCTTCTTTACCATATCCTTCCCACCTTTCTTTCTTCCACAATAGGGCTTCCATCGCAGTTTATGGCATATTTGGTTGACCGCTCTGGTCCTCTGGCTCATAATTGCCAGATGCAGAGGGAGCTTGCAATAGGAATGTGAGAGGCAGCGTACTAACCGAATACATCGGCGATCTCAGAACGCCCAGAGCAGCGCGCCTGTAGCGCCATCGTGCAGCCAGTGCGAGGAACTGCCCGGTAAACAGTGCTGCGCCTGCGCCGACAAATGGTGATGATCAGTTCAGTGAATATCTCTGATATGTCTGACCTCTCTTGTATTTTTCTCTCTCACACGCACATGTCTAGATGTAGCGAAACCTCTATGAGCTCAACACACTAATCTGGCGATCGTCCTCGACTGAGCTGCTATCCTCAAGGCAAATCACGACGCTGCCTGCGAGCTGCTGTAGTGACAGCATTAATGTTTCGTCCGCTTTCGCGCTAGCCACGTCGTTATTGACATGGTGCATATATGACTTCGTAGATGTGAACTCCCCCCCCCACACACTCATAAACGCCACCAACAATGCACATGCACGAAGTATTATGAGCCCGGCGATGCTCCCTTCCGAAATGCACGCTCGCACTCCTCACCTGTATGGTTCACCTGCTGACAGCTGCGTTATTGGCCGGCTCGTGTCACGTGATCCATCCTCTCGGTCAGATCGCGCCACGCTCTCAATTCAAAGTTAGAGTGGTCGGGAGCCCTCTGAGTCAGAAGCTGACGCTCTGAAAAAAACCAATCGTAGGTAGTCCGAGCGCTCGAATTCTACCAACCGAAGGCGCAGCCCATTTCCAGAGCGCTCTAGAGCGCTCAAAATCGTCTTACCGAATACGCCATTAGAAAAAAAGATCACTGAGAGAAATATATTTCCTGCAGAAGACCGTGCTCGGAGTTCACTTATAAATTACATGTCGTAAATCAGTCATTTTTGCTACTGGACAGCTTGCGAAGTTTATGTCTCGCCCCGCCACTGTGGTCTAGTGGCTAAGGTACTCGGCTGCTGACCCGCAGGTCGCGGGATCAAATCCCAGCTGTGGCGGCTGCATTTCCGATGGAGGCGGAAATGTTATAGGCCCGTGTACTAAGATTTGGGTGCACGTTAAAGAACCCCAGGTGGTCAAAATTTCTGGAGCCCTCCACTACGGCGTCTCTCATAATCAAATAGTGGTTTTGGGACGTTAAACACCACAAATCAATCAATTAAGTTTATGTCTTGTTTTCTATTAGGAGAGGGGAGGCATTATATTACTTTTGTCACTTGAGCTTCCATCTCCGTTCTTCATGTGTTGGTGGAACATTCCTTGGACCAAGTTTCTGAGCTAATCGAGTTTGACAGGTGGCTAGAAAACTGTAGTGTGAAAAGACGGACAGCCTATAAAGTGCCAAAACTTATGGTTGTCAAAGATCTACTCCAAATTCAGAAAATGAGACTTCTCGCTCCTTGTGCAGGTGGCATCCTCAGTATACGCTAGCAGCAGTTGCTGTTGCCAGCCGATGCGTCATAGGCTCGTGATGAATGGATCACGTTCCTAAATGTCTCCCATCCCACCCGCTTTCGCTCATGATCCAGTGTCGTCACGTCGTTTAAGTCAAAGCTATGCCCTGTTCACCAGTGTTCAAGCTTCATAAGAAGGCATCGCATGGTTGACTTTAGCAACCTTTCCTTTCCTGGTCCTTTCCTGCCTGTTTCGCTGATGAACTTGAAGATAATTTCACACTGATCGTCCGAAGGGGTGCGGTCGTTGGGTTTCGTGAATATGCATGGCAAGCTATGGCTGGGCTTAACTGAATAATAATAATATCTCTAGTTTTACGTCCCAGAACCACCATATGAGATGAGGGCTCTGGAAATATCTACCATCTGGTGTTACTTAACGTGCACTGGCATCGCATTGTAGACAGTGAATTTAATGTCACCTATAGCAAATTTCATTCGTTTGTAATGTCATTTGTTTACTGTAACACTGAGAAGCTAATGTTATTTGATGAAAATGGCATTTTCGGTTGAATGAGCTCCTCAAACTTATTCACATTAGATTTCGGACCAAATGCGTATTTTCAATGCCAGGGACTTGTCAGGGAGATGGCTAATGTAGTTCGTCTGCTTCGGTAAACAGTGGTTAAGGTGCTCGGCTGTTGACCCTAACGTCATGGGTTTGAACCCAGCAGCGGTGGTCGGATTTTGGGGGAAGTGAAATCTAGAAGCCCGTGCACTGTGTGATGTACAGTGCACGTTAAAGAACACCTGACGATTAAAATTTCCCTCTATGGCGCTTTTCCTAATCATATTGTGGTGTTGGGATGCAAAACTCCAGTTATTGCATTATTGCTAAATTCTACTGCATGCCGCGATGAGGTGCTTGAGCACATTCTATGCCACTGCCCATCATACCAATATAAACGATGTGGTTTGAAGCCAAGCTCCATCACCTGTATTCACAACGACTTACAGAACAGAATCTCTCTGAAAAGTGACTGCACCTTTGGTTGGTAGAATTTGAACGCGCGGACACCAGGCTACGCCATCTATTCCATTTACTTGATGCACTATTATGTCTAGCTGCGATGACATCATCTACCGAAACATTCTAAATCGCCTCTTGTGTGTCACCAGTGGAGCCATGTAGCAGAGCAAACATGATAACGTTGCGATATCTTGTGTGAGCATGTGACAAAAAGCTCCTATGGTTTCAACTTTAGGGTACGGTAGTAACCGAAGGTAGCTTTTCAAAGCATATTGCATTTACTTTTTCAGGGTGCACTCACGCTTACCGGCGCATTTTCGAAACCCTGGAGGACTTTGCTTTTCATTGATGCAGGAAATAACTGAAAACTTCCTGTCAGTACCCCTTTAATTAAAGATGGTGGACATCATAATGTCTTTCAAGCTCTCACTTATACGATTTGACGATCACAATACCCGAAAAGTAGTTTTTGCTCAGGGGAAATGGCATAGGAATGCAACTTGGTCCACCGCTTACGTTAACATTTTACACGTATTTTCTATGGGAGGTGAATACTAATGCATAGCTAGCAGCTTATTTAATTTTATAATGCGCTGCGATGATTCTTTATTATGAGCATTTGAATTTTGGTGGAGTTTTGCTGCAGACCTGCTATTTCTTTGGACTCGTACTATAATGTCCCTCTGGAGTATCATTTCGTGCCCTTTATCTAATTCAATTTAACTATTGTGAAAGTATATAATAATTACAAAAGTGTTGTTGCCAGTAATATTGATGTTTTATAGGCATACTCAGTCATTAATCTATCAGTGTAGCTTCAATTGTTCTTTGTTTTTTTTTTTTTTACTTTTGTGTCCCTTTAAACCTGCGTTTGTAGTGTCTTGATTTCTTGTTCATTTTGAAACTTAGCCGTATAGGTCACCTTGGTGGCAGAAATCTTAAGCTCCATGCCTCGTAGTAGTCACAGTCTCATCACTAGTTATGAGTATTGTTGAAATGTGTCAGATGAATCATAGGTCTCTGAGGTGTGGACCTCTAGCTACTAGTTTTTGGTAACTGCAGCGCAAATGAATGAGAGTCTAGAACTAAACAATTTTTAATACAAATTGTGAGGCAAGCTAGAAAGCAAGTACAAGCATATTTGCAAAACGTCTGTATAGTAACAACTACCTGACACACAACCCACTGTTGTAGCTTAGGTAGGATGTCATGCTGGTAAGCTCAAGGGTGTGGGTTCAATTGCTGGCCATGTTAGCTGCATTTTGTGGGGTGAAATGTGAGAACACTCGTGTACCTAGATTTAATGGACCACAGGTAGTCATAATTAATCCAGAGAGGCCCACTACGAGGTGCCTTATAATCATATTGTGGTTATGGCAGGAAAAATCCGAGCAACTGTCATTATTAACAGCCAACTGGCAAGACAGGTAATAATCACATGCAGCGCAGCTTACAAAATAGAGTGAACGAAAGTCCTTCAATATTCACTGCGCCAAGGAATATGCATATAGACGAGAGAGCACTGATCAGCATCTGCCAAAAAAGTTTCGCAGGCTCTTGTTGCTTTCTATCCTTGTTGCTTTCAAACTCGGCAGGGCAACTTATTAATTAAAGGAGTCATTTGCACAAACAGAACAAGTGGTGCCTTGATACACGCAAGTTTGATGGAAGCGAGACTAACTTGCCTTTTTGTTCTATGAGCACCATTTAGATTAAACTGGCTTGTTGTACCCTTTTGCAGTCTGATGTTTCTGGCCATGACGCACCCCTAGTGTTGGCTTGGTTTCCGGAATCTTGAAATGCAGTGAAATGGCGTGTTGCGAGGTCAAGATGACAAGTAGGGATAGAAAGGGCATGCAACAACCACATTATTTGTTTATAGCAGCAAGCGAGTGAAAAACAGCAATCGAGTCATGTTTCACAGGCAAAGATGCATGCCTGTGAACTTGATATGCCTTAGCAGAAGCATTAACAGAATACACAAAAAAGAGGTTAAAAAATTGCAAGCCCACAACAGATGACAGAACAGCACTATATCTGTATTGGCACGTGTGTTGCACGGTCGCTCAGCATGAGAGAGTATAGTACGCAGGGCGACAATGCCCCCCAGCAATGCAGGGAGGGCGCGGTCGCTCTGTACTTTTTATTACAAGTACCAGGATAGCAAGAGGTGAAAATATGCTCCAGAAGTACTTTGGTTTGGGCTAGCTGGTTTGTAGTACTCATTTTGAAAAGGGCAGTGCAACGACACAAGGAAAGAAAAATAGAGAGACAAAGAGCTCTCTTTGTTTCTGTCTTTCTTTCCTCGTGTCGTTGCGCTGACCTTTTCAAAATGAGTGAAAATGTGGGCTCTACAAAGCTTCGACAAATGGCGCAACCAGTAGATTCACGCTAAATCATGCCAGCTTTGTGTTCAGGCACAGATTTGTGAACGTACAAGGTGAAAGTAGCAGTATGTTTGTGACACTGCAGTGAGGGAAATGTGAAAAGATACTGGTACGGTCAGTGACAGTGGAAGGTTTAATTAACCCTCAATGTTTGTGTGTCATTGAAGAGTGAGGCAATGAAGAGTTTTTTTTTTAGGGTAAGAAAGCATAGCAAATAGCTAGTATTGTACTGCATTGTTTTGTATTCTTTGGAAGTTGTTTACACATGCAAATATCTAACGGAATGAAACTTGTCAATTTTGTGCCAAGGGCCACACATGCATTCATTGCTGCTCTATTTAGTTTGTGCTGCAGCTATGTAATATCCGCTTATGCACTTACATCAGAGTCAAGATCACCATTAGTCACTAGTTTGATAGTCACATAACATGGTTATCGTTAATTCAACATACTGGTTGGTTTATGTGAAGTTTTAATGTGCATCACTTTGTGAGCTCTGTTCATTGTGGGCACCATGTTGGACTTGAGTTCTGTGCTGCATAACTTGCAAAATTTGTCTGCAAAACTTCATTTAGAATGGTGTTGTAGCCTACTGCTGTAATTTTTAGAATCAAAAGAACATCCCACTTGTTTTGTTTCGGCCAGTGCTTTTGCTCTGTGCCTAAAGGGATTCAAGACATCATCATTTGAGGGAAAACTTGCTTCAGTGTATCAGTGGAACATCTGCAGAGCAATTTAGCTGCTGTATGCAAGTATTGCATACTTGCATACATACTTGCATACTACTTGCATACTGTTGTTGTATGCAAGTACGTAACTAAACATGTACCATGAAGAACTACATTGGCAGAATTTTTTTTTTACTTGGAGTGAGGTGGGTCACCTATGAAAAGGGAATTTCTTTTGGGGAGGAGGCAGGTGAGGGGCAGGGAACCTATGCATCATGTTTTGTTTGTGTTTGCTTTAGGGGGCAAAGGAGCCAGCTCCACTGTAAATCAAGGTACACAAAGCAGTAAAGCTGCCTTGCAGGTACCTCTACTTCTGTAAACAAGTGGATTGGACTGAACTGCTACCTCACCTTTGGTTTTCTAACGTAACTGCTTTGACTAAATTAATATGGGCTAAATGTAATGGGCAAGGTCTTTGGCCATGCTCAAGTCTTGAAAACTCCACTGATGCTTATTGACTTAGCTTATCTTATATCCTACATTTCTTGGAATAGATGGTTTCCAAATAAACATTTTGCTTTTGTTGTGTTCTACAAAGTCGAGGCCTTGGGCCAAGGCCTCCTTGTCAATGGAGGCCACATGTCCATTCATTGACAGTGTGACAACACTTGCTGTCTTTTGTAAGCTTTCTTTGAATTTACTATAAGCACCGTTAATATGTTTTTGCTTAATATGACTATTGCTCAGTCTCTCTGGCCATTTGCTTCATGCAGTTGTCTTAAGCTTAGTAGATCAGCAAGTGAAGTGCAAAAAGGAGGCACAGGAACAGGCAAATGTTCAGTTTTTTTTTCTTCTAAACTTTTAAGTAACTCTTAACTCCAGGATTTCTTGCACTTCTATTATGTGGCACATTTGAGATGCATTTGAGGGTATACATGGAAAACAGTTTGTAGGCTACGCCTCTGTTCCCAGTTTCAATGCTGTATGTGCCGTGAAAATTGTACGCTTGTTTAATCTAGTGAGTTGCAGTCAGTTTTAATATTTTTTCTGATTTCTTTTTGCTAGCATTGGGTTCTTTTGTGTTCGCGTTCCTTTTGCCGTACTTGTGGAGCAAGACGTCCTCTTCATAGATTATGCATGCTCTTGAAGGTTTTGCTGCAACCATCGCTATCTGATTAAAATATCGTATGTGTGCCAACGCCTCCACTCATAGCCTGCGTGGTGGGTGCCACTGTGTTTTTTGCATTTTTAGCAAGACCATTGTTATCAAAAGTTGCTGAGCTTTCTTCCTTTTGTTAAGTGGAACAGGCATCCCAGTTGTTCATAAAAACTGATAAGCAGTTATCCATACTCTATCTGCTGCTCGTCTGGGAAAGGCTTATATGCATATGTGCTCTAGAACTTCGGTCTTTGGATGGCGTGACCAAACTGTGCTGCTACATGGCTTCATTTTATCTTGTGCGAGGTATCCGGTTAGAGTGACGCATCCACCCAGCCTCTGTGTAGTTGTCCATACAGGTGAGATCAAGCTTAATGGCTTAATGGTAATACTTCATTACTTCTATTCTTCGAGCCTAGTTTTTACCCCAAGTTGGTGATACGTCACCTCTGTACAGGATGTACAAACTTGTGAATACATCGAAGAAATGCTTTGACTGCAGGATATTCAAATCCTGTGTGATGCTTAACCTATGGGCTAAAATGCAACAAAAGGATGTACAATATATTTTTTTTTTGCATTTTATATATGTGTACTGACCACAACATTTTACTGGTACTGTGGCACAAGAATCCACATAGTTTTTGGCTGTTGTACTGCTGAATTCGAAAGAGGTACGGATAGTGCTGAGAAGAGGTCAGTCCTAATATTATGTTTGCTTTTTCTGGAGCTTTGAGCAAGCATAAGGCCTAGTTTAGGTAGGCTGAGTTTAGAATTTTTGTGATAAAATTGTTTTTTTATTTATGAAACCAGCAAGATGGGAGAGTTGGTGATTGTGCTTCATGCCAATTTTTCTATAGGCATGAGTTGCGGTAGCATGTCGCCTGGAGACGTGAGAGGGATCCACCAGACAAACCAGCATGCAAACCCAACTACAGCACTCGGTAAATCGCTTTGCACTTTTGTAGTTTTGGAGTCCATTTCATGTACAACAATGAAACTTTTCTACTGATGTGCACATTCCTAGGTATTGGTTGCAGCCCCATGGGGAGTAGTGACATGAGAACGCTGCATCCTGTCATTGACTCTGACCGAGGTGGGTGTTACTTCTGCTGTTTAATCTTTGGATTTTGCTGTCACTTTTCAAACTTCCAACTTATCTTGTTTAAAATGGTTTCCAATGTCACTTATTGCAGTGGTCAACCTCCTTATACTAGTATTCATAAGCATCACCACTCTTGCTTGCATAGGTCGGCAGAATAACTAGGGGCTTATTCATACCCATATGCACTCGCACTTGTTGGCATTTGTTTACATTCTTACTCGTGCTCCCCAACACTCAGTGGCATTCTTGGTAATTTCCGCTTGCTCTTACTAGTACCCTCTCATACTCATTACTCTATCAACTTCCACTCACTTGTACAGACTTGAGCCCATTCACATTCCCCAATTGTCAGTGGCTTTCGTTCAACTCATTCTAATTGGCACTCACTCTCAATAATACTTATGTTCCCTCACCCCTTTGCTTTTTAAAAAGGGTTCTTCTTGTATGCATGCAATGATCCTGGAGCTAGTTTGAGTCATTGTATCCTAAGTGAGTAGGCTGACCGATACTTGCCTCTGCATGGTATTATTTTTTCTGTAGTAATGTCATCTGCAACTCATTGATGAAATAATTCAGGTGCAAATAAAATTATTTTATAAATCTTTACATATTTTGTATTTAGCTTGTGGTTAACATAAAATACAAAGTTCTCAACGATGTGTGCGCACTTTGCATATTTCTAAAACTCTGGTCATATAGTTAGTCTTTCCAACATTTTTTGTAAGTGTTATGCACTTTCAGTGATGGAAGTGCTGCTCTAATTGCTCCAAACTGCTCCAAAAGATAAATGCTACTCCAAAGTGCAATATTTGCTAGTACCTTCTCCAAACCTGCTCCAAAATGATGTTGGCAAACTAAAAAGAATGAAGTTGAACCATAGGACCATCCTTTGAGCCTAAGCGAAACCAAGAGCAAGTTGTATACACACTATTATCATCCTAGTATGCAACTCAGTGGCGTAAATCCAGAAAATTCACAAGGGGTGGCACATAGCAGGCCATGTTGACTAATTCATATTTTTATTATGGGTTGTATTTTTATTTATATGATAATTAAATACTGCTTTGAAAGAGAGTTTTAAAAACAAGCACGGTGTCCGAGCTGGAGCAATCACACTGTTCTATTCAGTCTCTTGTTTTTCTTTTTTCACCTTTTTGCGATTTTCATAGTTCACACAGCTGAAGGGCATTTAACACAGGTACACAGCAACAGATAAAGAGCCTTTTAAAATGTTGATTGTGCTATACCTAACTGTTAGCCCAATTATATCACATGCTCAAGCTGAATTTCAAGGGGGACACTTGCAAGGTCTGTCCTCCCCAGCCTGAACACGGAAACTTCCGGACTCCTTTGACCCTGCTCCGCCCCCATAATTTACACCTATGATGCTACTCTACAGCTTGTACACAAGCTGCATACTAGCATACGGCATGTTTTATAACAAATATCATTATTTATTAGATGCTTAAGTGATATTTTAGACTGCAGGAGCCGTTATGAACATGCGTCTGTTTTGAAAACGCTAATAACAACCCTAAGCTGTAGCATTTTTTCTGCTTCAAAGACACTTAAGCCTGCTCCAAAGCACCATTTTTCCTGCTCCAGAATCTGCTCCAAAAAGCAAAATGTCGCTTTCATCACTGCACTTTGCACTAATCTAATTGGAATGGTTAGAGTTAATATTACAGCTACGATCTTGATATTTGTTTGCCATTACAGGTGCATAAACTGGAGAAATTTAACTGTATGAGATTTCACTCCATAAAGGAAATATTTAAAAATTTCATAAGTGAACTTAGCTAACTATGCATGTTACACCAAATTTAGCTTAGCATGACTATACTCAGTCATTTACTATGGTCCACTTTTTTAAAACACATTCAGTTCAAATTAAGCAGTGATGTGATTGCTGCACAGTTGCTCCTAACTGCACCAATAGGTGAAACCTACTACATCCTGCTACATTTCAGTAGCAATCTCATAAGTTGTGCCAGGCGGGCTTCAAGACATCATTTTTGCAGTTTTAGAGAGAGGGAAGAAAAAAAACAAGATGGCAGGCGCTCGAATTACATACATTAGTTACCGTTGTCATTTCTTGTGGCAATTGGAGCAGATAGACGAGAGCTTTCTAGTTATGTGCTTAACGGAGAATGTACTTAACAGAGAATATTATTTATTGAGCTAATGGTGTTAAGTAAGTCAATTGAAGTTTCCACCCACAAGTGAATTGCAGTTGCTGCCAAATTATTTATTGAGCTCACAATAATGTTCATTTCTCACCACCATTCGTGTTATAACTTTGCCCATTGCAACCCTCTTGGCCAGCTGCAAAGAGATGCACACAATATCTCATAAATAGTGACTTATGCATGGAACCATGTGCCTTGCCGTAAACTTTTGTGTAGGGAAAATAGATGGCGGCTCATGAAATAATGTAAGCTGGTAGATTGTGTGAAAGCTTAATGTGCTAACTTAGACAGCGATACTGAGGAGGGGAAAGTGGGACATGAAGTTGCCATGCATTGTGCCAGGCATGATCTATAAATAATTGTATTTATGAAAATGTGTTTATAAATGCAAATTTGATTTCATCACTACTGTATGTCTACATTCAATTCAGTCGTTAAACCTGCATGCTGAGTTCACTAACCAGAAAAGGGTGGGGCGGTGGGGGGGGAGGATGAGAGAGAGAGTCTCTACTACATGGTGCCAACTACCCATTTTATCTAATTACATTGTCGAGTCAGAATGCTGTGGGTTCAGAAATAATCGAATATTTTTAAAAGCAGTAATTTTTATTAGGCATGTTTTTTATATGAACATTGATTGCATTAATTACAGCAAGCATTGCAAGTATACAATTACGGCTTTTCGTTTTAGTTGAGACATTTCAAGTCAAGTCAAGTCAAGTCAAGTTTATTAAATCGTTCAGTTGAGTTACATGGTTAGCGTTATTACAGCAGGAGGTCCCAAAGTTTCAGAGAAACTGACAGGGGGACCTCCTTTGGCTACATGGATGGGGTAATTACAAAAAATACAGCAATAGTATACGGACTTCTGAGTAATAATGAATAATCTTGATTAACAATAAAAATATGATCAATACACAACATAATGGTAATACTCACTATTGAAAAATAACAAGGAAATAGTCAAAAGCAAGTGAAGACAAAAACAATATTGACACAAAAAAAGCCTCAGGACCAGATAACATTCCAAATTTGTTTCTCAACCGATATGCGGAGTGGATGGCAAAATATCTGTGCATCATATTTGATAAATCCCTAGCAACATGCACCATACCGGATGATTGGAAAAAAGCGAAAGTTAAACCGATACACAAATCAGGCCCAAAAGATGACGTAAATAACTTCAGGCCTATATCTTTTACTTGCACTTGCAGCAAACTTCTTGAACATATTATCTTAAAACATATCAATATATATCTTGAAAACGAACGCATCCTGTCGCCTTCTCAACACGGTTTCCGTAGGGGGCTTTCTACAGTCACGCAACTAACAGAACTAACCCATGATTTATCCTTAAGTGTGGACAACCAAAAACAGGTCGACCTTATCCTATTGGACTTTGCAAAAGCCTTTGATAAGGTTTCGCATAAAAAACTAGTACAAAAGTTAGAATGTACCTTAGGCAATGGCTCCGTTACGAAATGGATAAAAAACTATCTTACCGGTTGCACACAATTTGTTGATTTCAATGGACAAGTATCCACAACAGTTCCCGTCAAATCCGGTGTTCCCCAGGGTTGTGTTCTTGCTCCGACCTTATTCCTAATTTTTATCAATGACCTACCCTGTCAAATTCCCGTCCACGTCAGACTTTTCGCGGATGATTGTATAATTTATCATGAAATAAACTCTGCAGAAGATCATCTTGCCTTAAACAAAGCCCTCGAAATAGTATCAAACTGGTGTTCAGATTGGCAAATGATACTTAATGTTAAAAAATCAGCTATAATGACAGTAACAAGAAAAAGGGAATGGTCAGAGTTCTCATATACCATCAATAGTATCCCACTTCCTAGAACAAGTCATCATAAGTACCTTGGCCTCACCTTTACTAGCGATCTGAGATGGGATGCCCACGTTTCTAACGTTACAGCTACCGCACTGAAACGACTTTTTTTTCTGAGACGATGCCTTCGACTAGCACCTTCTGAAATTAAACTGTTAGCCTACAACACGTACGTGAGATCTGTTCTTGAATATGCGAACATTGTTTGGTTCCCGTACACAAAAAAACATATTGCGAAGCTAGAAGGCGTGCAAAGAAAAGCTGTTCGATTTATCTTTAACAAGTTTAAGCAAACAGACTCACCAACTGAAATGCTCGAAGAAGCGGGCATGCTAACGCTGCAAAAACGAGCAAGACTAGCACGCCTACGATTCATGTACCAGCTACGCCATAAGCAAACCAACATCGATGCCTCCAGGTACATTACACTTCAACAATCACGACCCACCCGTAAGAAGCACCCCGAAATGCTACAAGAATACGCATTCCGTACGGAATGTTTCAAACACTCATTCTTCCCAGCATCAATAAGGGAATGGAACAGCTTAGCAGCTATGATTACTAGCAGCAATTCTTTAAATATTTTTTCACGTCTTGTTGAAGAACATTTGCGTTTGGAACCCTGAAAATTGCGCTATTGTGGTCATCTTTGCAAAATCCATTGTTTTAGACTGTGTTATTTTGACTCTTCCACACTGTAATCATTTGGATATAGTACAATTACTGTTAGAACTTTGTTGTTAGAATTTGGTTAGAATTTGTTTGAATTTGATTGTTAGAAATTGTGAGAACTTGGTAGCATCAATGTAACGCGTATCCTAAACGATGTATAACTTACGGATGTTTTTATTGTGTGCTTTTATTGTGTGTTTTCCCGATGTCCTTTCTGCGAAAATCCCGACAAGGGATTGGCAGTATTTTTTTTAAAATAAAAATATTAATGAACTCTACATGACAAATGCAACACGTTTCATTATCAGTGTTATCAATTATACAAAGGCAAATTGAAGTAGTAAAATAGCACAGAACTGTAGAGAGCTATTAACAGTTAATTACACAAATTGGATGAGTTGATTAATTCCTGAACGTAATATTTCTTACTACGCGAAGTGAAAATATGGATGTTATGCGATGATTTCAATCCGAAAGGCAATGAATTCCAAATGGCTATGCTAGTAAATAAGGTTGAGAACTTGCCGTAGTTTGTCCTTACGGCCGGCAAAAGAAAATTATTGCACTGGGAAAACCGGGTGATGTTACCATTAGTTAAGTGACGATGATCAATGCATGCAATAAAAATGTCATGCGTGATGAGTCTAAAGGCGACAATGGACATTCTATGACAAAATAATTGTCTCAATGGGAGTATGTTAAGCTGAGGAAACAACGAGCTGCAGGAGAAGTAAAATGGGCTGAAAGTCATTAATCTAACTGCTTGATTCTGAAGTCGCTGCAAACGTTCGATGTGCGTGAAATATGTGTTGGCCCAAGATGATACGCAATACGAAATATGGCTATTAATATAAGCAAAATACAAAAGTACGTATGATGTGAGGCGGAAAATAAGTTCGTGTCTTGATGATAACGTGAATACCAAATGCAATCTTTTTAACGAGTGATGCTGCATGTTTATGAAATCTTAGTTCGCTATCTAGGATAACGCCAAGAAACCGCGCTTCACTGGAAATGTTTATGACGGTATTGCCGATGTGAAGGGAAGGTTGTATGTCAAGTGAAATGCGCGGGGAATGGAACAACATAAACACGGTTTTAGTAGCATTGATCTGAAGATAATTGGCCTGGCACCATAAAGTTGTTATGTAAATCTGTGTTGAGGTCAGACTGGAGTGAAGAAACTGATTCAGATGACTGAAAAATGGTTGTGTCGTCAGCGTAAAGTATGCACTTGGTCCTTGTAAGAATGGTAGGTAGATCATTACTAAACATCAAAAATAAAAGTATATTTTACCATAAATATATACTGCTATTCGTGCTTACTTCCTAAAGATTTCATCAGAGCACTCAAGTTTTAATGAGGTACAATGGCCAGGATTTATCAACAATTCTTGTTGCTGCCTGGGTTTCTTGAGGAAGCACGGTGACACACTATACCAGTGTATTGGTGGCACTTTTCGACTTTGGCTGAAGTTCAACTTGAAGTAGCCTGTCTAAGTAAAATGCAAAGCCTTTTAGTTTCACCAACTTCATTGAGTGCAGCATTGGAGTTAAAACACAATATACCAATTATTTATTAAACCCTCTGTGTTCGTAACTGCCAGTGTGCTAAAGCCTTACAAGTCCTTCCATAAAGTGTGGGGGTGTGTACTTCACCACCCAGATCAAATAGCTAGGTTCTATTGAAAGCATAAACGTCATCACCGAAGTTCTTTTCAGTCATAAAAAGAGAATATCCGCGGAAAGTGGGGGCTGCCTAGAGCTTAAGGGAAAGCCCCACTGAATAACCAATGAAAACTTTGTTTAGAGTAAATGTTGGGCAGGCTAATGTGACTGATATGTAGAAGTTTAGAGGTGTTTCCAAGAAAGCAAGGAGCAGCGAGTTATTTTCATCTTTTGCCAGATTATATATAACTACAATGTATGTGTGCATATATTTTAAGGTGGTAAAACTACTACCGCTTAGCGACTAAAAAGTTGGGTTCAGAAATGTGTCACAGACGACTGTTTCAAAAGCTGATTTGATGCTCTAAAATGAGGTGTTAGCTACTTCAGAAGCTGCGCCAAAATGGCTTTGGCCAATCACATTGCTGGGTTATATGGAGCATCTGATATTTGATGAAATAGGTTGCCATATAGGGTAATCATTGATACTTCAAGTTTGCATTTAGTGGGGTAAATGTGTTGCCAGTTGTAACAATATGTGCCAACATGAACATCTCAGTTGCGGCACTTTGGAACTTTGACAGCTGTCAAGCAATAAAACACAATGTGGGTACTGATAAATGAACTAGACTAGCTGCATTCATGAATGGTATTACAGCTGGTGAAGCTGTTTGGACAACTGTTGGAGGGCAGTTCAGGCTCATTTCATCCGCAAAAGTGCCAACCATTTATTCCTGCTGCCTGCTTCAAATATTTGTTACACTAGATTGCTATTTTTAAAAGAATGCAAAGTAGCTGTGCTTAGCACTTGGTTTTGTGATCAACAATGCGGGCACGGCAATTGGGTACCAGACTGCAGTTAAGGCTCTACAGTGACATTGGTGATGCTCATACTATAGGACTTAAGGATGCAGGGCAGGGATAAATCTTTTTAAAAATCTAAATTTGTAATTTTGCTTGCTTAAAACAATAAGGCCTTTCTTTGCAATATTGCATGCCCCTTTACATTTCTTCGCACCTGATTGAGCAAAAAAGACCAAGTTTTCGAGACCGGCTGACGAGCAGCCAAGCCCCTTCTTCTCAGGTGGTGCACAAGCTGAGCTTTCTGGCTCAGCTGAATTGGAAAAAAAAAAAAAAAAGGAACTGGTAGTTTTCCTGAGCTTACCGCATTTGCACGATTGTAGGTTGACCCATTTTTTCGAATTTGACAATCCAATGTTGGGGGGTTGACCTAGAATCGAAAACGAGTTTCGGTTGTGAAGTCTTTCTAAATAATATAATCTCCGCGTGTTTTCACAAAGCTAGCCTTTCTGCACAGCTTTTAAGTACTGCCGTGAAGCCACCTTCACGCATCATTGGCTTCACAATGTGTCAAAAATAATTTTTGTTAAATAAAATGTGTTCGTGCTCCTTTCTGTCCTTTTTTTTATGCCATGCCATTTTCGGCGGTCGACTTTCATTCGAATCGACTTACAAATATGTAAATATGGTAGCTGGTTTTAGCAAAAGCATTCTAGCTACTTACGAAGAACATGATGCAGTTTTTTTTAACACATGTGGCATTTACCTATTTTATATGCCTTGTGTGTGTGAGACGAGCACGGAGACGTAGTTCTGTTCATTTATTTTTAGTTTAGAAGCAGCTTTGTCAATTTTGTTAGTATTAAAAATATTATCGGGTTGACGAATCAAAGAAATTGTATAGAAAGCGCCATATAATTTGAAATCGACGCGCTTCGTGTGATAACAAAAATGAGACAGGAAGCTCTTGTGCGAGCACTTCAGCGAGTAGGCTTTGTCCTCACTACAGGTTGCTGCAAGGAGAAAATGTTACCTGTAATGACATTGGCTATGCTTTGTTGCGGAGCATCTGCAAGAAATGATTACAAGTAACTGCATCTGCAAAGAGTGCAGTAGAACCGTGTACTCGTAGAGAACACAATGGATCATCTTTCTTGCACTGGAAATCCTTAGAACAGCCACCTTAAGCCCACTTTTAAAAAGACCTGCATGATTCAAGTAAACATTCCTAAGGCCATTTCTCATATCACAGAGGTGCAATAGTGTTGTATGATTGGGCAAGGTCGACCACCATCGACAGTATTGGGCCATTAGAAATACAGAAGATATGACAAAACAAGCCCGGAAACCAAGAAAACAAGTGAAGAGCTGATTTGTGGGATGGATACTAGGCAACTTTCTATTACTGAAATTTTTCAGTATACAGTAGTCTCGCATTAAATGGAACCTGAAGGGATGATGAAAATATGTTCCATATTACTGGAGTTCTGTTTAATGAAAGATGAATGCGGCTATAAACTATAACTAGGAAACCAATTGTGTTAGAGACAGTTGTTCTGTTTAAGAGATTCTCGTTTACTGAGAGTCTATTGCATTTTTTTTAGCTAAACTTAAAATGTTACTCTTCCTCTTTACCTCTCATTATCTCCGAGTCAATTTTTTCGTAACCTTTTCCCCATTATCAGCACAACTTGAAAGAAAAATGACACCATATTCATGGGGTGAATGATGAAGAGTTTGGGGCGAAGCTCATGAAGCAATCCTGGTTACAGCGTGAAATCTTCAGTGGTTTCGCTCAGCAGTAATCAAAGCATAGTGTGTGTGAAATTTTATTCAAACTTCAATGACCAGTTGTCTTTTCGCCTTCATGATTACTGCCTTGTAGTCGGTGAAATGGAATGATAGGGGTTCTTGCACGGGCAGGACTTTAAAGTTTCCAAAGACAACGTCTATGCACGTTCCCCAGACCGTGGTGGGGTTCGAGCGACGAACATGAGGTGCAGCAGCCTTCTGAACTCGGCGTCCCTCATTCTCTATGGTTCACCAAGCAGCACGATTCGGCAAGTTCACTTCTGCGGCGGCAGTATGGGAAATAAGAGCTCGCCACCCACACAGCCTGCGCAACAGCCAAACGGAGAGCAGCTGCACCGCCAACGCCATTTAGCGTACCTTCACCCAACCGCAAATTGTACGCATGTCTATGGGTCAGCGCCCTCTCGCAAACGAGACGAGAAATGGAGATGACATCACAGAATGTGTACAGTGCTATCTAGTATATCACCACCCAACTGCAGTTGGCATGCGTCTCTATTGGACACTACCTTGTGTTGTGTGATAAAAGAACACTACGGGGTATGCCAAATGAGTTGACGATCGACAATGGACCAGGTCTCACTATAAGGAGCTTTGCTCGTAAAACTGAAGACTGATTTTTCACCAGAATAAACCAAACATCATTACAAAGCTACTGAACTAGAATGGTGTACATATGTAGAATAGTTGTGATTATTTTGGTAGTCTTTTGTATAAAAATAATGGCTGAAATTACGTGCTTTGCTAAAAAAAATCACCAAAATATCAGCACTTTAAATATAATTATAATTCTTGTCTCATTGCTAGACCAGATGCCAACAATTCAAATGAAACAATTCCGAACGCTTTACCTCAGTAGTTTTAGAGAAACTATAGGTCTTAAAGAAGTCTTAAAATAGATGCGAGGTATAGGGCCTACCCCGCGCCCTTAAAGGGACCCTGAAATAGTTTTTTGAAGCTTTGTGTGTTGAGGCTGGAGTATCATGAAACCATTCGCACCACAAATTTAGTGACATGCTGCATATCAAGGCCGCTGCGGGCAATTATATCATACTCTCCTCCTCACTCCTGCTGTGCCTTCTCAACTCATGAGACACGTTGGCATTGCTGGCAATTGCAGAGCTCTCACTGGCACACTCATCAATTTGAGCTTCACCCAGTCATGACCGAGATTGCCACGCTGACAGGTTACGCACAGTCTCAAAGGCCATCATAGCCCAGTGTGCTGGGCAGCACGCAGGCCGCCTGGAAACAGAGAAAAAGATCGCAGAGTGATTGATATGTGCTCCTACAGGTGCTGCCACCCTACCAGCCGATCTTGTGCGCATTCCACACCCAATCAGATCAGCAGCCAGGTAAAGGAGTAAGCAGGCTAGCTTTTACATCAGGGGCCTCACACTTATAGCCCAACCGACCTTTCGCTACTGTTTTCATCCCACATTTTTTTTAATATTGTGATTGTGACATAGCAGAATGGTACTTGCATTTTTTTTCTCGCATATTTATTGGGATGATGAAGGCTTTGGTCAGGTAAGCTACACAGATGTGACTGGTCTTAAATTTACTTGAGGCATGGTGTCCACTCATCATGTGTTGAAACTTAAAACTTAACTGTGGGATAAAAACACTATACTTAGATAAAGCTTCTAGTGTTTAGTCATTCTGGTGATAGGTGATAGTTTATTTTTTAATCCTGATGCCGAACCCACTTCAAGAATGACCCGTATATTAGATAGTAACAAAGGCCTTCTCTCACATAGCATGTCTTTCAACCTGCCCCCCCCCCTCCCCCCCGCCCACATGCCAGCTTCGTCACTGTACCAGCCCTTTGTGGAACATAAATTTAGTAACTGCGGCCCGGTAACTGAGATGAGTTTGAATCCCATACCTTACATGGTGTCCTACGAGTGTATACCATTGACAGGATAAAGAATGATACTTGTTCAAATTGCAAACTATCATTGATGAAACAAAAATTAAAATGTCAAAAGCTTGTTGAGAGGCACTGCCTTAGATGACCCTTTACTAGTTTTGGGCTTTGCAAATAAGTGTTCTGTGTCTGCAAAGTAGATTAGCAGCTACGTGGTTCGAAAACAGTCAAAATTCTCAACGGAAGCCCTTTTTTTGGGTGCTGGGTACATGAGGCATGCTCATAGGTGAGATTTGCAGAGTGCAGTGAATCTTTTTTTTTATTTTTACAGGGATAAGTGGAAACAGCTTACCTAACAGTAGCAGTGGCGGTATGCACACAGCCATAGAACGGGAAAAAGGTGAGTAGAATATTGGATATTTTTGTTTTTTCAGTAGGCTGTTCAGGTACGAACTTAAATTTGAAATGTGCCTGTTGTGGTGGCTCAATAGTTTTGTCAGTGTGCTGTCGATGACCGTGTCGTGAGTTTCTTTCTAGAATTAGTTGAATCTGCACTGAATGATGAAAATGTGTTACACGAGATGGGTCAATTGAAACTGAATAGTACCAACTACCATACAGATATTCAAGTTTCAAACTCTATTTCTTCCCGCTGCATGAACTGCAGGTGCATGAGAAAATGGGGGTGCGGTTACTTATATTGTCCCTGCCCTCTTTCCTTAGAAAACACTTCATGAATCAGGATGAATTTTTTTTCAATGGCATGTCTTTTTTCTTAGAACTTGTATGAATATTCTTGGAAGTTTTGTGGCTGCTCTTAAGAGGATGATAATTTATTTTTTTCTTTTATGGCATTAGCTCCACGTTGCAGAACTTGATAGAACTTATTTGTTCTATTCTTTATATTCTTCACAGTTTTGAATAATTACTAAAGTTACTAGTGTCGTGAGCGAGAAAGACGCATCACCCGTTCGTTGGGCAAGCTGTTCTATTCTCTACTTCCTTCTCCTCTACCTTGAAATGGTGGGTCCATCTATATGCTGCGACTTGGCTGGTGGGTCTCCTATAGGTGGGTCTGGCAGGAGGGCCTGACTAAATCGCAGTGGTCTGCCTCAGCTACACTGCGACGTTGTATCACCCGCAAGACATGCTTCTGGCGGTCGGCTTTGGCTTTGTCGCTGAGGTAACGGGGATTGTGGCATACCCGGGCAAGAATGCTGGAACAGTATCTGGGGGGGCTCCATGGCTGGCATGTCCTCTTGGTGCTTCCTTTTGGTGACACACGCATGATTGTCAGCGCGGAGAAGACGGTCGAGACTGTCGTCGGGAGTCTTATCAACGGGCCGCTCCCTCTTTTCGATTTCATTGACCCCTGACGGCTCTGGAAGTGGTCTAAGTGGCCTAGGTGGCTCTTCTGATGCCATAGTTGTGAAGTCCAGCGCAGGTTTTATTCCGTCAGCAGACCGCGGCAATAGCGAGAGGGCAACCCTCCTGCACTTGTTTTGTGAATCCTCACTGAACTCCTGTGTGTTCGACCCATGGCACTGCATCTTGTCCACCCATTGATGGTCCGCCGTCAGGTACTGCGGTTCTGTTTCTGTCAGAGCGGCGGCTCTTCCCATCACAGAGAGGCATGTTTTAGCATCTGCTGGAATGGTGTTGCGGACCAACATGAAATTAGATTCGTCTGGCGTCTGGAGTGACTGCACACCGAGTACAAGTGTATCAGGCACATCCAGGTCACCAAGAAAAGACGAGCCCGGGCCACGCTGGAACAACACCTCTGGAGGGAATGTGGTCTTCGCACCCTATCGTGATGGTACTGTGCCGGACATTGGCACAGTGAAAGAGCGCTGCCTGAGTGCATTGTTGGCATGAGGGCAGGGTGAGGAGCCTGCTGTCGACATGTTGCACTGTGCTGTACTAGCCTCGAAGCGATGTCTGTCTAGAGCTGAATGCTCGTTCGCGGCGAGGTTGGAATGAACAGTAAAAGTGAGGTCGTAGCCAATGCGTCCGAAGGCTGCAATGAGCTTGGTGCTTCAGTATGCCCAGGACTGCTGCCGCTCGCCTTTATATTTGTGCCACGTCGCGGCACCACCTCGAAGACGGTCAATGGCAATGCACAATTTCAGTTGGTCCGTCCTTGTAACACCAAGTTCTTGTAACACCAAGTATTTTGACCCTTCATATAATGAAGCGGGGTCAACTGTGATCTCTACATAACACATCCGTGATTCGATATAGCACATCTGGCCGCTTCATCGGTGACTTCAATTAAATGAAGTTTTGCTGTGGCTGCAGAGCAAGACCAAAGTGATAAAACTGAAAGTTTTGCTGAAGCCAGGGCTCATAGGGTTGAGCTGTATGCAGGTTTTGCGAACACATTTTTCAATTCACATTCTATGTTGGAGAGTGTCTGCTCAAGCGGTGCAGCATGTTTTTCGACAGCAGCTTCGGGGCAAAAGACAGAAGTCCCTTCTCCTTGCCTATGGAGTGGTAGAGAGTGAGAGCATGCAGTTGATTTATGTGACTGATTCATGGCATGAGCTTACCTCGGCACACGCTCTATTTGGTCGTCTATACACACCGTTGCCACATAGTTCTGTACTCTGTGTTGCTTGATATGGCCTGTAATGGAATTTTCATTACAGCCACATGTCAAATGAGTTTAATTAGCCATAGAGGCAGCAGTGCTAAATGTGACAAGTGCTTACCTTCTTTGCGATAATTCAGAAAACAAATGTTGCCAATGTGGCTATATAACTGCAAGTGATCCTGATGGGTTATATAAAGGATGTAGCCACTTGTTTTGGGATGTACTGTATTTTACAGTGTAGCATGCGCTTTTTTTTCAATATTTTTCCTGGTGCATCTTATATAACAGTGCATCTTTATTCAGGCAGTTCAGGAAAATTCAGGCTATTCTGCAAGATCAATATGTCAATATTTCATTTGCGAGTATGATAAATTGAGCACAAGAGCACTTGCAAAAAGATATAAAATATTATTATAACAGTGGAGCTGGTTTGATCTTAGATGTCAGCTATTTGCTGTAGAAGTACTCTGGCAACACCGAAGATTACGGCTGCAGTAAGAGCCACCATCATGGCGCGAACTATTGTGTTGTTTGAATTGTTTGTTCCTAAACGAATTCCTAAATCCACTGAACTGAGGAATAAATAAAAAACAGGCACCACAACATTTCATTGTAGTGCCCACAATACCACTTACAGAAATGAAAGTACCTCTTCGCTATTGTCATCATAAGTTTCCGCATGAGGCATCGCTCCAGTCCTGCAGCAGTCGCAGCTTTTGATGGCCATTTCGTATGCATTTGCGTGTAGGTGCCAAACGTGTAGTGCGATCATAGTTCAACTTCCTACCAAGCCCCACAATGCTGTTGAGTCAATGGTAACGACATGGTCCTAGGCTCTTTCAGTGCTGTGTAAAAGAGTTACTAGTAGACCGACAAGGGCAACCCCGCAATGCTGCCAATGCAGGTTGAAGAACTTTGACAGCGCACTGAAGACATCAAATCCAGTGGGCTAATAGAAATTGGTGGCTGATAGAAATTGGTGGCTCATAGAAATTCGACCCTGTGCGTGACTACGCATTTCATAATCAACACACTCTGCATGCATCGTTGTATTTTATCAGGTTGACAGTGTCAAAACTAGGTCCATCTTATACACCCTGGAAATTCGTAAAAAGGAGGTGCATATTATACAAAGGTGCATCTTATAGATTGAAAAATACGGTGTACAGCTCACTCTCTATGATTCTGAAGTAGAAAAGAAGGTATTCTGCACTCTGTGAGAAAGAGATGATAAATTCCCAATTAAAGCGATTGGAACAGGTGCCTTTATCTTCAATGAAAGTTTTTTAATGAAAGTTTTTTTTTGGTCAGACTACAAGTTTTGGGTGTAACAAGTTTTATGGAGCCAACCATTTTTTTCTCTTTTTGTGAGCTTCTTTCACCTACCAGCCACACCACTGCAAACTGTGCTTAGTTATGTGGATGTGCCGTGATAAAGTTGGCCTCAAAGACTGTTGTTTAACCAATGCACAACGACAACCTAAATTCACGAAGCCGTACTGCGTTTTGCTTTATTCTATGGACCCATGCACACAAGATGTCGAAAAATAGACAGTGTTAGCACCATAAGCACAGGTGCCATACCGTATTTACTCGATTCTACCGCGCCCTCGATTGTAACGCGCACTCGGTTTTCACGACAAAAAAAAAAAAAAGTAAGACATCGATTGCAACGCGCACCCATTTTTCTCGTTGCCCGCACGATCACACTGCTCGGGAAAACGACTCTTTTCGGGAGCGTCTTCTGTTTAAATATGAGGTACGGGGGAAGCTTGTGCCTATCTGATGTGCAACGGAGCATTGCCGTCACTCTTGTTTTACCGTGGCTTGATGTCAGCATGCGAACTTGCTTCGCCCGCTTCTCGACGGTTGTGGTGCCAGGCATGTCGAAGTAAAGAGGCGTCTGGTCAGCATTCCCGATTTGCCCAAGCAGGTAGCTGTTGTTGTGCCGCAAGTTTAGGACGAACCTCTGAAAACTGTGAAGCTTTTCTTCGTACTCCTCTGGCAAGTTTTGGCGCAGGCCCGTTCGCTTTCGGAGGGAAAAGCCTTTCCTCTTCATAAAGTTAGTTAGCCAGCACCTGCTCGCTTTGAACTGGCTCCGCGTTAGCCCTTTTTCTAAAGCTAACTGCATAGCCCGCACTTAGAACAGTTCTTTCGTCACGGGCCGCTGTTCCGCTCGCTGCTCAAGCACATACTCGGCGAGCAGCTCTTCAATTTGCGGAAACCGACCCTGCTGTGGTCCACTGAAGCCTTTGCATGAATCTTTGACAATCTTCTGCTTTTGTTTCCGCCAGTCCCACACGCACGTTTCGGGAACTCCGAACGACCGCGATGCGGCCCGATTTCCGTCTGTTTCGGCACATGCGATGACTTTTCTTTTAAAAGCGGCATCGTGGTGCACTCATCGAGTTTCTAGAGTCGGCCCCTCCATGCAGTCGACGCTAATGAACTACAAGATGACGAACTCCTCAGCACACGTACGAAGTGCCGCACATGGGAAACACATAGGCAGAAATGGCCGACGTGCTATGCCGAAGAACGTAGGGGGCGGCCATTTTGAAAATGCCGATGGCAATAGAATGACCGTATTCATTTTTTTTTTCACACTCGATTTTAACGCGCATGTGATTTATGAACTCGCTTAACCGGAAAAAAGGTGCGCGTTAGATTAAAGTAATTACGGTAATTCACGTTGTCGCCTTGCTTTCATGTAGTTTCAGACCGCAGCTCTCTTAGTTGTAGAGTGTGCAATGGTTTTTGACATTGTGCGTCCATTGAAGTGAGTGGAAAGCAAATGGTGTGGTTCGGTTTACGTGATAGCACCAGCAGAGCCTGAACCTGATAGCATTGGTAGCACCACTCCTGACAATGCCTAAGGTTTTCGTGACAAGTGGTAAACACAGAACAGATGCAGGAGCTTTGCTTATCCCGTATTACCACAGTGCGTTGGACCTACATTTATTTTTGGTTCTTGCGTGATGTCTGACCGTCTTGAACAGACCTTTGCCAGCATAGCAACGATGCATTCTCTGGATCTCTGGTTCAAAAAAATTGATGTTTCACATTATTGTTTTTTTTTTGTAGTTGTGTTATTTATTCTTTTGGCACTTCTCTTGTAAGAAAAGGAGCCTTTAGTGACTACACTGTGCATGAAAGGTCAAATTTTATTTTAACTATGTTTAGATATAATAAAGGAGATAGCTGATTTAACTGGCTTTATTGTATCGAATTTTAAATGTGTTTATCAAATCCTGTTGTAACTATATAGAAGGTACCACTACCTTCATGGTAAATTATGGGATCTTGCCGTCATAAACAATGGATGCTGCACTGCTTGCCTTTTGAAATTTGTCTGGAGTGCAGGCATAAGATGAGTGAACCACTGTGAGCGTAACATTTTTGTGATTTTAAAGCTATATGGGCGAAATTTTAGGGTATCTGAAAGCTTAGGAAGCTATATGCATATTTTTGTGAGTATTGTAAAAGTGGAGGGTTAGTGCTGGCCTTATCGTCTGAAAATAGTTTGCAGTGAATGCCCTCTTGGGATTCTGATGAAAAGCACAGTCTGTTAGGTCGTAGGCATGGTGTGTTTGATTCGCCTGATCCTGTCTTCTGACATTATTGTAAGTGAGAATATGCTGTCTCCAGCATCTGTCCACAGTGGCAGCACCACTGGGGGTGGCAGTGGCAGCAACCTTGGCAACCCTTCCCCATCTGGTGAGAACATGGGAAACTCTGCTGGAACTGTTGGAACTAACAGCAATTCTCCCGAGAACTCTGCTGGTGCATCTAAAGACGAGGAAGAGCGCAGTGGACCTCCACAGCCTTCAGCTAATAAGACTGGCAAGGAACTCGTCTTGGCAGCTCCCCGTGAAAGCAAACGGCCCAACATGAAAAAGAGGATGGACTTGTCTTTGGCAGACAAGGTTAAGATAGTCTACTCTCTCAAGGAGCCTGGAGCAAAACATGGTGCCGTAGCGAAGCTCTACGGTGTTGCACGGTCTACTGTTTGCAAAATAAGCCAGGTGGGGTATACATTTTGTAATTGAAATTCTACATTCTTTTTATTAGGAATACTTGGGGCATCTTTCAAACTTGCCAGAAACTTTCCCCATTTGCCAGAAACATTGCTCATTCCAGTTATGCCTTCTCTTTCTTTTTAATATACGTGAATAAGTAGGTTATGCTACAGTGAAACCTCGTCACAAAAGACACTCGTTCGTGAAAGGCTTTAAAAAGGGTTCATTTGAGAGCACATTAAAAAAGGTTCGTTTGGTTTTGCCATGTTTGCCATGTTAGCAGCATTGTGTTCGAGAAATGCTTGGTTACTCTGAGCAACTTTTTGGGTCCCTTGAGCAAATTATTCCTTATTTAGAAAAGATAACCAAGACACACTCATGCATCTTACGACCACTTGTAGATTCCGTCTGAAAGAAAGAACCATCTTTAATCGAATCAAACGTTGTCCAAATATTCATGAGTGCAAAATATAAACTTGAGTTTCTTTAGGTTTATTAGAAAAGTAGAGAGACAGGCTGTCTTCTTAGAATGGAAATTTTGTTCTCCTGGAAGTTCATGAGCTTCTACATACGCCACGCCTCGATTTTGTGCCTACGTATCTGTGGTCGTTACCATGTCAAGCTCTACAGAGTAGCTTTAGTCGGTCGAAAAGCTAATATTTTCACATCTTTCGTCTTTGGAAACTTTTTCTTGTAAAAACAGCTGATCACTTGCCTTTGTCATACTCGCAGTCATAGGCTTGTGCACGATATGGGCTCGACGCAGCTGTTTTCACCATGAAAAATTACTTTTTCTTGACGTCTGCATTCATAATAACATGACTAGTTGCACTTTACAAGCCAACAAATTACAGCGCACACAGTTCAGTTGTGCACGAAGGCATTCTATGCAAACTCGTGGTTCGTCGCCATTATGTGATAGCGATGACACTATGTTTGACTCTTTGAGGGCAGGCAGTTGGCAATGCGCAGAAAATATTTGGACTCTGTTTATTGGTAGAAAGATGCATGTTGGATTCGATTCTTTTAAGGTTGTGAATTAAGATTTGCTCCCACCTTCTCTATCTAAGTAATGCTGTCATTAGCTGCCACTGGCAAGAATACGGTAATTTAAGCTACTTTCCTTGCAGGAGGCATAAGGTTGTGCCAATGACATATTCATGCCGTCTGTACCCAATTTTCGGCCAAGGCTGAGTGTCACTGCCTATAATCTTAGGTTCTCGATTATATGATGCCTGGATTATATGACGGTTTTGCGTGGTCCACTGTAAGTCATATTATTGGGATTCCACTGTACACTCAGGAGCAACACATGTGAGCACCATTGGTCAGTCCTGCTTGTTCAGACTGCTCATGGAACCTTGAAATGTCCTTAGTGAAACTCCTTTTTGAGAACGCCTGTAATGACTCAGCAAAACCTAGACTCATTTTTCCTGTATATGTTCATTCAGAAAAGAGTTCTGATGAGGCTGTAGTGCTACCCATGCTAACACGCTTTGGGAAATCATTTCTCCAAAACATATTACTTATATTCATTGCTTACATCAAATGACAGTGAGAAAATTTTAAAGCAGATGTATTTTGTGCACTCTACCGTTTCTGTTTTTAGCCCTTTGTATAGCCATATTATGATTACCCATGAAAACTTGTTTCATTAAATATTTATACAGCAATACTTCGTTAAGAGTAAAAACTGAAAAAGTTAGAAATTACAGTTAAAAGTCTAACTCTATCTATGAACTTCACCACTATTGATTAGCTTTTTAACTGGACATTGTAAGCTGGTTTTTCGTAAAGGTCATGAAGCAAAAAAAAAAAAAAAGGTATGCCAGAGTTATCAATGAGCTGCACTTTGCCCCACTGCATTTTTATTTAGTGCAGAAAGACTGAGTAAGGCTGGTCTTTTTAGCAGCAACAATTGGAGCTAGGATGCCATCCTCGAGTTGCTTCTTGCACCACATGTGCAATTCATTTTTGCCACAGCGCTCAACTTTATTTCACAACAAACGAAGCATGTTTTTTGTTGTGGCTAATGTTGGCAACTTTTGAGTAGCTGCATCGACCCTGCCACTTTTACCATGTAGGCTTTGACACCACATTCTTTCACTTAATCAAATGGCCAAACAAGCCATTGTTGCAGGTGAAGTCGGTGTAGTGGCACAGTGTGTTTGGATTGTAACTTTCTAAATGTGGGTAGTAGATTTACAACAGTGCTGTGGTGCATGCACTGCCCCAATTTTTTTGTTGTGATAGGGTTATGACCAGTAAGTTGTACCGCCACTTTCATCAGTAGCTGCTGTCTTGCCTTTGTGCAGTCTCAATGCTAGTCTGTAAAGGCGCTGAAATCGCTTCACTGGCGCTGAAGTCGCATTAATTAGTTAGGCAGTATTTGCACTTTCTCAAAAGCTGGAAGATATTTAGGAGCGCTTGCCACACCACGAACAGAGAGGGCAGTTAACATTTTTACTACAAAACGTGACTGTGGTGCACACTATTATGTGTAGCATGGTCTATACTTGCAGCTAATATGTTGGGCTTTTTTTAATAATACTATAATATCTGGGGTTTAGAATGCGTAAACCACGATATGATTATGAGGCACGCCATAGTGGAGGGCTTCAGAAATTTTGACTATCTGGTGTTCCTGAATGTACTCTGACATCACACAGTATACAAGCTTCTAGCATTTTGCCTTCATCAAAAAACTGCCGTGATTGGGATTGCACCCGCAACATTCGGGTCAGTAGCCGAGCACAGTAACCACTAGACCACCGCAGTGGACATATTAGGCTCTTTTGAGAATACGTTCAAACATAGCAAGCTTGAAACACGTACAGTTGTCTCCAAAAGTTTACAGACCATGTGAGCAAGTGGGGAACTGCCTGATCATGACATTTCTGCCATCTCTACTGCACCGTACCCTGGAGTCATGGCCTATATTTTCACTGAAGATAAATATTTTACCTTCCCCTTTATGTAACATACTCTGTGGCTGCCATGGCTCCAGGCACAAATATTTCCACCTTCTCCCTTATGCACTGTGCTCTGTGGCAGCCATAGCTGTGTGCTTCTGATTCGAGAGCAGTATGAGTATAATTGTTATCAGTCTCTACCCTCTGCACAAGTTGATATCACCACGCACCAATCCATCAGGCATGCTATAATTGCTGTGATAGGGCTATCAAAACAGAAGTGTGACAGCCTCAATGCACATGAGTGCTGTATAACAAAGCAATGAACTAACAATGCATTGCCAGGCAGCAGAAAATCGATATGCTAGTGAATTACAAGTTGACCCACTTTTTGCCTAGCGCTGTGGTTTCCATTAGGTTGCATGGACAGGTAGTTTATGATCGCCTCGCACGGTTTGTATACTTATGTAGTTGGCTGCACAAAATAACTAGGTCATAGTGTATGCATATGAAGGCTGTGTAGCACTGAAATGACCAGTTACGTGCTTGAATATTCGAAAACATTTAAATAGGCATTCTTCAAGATGAATACACTTCGAGTAAGGAAAAGACAGTAGACTCATTAAGGGGGGACATGGTTCTTAGGGCTCTCTCATTTATTTTTGAACCAAGTGTGACAAAAGTTGGCATGCTTACTTAGTTTTCTCTGGATTCTAAAAATGTAGTTATTTTTTCTGTAGCTTCATTTGTTAGTTAATTAAATACTCAAGATAACAATTTCTATTGCTCTTACCTTAATAGAAAAATAACCACCTGTCAAAAATTTATAAATAACATAGAGATTGACAGTAGAAAGCATAAGACATGCAACATAAGAAGCACTTTTTTAAGTGGGTCATTATTTCTTACTTTACACTACACTCAACTTCACAGCCCAGAATGTGGCCATCGTGTGGTCACACAGAAGACTAGTTTGAAAAACTTGCATCAAGAGAAATCAAAATCTGCTTCCTATGTTGTGTGCTCCAAACATATAGCTTCATGCTGCAAAATAAAATATTATGCTATCTGTAATAGTTTCAGATATATTGCAGTAATTTTAATACAGGGTGTACAAAATTGCCATTTTGAGAAAATGAAGAAAACAAAGAATTCTAATATTTTTAACTGTAAAAATGTATGCACTTATAATTACATAGCCATTGACATATAAATGAATGCTAGAAAGCCTAAGGAGTGCAATGCTGCAAGCTGATCGAAAATTGAACAAGTACTTCTTGAATTACAGTACAGTAAAGTTCATTGCATGTAACCAAATACAGAAATTTTTATATTAAAATAAAAAAAAATGAAGCTGCCCATTAAAAATAGGCTCCCAACATTTTTTTTGTGCATATTTAGCTACATTGTCCAAAAACAATTTTAGCTCTAACTGTCCTAGGTCCACTTTTACCGAACAAGCAAAAGAAAGTGGTCAAAATCTGTGCTTCGAGAATAATGCTGTTAAAACTTAATTTCGCCGTTCCGAGGGAAAAACATCATGGCACACATACTTTTAGTCAGTTAATATGCACCAGGAATGTAATAGGACTGATTGTTTGTACGAGCGTGTCGTTTATTCTAGTCCTGCAGCAAGTAGTCGCTGTGTGTTCGTCTGCCGCGAGGCTGCTTATCAGTTCGGTGACTGTACTGACGGCGATGTGCGACAAATGTAAGTGCGTCATCCACGATCCGTCGAATAACTTGGCGATGTTTTCCAGCTTGTCCAGAATAAGTTACCTGTAAGTGTCACGAATCAAAGTTGCTCCCTCGCTCATCAATTTCGAGGCTACACGAGTGCCGAGGTGTTAGTTTCCTTTTCACGTAAGACTGCTGCATTTTCGAGCTGAGATCGCGAAAACGTTGCGAACACGTCGTTAAAAGCAGTCTACCTATTGTCAGTAGCCTCCATTGCGAGGGCCGCGAGCATGTTCACTGCGAACGGATTGACTTTCTGTTGTTGGTCGACGCGCGGCGTACTCCACTCTGACGACCCGTTGCGCAGTTCAAGGTCCTTTCATCAGGCGGGGGGAACCACAACATCGGCGGGTTTAGCGATAAGACTGCACTTCCGTTCCGTCACTACAAAGATTGATATCTCTGGTAGCTTCACTTCTGCACTTGCCGTCCTCTAACTGATGAGGCTGCAAAACACAGCCGTTCTCAGTAACGTTGTCGTCAATCAACGGGCTCGTACGTAAGTTAGGCCTGCACCGGTGACTCGGCGAGCTCCGTTGACCGCGTCGAGTTCGTTATCCTCATTGTCCTGAACCATAGCGGGGATCTTTCTGAAGTTCACACCGAACGAACCACCGCCACACCCGCTTCACAAATTACTGTAGCACGGAACTTCTTTACTGCCGCAAGCAGTCGGTAGCACCATGACAAAATGGGGCATGTCCGTGCACATCACGATCATGAAGCAGACGCCGAAAGCGCCCCTTGGCCAATCGGATGCCTAAATTTGGTCACGTGCCCCAAGCAGCCCATTGAATTGTGCGCAAGGGCTACTCGATGACGCATTTTTGCTAAAAAAACCAATGAGCAAGGTGAGCCAGCGGTGGCGGGAAATTGAAGATGAAGAACGACCCTTCCAAACGAGACCAAGATGAACACGATAGCTCTTGTGTAACGGCAACAGTTTGGCGCGGAAAAAGTGCGATTTTAGCGGCAATTTGCGCTCACATTAATCTCACAGGGATGTTATAAATTGATTTTGCGCCAGAAATAATGACGCGAGAAGCTAGAAACTTGTCAGATAAGTGCAAAAATAGGCACAGATTTCGAAAATGTCAGCTTCAAAAAGTCGATTTTTTTGCGATTTTTGGCCTTCTAAGCCCGGTGTCCCCCATTAAACGGAACCTAAAGGTACCAAGAAAATATGTTCCACTTAACCGGAGTTTTATTTACTGAGGGATGAGCTGGGTTGCAGCATTCATCTACAAAACAATAATTTTAGAGGCAGTTGTTCTGAAATCCCATATTTCGACTATTTTTAAGTTTGAACGGTGGACAGAAAAATCTCCCAGAAATTGCAATTTTTGTGCGTGATCTGGCCACATTGACAAAAACTCAATCCAGACTTTTTGCTAACCCATCACATTATAATGGGAACTAGTGTAATGTCAGGTGTTGTTACAGTGGAATTTCGGTGTACGAGACTGGTTGTTTCCCCAGCTGAATTCTTCTGTGTCTAATGAACCAAAATTCGGATGTTCCGAACACTTTCCTACATAGCAGTGCGTGATAAGGACTTTGGTACCAAACCCTCAGGCCATGACTAAGAGCAGCATGTTGGAAGCTTCGAAGTACGTGCACATCCTGTGCACACAGGCTATCGTTTGCTAGAACCACTGTGGATGAAACTGTGATCGCTTTTGGCACAGTCATGTATGGTGACGACGACACTGACAGAACTTCGAAAGTGTACATGCCACTAACGCTGCTTTCCGCAAACGTTACGGACAAAACCGGGGCGGACGCGGTCGTAGATAGCAACGAGCAACTTAATTTTGAAGCCATGGACGCGGCCAATGCTCGCAGATTGAAAACGGAACTACCGTTAGTCGCAACCACTGCGCACAAAACCACAGTCACTGCGACACGAACATCGATAGCGACTACAAGCTCCAAACTTATGCGGCTGACGCAGTGGTAGATTAACCCTTTGTTTCCCACAGCCAATCTTGTTTTCCCAAGTAAACATTTTTTTGCACATATGCAATAACAATACTAACGAAAATGTGAATAAACCAAAAACTGGAAAATTCAGCTTCAGCTCTACATGAAGTGTGCACATATGTGGATGCTGGATGCACCAGTTACACTAAGTCTATCATCCTTCTTCATGTACATAGGAACTTTGACTGCTGACGGTTCTGTTTAAACACATTAATCATTATCATCATCATGACCACCTATCATAATGAACACTTTTATCATGAGCTCAACAGATTTGTAATTAATATAACTATCATCATAAACGTTAACATAGCTGCTTGCTGATGGCTCTAATTAATGGGGGATGCGGCTTTCGTATCCCGAGAAATGGCCAAAAAGTCGAATTTATTGAAAATTACATTTTTAGTTTCTGCAGTCCTTTTTATATGCAATTCCTAAATATTTCTGCTAAAAACGTCTGGAAGTGATTTTAATAAAAATGTGTTGCACTTGCTGAAATGGCAAGAATTGTCGCGGGAATTGCGAAAAACACCTATTTTCTAAAAATTGTAGCTCTGCAATAGCGCAACTGAGTACCGTTCCTTTGGGCTAGTTGGAGAGAGCTTTTCTTCGTTATCAAGTTCCCCGTCTCAGCTAACTTCTTCATTTAAAAACAAGTACGCAAAATGCAAATGTCCAAAGGTCATCTCAAGGCCTCTGATTGGCCGCGTCCGTCTTGTTGCTCCAGCATGCTTCATTATTGACCGAGCCGAAAGAGCACGTCTGCTGCTTGCATCTTGGTGCGTCGTCACAGCTGTAAAAAATCACTCCATTTAGTAGTGACGCGTGCGCAAGCATTCTGTATGTAATTATAAATGCTCGTTTAGAGTTGTGACATACTTAGATCTATCGGACCGCTGCTAGCGGAAGCTCAATCTCAAGGATGCAATAACGTCATGTTTTCCGCGAACATCTTAGATGGACGTCTCGTACCAACCCGTCAGAACTGGGGTGAATGATAGGTATTGCTTGTCAGCATTTCGGATTTCCTGACAAAGACCATCGCGGAACCGCTCTTTGTACTCTCGATCGAAAACGACGTGTTTTGAGGCATTGGGCATTGCAGCAGAGCTTACTGCTCGGAGTTGTGGCTAATTCTAGATAGCTCCGCTAACGGCGCTTATATGAGACGAATGCAAACCTTGTGGGCGAAGTCATCGCGCTAATGAACTAGCCGCCATTTGATTTGTCAAAAGCAACTAATCGAACTGCCCAATGACGCTTTGAAAGTACGATTGAGTATACTGCGCATCAGCCGCCCAACCAAGCTCGTCGCGCAGCAGCTGCGCGTTGGCTCCCGAAATGCGAGCCGGAACTCGTCGCACGCCGATTTGTCTTCGCTGAGCATAAGCATATTGCACATATTCATTGAGCGCTGCCACTTAGCATATCGCTTGCTGACTTCCCGGATTGTGTTGCCGAGCATATTGAGGGGAAGTAAAGCACTGATGATGCAATATTAGGCGTGCTTGAAGCCGTGCTTGGTACTGCCAGGAGCTTTTGTGAATTTACTGAAATAATGAAAGCCTTGCAGATTACACTCTCTGTGACCAGGTGAATGATGAAGTATATCACAGGCGAGGTTTACAAATGAGCTTGAGTGTAGCGAGGAGATCAGTATATATCTGCCTGCCTTGCACCTTGAATAAGCTGCTCAAATTCGAATGTCTTGGCCATAACAGTCTGTTTTGGGAGTAAGGGATAGACTCATAATGTGGACCACTCTTTCTTAGTATCCAGGGAATATGATTCAATAATCAAATGCAATCAAGAGTGCTAATTATATTAGTGAGATCATCGATAGAAAGAAGCTTGCAAATTGTAATAGCATTTGCACTGCCCAGGGGCTATATGGGGTGTGCCGTGCAATCCAAGATGGCTGCGGGAGGATGATCAATCTGTGAACCTTATAAGAAAAGATAAGACACACAAACATACGACCCGTGCCGCTTTCACCGGATGAACTCTTGATCTTCGTATGAGTGTATAACGGGCCAAAGTACTTTCCCAAACAATAGGAACTGTTAAATACCGCTACCTCATTTCTTGCTGCAGTGCGAAGGGTGGCGATGTCAGCTGATCGACCGTGCATCTACGATGCCTTGCATAATCCTGTGCATGCTACAGAAAACTGCACGAACTCGAACTAACGTATGAACTGAACGGCACTACGAGGTAATTTGTGCAGAGCCTGCCTGATGAATTTGTCGCAGTAGTAAGCCACTAAGTGTAGTGCTCTGTCGCAGCTGCACGGGACCGAATGTTTAATGTAGCGATGGTATGCAAGCATATTACGCCGTCATCATTACTTGCACTGTAAGCATTATGGAGTTGCTTCTTCAACGGAACACAAGCATTTGACTTCCCTTTAAGTAGCGCTTGTATCACAGCCACGGTCAGTATCTAACAGTGCGCAATTCACTGCACTCGGATGTTCTAGGTTCTATCAGCGCGATCATGACAAGGATATCGTAACGAATACACGCGTACGCCTTTTGCAACGTCGAAATTGTGAAAATTCGTCGAACAACAACGTCGTTTAGACACACTGGTGAAGTGCAAGAGAAGTTAGTTTGGACTGTAGTGGTAACTGCATATGTCATTGCTCTAACCATTTCGCTTCGCTAATCGAGCTCGTGCATGTTTGCGGCAAGCGGCGTTCTATTATATTCACTGTAATTGGGCTAAATGTTGTGCATAAGAAAAACTCTACTTTTATTTTGAGCTCGCTGAAGGATATACAATAGATATAATCAAAGTGACTTACGAGCATGAAAAAACATTAACGTACGAGGGGACGTGAAGTGCAGCTGACTGCTCGTCAGTTAGCAGCTGACCGTTCATATTCATTGTGGCTATCGGTGCGTTCTACATCCAGTGAAAAATCCTCGACGTCAAGATGGTTTCTTTGAACACCACTGCCAAAAGTAATCTGAGTAATTCTCTCCGCCGAACGACTTCGATAACACCAACGCCTCACTCACCAGGCATAACACCACCAGGGACTGCGCCCAGACCTTGTCGTTGTCAGCTTCAGGCTAGATCCGATACCACAAACCAAAACGAAATGTCCAACTCAACACAACGTACCTGTTACGACTAATAAACATTGTATATAACTGTACATCGCTTGGCACTCATTTACATGCATGAGTGGTCAATGTTACGGGATATTTACAGTAACACTGAACGATCCCACTGCTTCGCCCACTCATCATCAGTATGGATATGCCGGGATATTTTTTTAGCTTGTTCCATGATTTCAAGAGAAGAGAACGCTAATTTTAGCTGACTTTGAGAATTTATTGTGCATTCCAGGTCACGTGCTGAGCTGTAATATTTGGCTCACATATTTTCAGGGGCCTCGGCTATCGATCAGCAGCGTTTCCTGACCAAGCTCAAAGAGTGTTTCAGGGCCCCCTTAAGGCGCATGTTGACCATTAATTACCCCTGCATATACGCGACCTATAAGGATGAGTACTGGCATGTATGTCAACATTTAAAAACATTACAGGCAGTCTTCTAGAACTGTCTACTATAACTTTGCTGCAGCCATGAGAAACAGTAAACAGTATAAGAAAGCTTGGCATGTTAATAAAGGTAAAGTTATATATATATATATATATATATATATATATATATATATATATATATATATATATATATATATATATATATATATATATATATATATATATATATATATATATATTGTAAGCACATTTCAAGCACTTCATCATTCTCACTTGTACATACCCATCATCATCGTTCCTTCTTGTTGGTGTCCAGAGCTGAAACAGACACTGCGGAATAAATGGTTCTGTTGACCTTGCCTGGTCAAGTCTTCCTGCGCCTTTCAGAATGGTGGAAATGGGTCAAGATCTCGACGTCCTCCTAAGTTCGCTTCCCACATGGAGCTCCGATCCGGTCGTTGTTTGAACTTGGCCACCCCCACAGAAAGGCAAAGGAAGACTTGAGCAGGCAAGGTCAACAGAACCATTCATTCCGCAGTCTCTGTCTCGGCTCTAAATACCAGCGAGAAGGAACATTGATTAAGGGTATGTACAAGTGAGAACGATGAAGTGGTTGGAACGTGTTTACAATATATGCGTGTGTGTGTGTGTGTGGGGGGGGGGGGGGGGGGGGAGGGGTCCTTTTATATCAAGTGTACCCAGTCAATTTTCAACTATCTCCGATTATGCTCAAAAAAATCGTAAAGGTGTATGTAAATGTGAGAAATAGTTATTGGGGTGTTAAACTTCATGGAAAAATTTTGTGTTGTCTAGAGGGCGCTTCAAACTTTGGGTGCCCCAGTGAAACTGTGTCACTTTAAATAATTTATATAATATTATTATTTTGAGTAACTATTACGAAACAATATTTTTATTAATCTCAAGGCGCTACTCTTTCATGGCTATGATAGTTTATTCATTTTTGTTTTAATTATCTTTCTTTCTTGATTTGGCGAAAAAATGCAATATACTGCATGTTTAGCCTTTATTAAAAAGCACAAATTTCTTCGCCAGTATAATATTTAGATTTGCTGTTTTATATGTTCCGATATTAAATGATTGAAATACTTTGGGAGCAAATAAAGCAAAAATATTGCCGAAATGTTGTGGCAAAGTTGGGAAAAACTGCATTTTGATTCATATTGCAGCTTAATTTTTGCAATGTAGCGGTCCAAGTGAAAATGTGGCTTTTATATTGTTGCTCGGCCGCTGCATGAAAAAGCACATAGTACGACCTGCCGCGTCAAGCGGCTTTCAATGGGAGAGCGCATGTCAGCCGTAGTTGCTGGTGCGGCCGCTGCAATTCGACGGGGCGGGGACAGGAGGGTCGGAGAAACAAGCGGCGGCGGCTCCCTCAGGGCAGCAGCCGCAGCAATTTATCTGGTTGTTGTCACCACTCAGTTGTTCTTATCAGTGTTTTTTTATCTCATTTATCGTAGTGATGACATATCGTGTATTAAGTACAGTACGTAGGTGCTATCTTGAATTTTCGTGTGCGTGCCGAGCACCTGAAGTTTTTTTTTTCCCGAGAACCAGCTTCTTGCTTTGAGGCTGAAAGAAAAATCTACAATGCATGTAGCTGAACCATATGGCACTGAATGCGTGACAAAGTCGTTGTTCTATTTATGAAGATGTGTTAAAGTAAAGTATTTCGATTTCTGTGGTGTTTATTCAGCACCTTCGCGTTTTTTCGGCCAGAATGCTTGAAAACTAATTTTTGGGGCATTTGGCAATATACGTTCATAGTTTTTGTAAGCTGAAAACATATGAAAGAAACATGATTTGAATATTCCATGTTATTCATGGAAAGTAATTAGTTTCAAACACTGGATAAAAGTGGTTTTTACAAACATGGTGACCCTCTCCTCGTAACTTTATTGAAGAGGCTGCGAAAGTATACATCATTAAAAGTTCCATTCAAATTTCTTGATAGTTGATACTAGGCAGAAAAAAAAATATATATATAATAATATACGGCCGGGTCAAGTGACAACCTCGTTTTAATGTTTGCACATCGCAAAACCATGACTGTTGTAAGGCAGTCGAGTACATGTGCCTTCGTTTCAGCGAGCACAGGGGCCAATTCGTCGATGATACGTAGTAGAACAAATAAACAGTAATGAATGACAGAACCCCGCATGACGGAGACTGCTAAGAAGACAAGCGCGTTGGAGTGCTATCGGGATTCGCCAGTGCCCGTGGAGAGGCTAATATGAAAAGACCGAATGGATGGTTTTATTGTCAATAGACACATAAGCCAAAAGTTGGGCGCACAAGATGAAGGCAGAACAAAACAACAATAACAAATAACAGGAAAAGTAAACAGAGACAATTATAGCAGATCATTTATGCCATCTTTTTTCTCCTACCGCAGCTCTTTCCAAAACGACCCTCCTCACAATCTCCCGGCTGGAGGCTCTCAACGTGTGTCGGCTGCCAGTATATATTTTTTTCAAATATAAATTTTGTCGCCCTCCAGCTGCTTTTAGGCACCTTTTTGCCTTGCATGTTTTGGAGATGTAAGTTTGAATCTGTGTGCCGTTCCACGAATGACCACAAACAGCCGAACTTGTTCACTGGAAGGGGTGCCCGAGCTGTTTTACGAAAACAAACATCAGTTTCACATGGCCTTGCAGGATATGCGTGACACCACAATGTGACAGCGTTCGGAAATAACCAGAACTAATGAAAAAGGTGCCAAGGGCTTAAAAGCAGGCATTAGAAGAAAACTAGAGACAAGCCGGGAATTTAAAAAAAATTTAGAGATCAGGGAAAACGGGAAGGTGGTGTCGAAACTCCTGGATGCAACGATTGCAGCCAGCGGCTGTGGGGGAGTGAACGTAAGCTTGTCGGCCGCAGAACGGGGAACCCTTTGTGTGTGTGAGTGAGTGTCGCCAACTAATATGCACTCTCACTCGTATATTCTCCCTGAAAAATATCACCTACTTAGCTGTCCAGCAATTTTCAACTGATTTATTACGCGAAGGTTTTGGGGTCTCGTTGTGAGAGAGAGCACCACCACACCACGCTCTTGGATGAACAGACACAGTAGACACGGTCTGACCGAACCAAACAAGAACACACACATTTATTTAACTAATTTAGAACGACAATATCATACGCCGAATTACTATAACACCAAGCGTGATCAACCCGCTAAGACATCTTTACACAACATTACTCAGCACGTAGCAACATAACAAACACAAGAGCACACAAATGGCGGTGTCGCCAACGTCCGACTCACCGCGCGGGCCCCCGGCAGACGGCCCCGCAGTGCCGTGCACCGGGGACACGCCGCGAGAGCAACCGTTCACGCCAAACGCCACCAGCTGAAGAGCCCAGCTTATTTTTTGCCCGCCGCCACCAAGGCTTGCCTGCCGCCAGGGGTCACTGCCGGCTGCTCTAACAACCATGGTGATGATGATAGCGGTGATCACCGCTCGCGTACACAACGCCACCTATTGCTAAATAGCCGTGACCCCGAAATACATCATCTGTGCGAGACACTTGCGCCACGCAGTGCAAACAACTTTACAGAAGAGTGTCAGTACTTCTACAAGGTGTAAAGAAGTAAAAAAAAAAATTAAAAATGTCAGGGTCAGTTCTAAATTAAGAATAAAGAAAATATTTTCTCGCAATTCCGATTATGTGTTCACTGTTGAATGTAAGGTTGAATAAGTTGCGTTATCATTAAGAGCGTCGTGACAGAAATAGAGAAAAACATTCAAAAGCGCAGGAACGCAAACAGTTGTGCTCGCATTTTCCAGTCCTTCATCACTCTTTTTGTCTCACAGCTTACATATTATTCACTTCATAACTGCTTGCTCAATTGCCAGCATTGAAGTTACTGTCACTGAAATTTCAAAGAGGCTCGAGTCTACTGTTAAGAGATCGCACACATGCTATGTATATTTCGTGGTTGTTGCATCTGATACTGTATTGTATAAATACTATAGACTTGTTTGGAGGAAGTAAAAAGTCTATCTTATTTTGTGTTAAATGAACAGTAGCAACTGCAATCGCTGAGGTTGCTTATTCTAAATGAAATAATTAAATCTGAAGCAACGTTTTCTGAAGTAACATTTTCACATTTACTTTAATGAATTTCAATGTATTAGGAAAGGTGTAGCTATTCCAGATCAGTTAGTTGTGATCTAGTAGGATCCGAGTAAAATGAGCTCACAATTCTTACTTCCTTCCGCAAAACCTGATCGGTGTGCAAGGCTCCATGCATCTCGGGCAAGACAATACCGAAAATTTGCAAGGGCTTCAGCTATGCAAAAGCAAGATCGGTAATTACCTGGTGGCCACATGCTAGACGGATATTAAAAGATTTCACGGGTCACACACAGATGAACGCGCTCCATTGTAAATACCGCAAGCGCGTCACACATACGATTTCGAGTGCGCTCGTGATAACTGCCCCCCCCCCCCCCCCCCCCGGTGGTGCCGCGAAGCGGTGGTTCGGGAACTAGACCTGTCACGCCGGTTTTGGAGCACGCAGTGGCCCGTACCCGTCCGCTCTTTCATCCAGTGGCCGTGATTGTTGCATAGGACATTCTGCCAGTAAAATAATTAGAAATTTTTAAAAAGTAGATATTGTTTTAAGGAAATGATTTTCCAACTGAACAGTAGTAGGAAGCCTGTTTTTGCCTCACCTTCACTGCATTGGATGTCATGGCAAGGTTCCAGTAAGGGATTTTTGGCAACGAATCATTCATGTCATACAACTCTTTGTCACTTTCTTTTTTGTGCTTTCTTTATGGAACGGTATCTTCTTCCCAGTTGGATCATCAAGGGCAGGTTATATTGAACCACTTGTTATTCCCAAGGGGCAGAATTATAACACAGGCGATGGCCTGCAATACAGTATTGAGGCTTCATGTTTGAGTTCTGATAAATAATATGTAGTCCTAATAATGATTAATGAAATATTTAAAGTATATTTTATGTAGGCGTTTTTAATAACGTTTCAAATATAGGCCGATGCGATCACTTGCCACTGGCGTGCATGATAAAATGATGTATCCTAGGTGTATACGTTGGAGATGATTAGTTCCTCAAAATATGCAATGGCAGTGTATTTCGTAAGGTGGCGATATTCGTCATTGAAGTTTATGACCAGCAGGTGAGCATGTCTGTTGCAAGGCCGAATGATTCCTCGGGCGATGCAGATCTATTGTGAAAGAAGGACAGACAAATTGGCCTCCACGATTATTGTGTCAGACATGTCCTGTCTTAATCCCACCTTGATAAAGAGGCTGCTTCGTGGCAGGAGAGTCAAAGAATCGTCGGTAACACGCAGCACCCTCTTCAGGAATTGCGTACTGTTAGTTGCAGCATAAAAAGGGTCCTCGAACGACACAAGCAATTCATGGAGGTCGATGATTTTGTCGTATTCACGAAGAAAGTCCATTCCCAGGATAATTGGCTGAGAGTACACACGCAATACGAGGAAAGACCCCATAAATGTCGACGTATGGATTCGAATGCGTGCCGTGCACATACCAGTAAACATCACCAAATGGCCACCTGCTGTGCGCAACTGGAGTCCTTGCTATGGTGTGGTAACCTTTTTCAGTTTGGATGCCAGTGCAGTGCTCATTACAGAATAATCGGCGCCGGTGTCGACGAGGGCGCTGACAGCAAGATTGTCGCTGAAGGTGGCAATTTCGGCAGAAACATTCTTTCTGCTGTCGGAGAACACTGAAAAACCGGAATGGTCATCATCAGGTCGTTGCATCAAAGGAGGTTCTGTAACAGTTTGATGGACCGCGACTTCACCCCCACAAGTCGTCGTTCCTAGTTTCCTCTGCAGGGACTTCGTGACCGACTCCTGAAAGGAGTGGAAGACGACGAGGGCAAACTCAGTGACATTGACTGGCGAGGCGATGGTAATCTCGAATGGTGGTGCTGAGTAATCGAAGGAGTTCGCTGGCCTGTGAGACACGCTTCGATTGACTTCGTGGGGGCACTCACTGTAGTGTGGACATTGAGCATCAGGGTGGAAGTCGCTGAGACCTATTGTGCGGTACTGAAAGTTCCGGTACACGTGACCCGCTTCGCAGCAGTGATAGCAGAACGGACGGTTATCTGAGGTGCGCCACGTGCTTGTCTTGATAGCACTGTCTTGAGGCAGCCAGCAGATAGGAGTGTGCGCTCGGAAACCTTGAGCCGAGAGGCAGACTTGAAGCAGTGCCCTGGAATGGGTGCGCCCTGTCGCGGTGGTCTAGTGGCTAAGGTACTCGGCGCTTCTGACCCGCAGGTCGCGGGATCGAATCTCGGCCACGGCGGCTGCATTTCTGATGGAGGCGAAACTGTTGTAGGCCCGTGTGCTCAGATTTAAGTGCACGTTAAAGAACCCCAGGTGGTCGAAATTTTTGGAGCCCTCCACTATGCCGTCTCTCATAATCATATGGTGGTTTTGGGATGTTAAACCCCAAATATCTATCTGGAATGGGTGCATAGCCTGGTCCATTGTCCACATAGCGGGACTTGTAGCCCGTGGTGCAGAGGATTGAAATGCTGCCACATATGTCAGGACTGGTGCTTCAGATATTGGTGGTGCGATGGGCGTCACTGGTGCGACTGCCAACCCATTTTTTGTCTGATAACATCCGCGAGGGATGGCACAGGTGGATGGGATCCCACTGCCTGAAGCTGTTGCAGTTCGTCCCGCACTGTACCTCGAATGAAGTCTGCAAGAGCATGACTCTCGCTGTCAGACCTGATAGAGCATGCGGTGGCCCGGATGTGGGGTTCGCATTGTGACGACCGCTGCTGCAGAGTACATTCCATTGTGGTTGCCTCACAGATGAACTCTGCAACTGTCGTCGGTGGAATGTGCATGAGTCCAGCGAAAAGCTGTTCTTTTACTTCACGCATCAAATGCCGCACGCTTTCCTCCGTCATGGCAGGGTCTGCGCGCCTGAAGAGCTGAAGCATGTTCTCGACAAACATGGAAACTTGTTAGTTCGACCGCTGGTTTTTGCAGGGTATGGCTTGTTCAGCCCTCCTCTTTCGTTCAGGGTTCCGGTAGGCCTCGTGGAGCTGTTGGCTAAACTTTTGCCTTGTCGCAAAGGAGCCCCCATGGTTCTCGTTCCAGGTCTTCACAGAATCTTCCATGTTGAAGTAAACTCGGCGCAGCTTGCGAACGTCATCCCATTCGTTAATACTGGCAACCTGGTCAAAGTGGTCAAGCCAGTCAGCAAAATCTTCGATGATGTCTCGATGGGACGGATTTGGCATCTGTGGCGCATGAAAAACATGCACGAGAGGAGAACCATGGGCATCGCTGGTTTGAACCGTCTGGCTTTTCATCGGGGTTTTCATCTTTCTGGGTGTCGACGCCAAGGGACCAAATTCAGGGGGTAACCCATGCAGGCAGTGGCTGCTTCTTGCCCTGGGAGATGTAGCTGTCTCTAAGGTGCTAGGAGTGGTGACTGACACAGCCAAGGTACATGTACCCATCGTCTCCGCCTGTAATGTCGCGGGCAAAACAAGACCGATTGCCAGTTGTTGTTTTCTTCTGCACATGGCTCGTACCCAATGGAGGGGATTGGCTGATTATAAGGTGAATTTTCCCTGATACTTTCTGCATTGCTTCATTCCTAAAAATGCTAGTTAATGATGATTTGAAGTGCCAATTGCGAATTTGCAAATATGTAGTGAGCCCACAATTTAGTAAAAGAATTGTTTAGTCGCAGTGATGTATTCCTGAACAGCAAATAAAACATCCCTGTGGCTGTACCTCAGTGCAGAGGCTCCAAAAGAAAGAACAGGTTCTTATAATTGGAAGCCCAGTTTTTGAAGAGGTAGTGCGAATATGCTTTTCCTGAACAAATTAAAATGGCGACAAGATTGTGAAAAATTACTAATAACTTCCTTTTGATTACAGTAAATGTACATAGAGGAATTGAGTAAACCTGATCTATGCAAGTAAAAATTGAGTGAGGTAATGCGGCAACGAAATTTTGCAACTTCCATCATCCTTGAATTAGTTCGCTGTGCCTGGGAAATAACAAGTGGTTGTATTCGGAGAAGCCGTCAGTTGACCGGAACCAGAGTGAGAAAAACTGTTCTCGTCTTCACTCCAAAGCATGTATGAGCCACAGCGGCTCGTTCTTAAATGGTGGCATGCGTCAATATAGCATATATATATGAGAACTTGTTATTCATATAAAGCTCTGGGGTCCCCTAGGGCTTGAATTATTGAGAGTCTACTCTATAATCTGAAGATAAAATTGCACTATATGTACTATACAGGGTGTTTTTTAGACATTTCAAATTTTTTATGAAAATCTTATGGCCGTAAGGCTCCTGTTGTTTTAGCACACCAACCCCACGTTGAGATGGAACAGCAGTTAAGATGTCACTGTTGTGACTAATTGAAAAAACTTATCAACTTTTTGAATTATTGACTTGGATACCTATGTTCTGTTATCAGTTAGCTTTAATTGATACTGTGTCTAATAAAGAAAACAAGCCCCTAAATACACGTCTTTCCTTCATTCATACCGAGAGTCTCTTCTGGCAGACTTGATATCTTCAGGTTGTATGCAAGGGCTTATTGGTCAGCTGCCAGCTCGTAATAAGGTCACATGCTAGGTGACACCAACAGGCAAAAATAGTGTTCCACACTCGCCATGATGGCTTCTGGTGGGGTTGATTACATGTTTTGAATGGACATATATACCCTATAATATGGACGGAGGGATGACTGCTGCCATAGCTCAGTGGTAAAGCATCGAATGCATTTTTCGAAGGTTGCAGATTTGGTCCCTGCCGGTGGGAAGTTATCTTTTTGTCCACTTTCCTTTCTTCTCATTTACACTACAATTACTTCTAATAATATCCCCAATACTTCCCTTGGCATTGGTTATTGTTACTGTGTCTAACAAAAAAAATGATCCCTTCAATTCACACTTCTTTTTTCAATGTTTACATTAAAAAGTTGTCACCATTGTCATCATCATCAGCCTGACTACGTCCACGGCCGGGCAAAGGCCTCTCCCATAATCCGCCAATCAACCCAGTTTTGTGCTTTATGCTGCCACATTATACCTGCAAACTTTTTCATCTCATCGGCCCGTCTAACTTTCTGTCTCCCCTTCGTGCCCATTAGTTGTATGTGGCCATTAATGGCATACCTATTTTTTAGCGATCAGAAACGTTGCATGTAGTTTGAGATATTCTTCATCATATCTCAAGAGCAAAATCGAAACTGATCGCTACCGGCAGGCATGAAGCATGCCTGTTCGGGTGTCATACCGGAGCTAGCCATAACAAAGGAATGTTGAAATCTCATTGCAAGGGAGTGTTGAAAACTGTGCACAAGAAAATCACACTATCAACCTTTTTTATTTGTCTGGGAAGCATCAAACTTGGCGAAAGCCTCTACGGCGCTTCTTTCAGACAAGCAACGTAGTTTATCACATCTCTTTATAGAGAAAGAAACAGGTAAGCACCACTCATTCCATGCACACATTAAGCTGTCTACTTGTGTATTTAAATATGCTTGCTGATTTTTATTACCAGATGCTGGTTCAGCACGCCTTCATTGAAATTTCGTCTCTTGCCTGTCAAGGGTGTTTTAGGTGTCCCGCCGCGCTTTGTGCACACCGGGCACAATCAGTTCCAATTTCGCCCTTAAAGTTCAGTGATGAAATAACTACATGCAACTTTTGTGATTTCTAAAAAATGGATATATCATGAATTATCAGGCACTGCAACTTTATAATATAAACAAAAGCGCTCAAATTTTGTACTTATTCCAGTGCACTCGTCGTGTCATAAAGAAAGAGCAAGCAACTTGCAGCCTTCATAACTTTCGTTGCCTCCACTTCATCTTAATGTATTAAAAAAACATTTGTCTCAGGAAATTTGTGAAGTAGTCTATTGTTATAGACAAGTCATCGGAGTGCCTATAATTAAAAAAGTGAACTAGTGAGTTTTTGTTGATTAGTCACATCAACATCATTTTAACTGTGGGAAAGTATTTATGCCTTGAGATAGAGTTCACGTGCAAAAACAAAAGGAGCCTGAGTGTCATTGGATTTGAAAAAAATTTATATTGTCTTAAGAATATATATAATGACTGAGATGTAATTCTGCTCATGAAAGACAGAACATGACAGAGTTCAGGACAGCTATATGCTGAATTACAGTGTAATTAGTAGTATAATTTACTGTAAAACAAAAATATATTATTTGCTCATTTTTGTTGCCATAGGATATAAAATGCATTGAAATAATTTTCTGCAAATTTCATGCATGTACAAGTGTAAGTTGCACCTAAAAGGCTTGGAGAGCCCCAGGTCGTAAAAATTTATGAAGCCCATTACTATGGCGGGTCTTGTAGTCATATTGTGGTTTGCTACATAAGGCTCCAGATATTGGTACATGTTTACAGAAAAACTGAACATATGAATCCCAGATTTATAAAATGGGGTGTCATAACTTTTCGGCAGAGATTGTCTTTTTGATGTCACCTCCTGTGTCTATTCCAGTGCACTCATGGCAGCATAAAGAAAAAGCAAGCAACTTGCAGGCTTCATAACTTCTGTTGCCTCCACTTAACATCGAAGTATTAGAAAGATTTTGCTGCAGGAAATTTGTGAAGTAGTCTGTCTATTCCAATAGACTAGTCATTCTGTGAAAGGAAGGGTTCCTGCAAGTCTCAAATGCGAGCACAAGAATATAGTAATCCATAGGACAAGGCTGGACTTGCAACTAAAGTTCATTAATGGACGGTATTCCCTAGAATACTAAATTTGGAGATACCAAATTAATAGTAACCCCACACAGAACCATGAACACCACCCGTGGCGTTGTCTCAGATGATGACCTGTTAGGGCTGACGGAGGCTGAACTCCTGGAGGGTTTCAGCGAACAGAATGTCATAAACGTAAAACGAATCAGCATGAGGCGTGATGGCAAAGAAGTCCACACTAAACACCTGATACTTACCTTCAATTCAAGTGTACTGCCCGACTCCGTTGAGGCTGGGTATATCAAGCTTCGAGTTAGGCCATATATACCAAACCCCCTCCGATGTTTTAAATGCCAACGATTCGGCCACAGTTCACAGAAATGCCAAGGCCGCCTAACTTGCGCGAAATGCAGTGCTGAAGAGCACACATCAGATGCCTGTGAAAACTCTCTTCACTGTGCGAACTGTAATGGGGAACATGCCGCATACTCGCGGTCATGCCCGTGCTGGAAAAAGGAAAAGGAAATTGTCACAATTAAGGTAAAACAAAATATTTCATTTAAGGAGGCACGAAGGCAGGTGTCCTGCCTACCAGAAACTAGCTTTGCCGAAGTGGCGCGTCAGGGGGCAGCGCCACGACGGCCCCTGGCGCCTGTCTGGCACACGCGTAGTGAGCCAGCGGTGACGCCATTCGCCCCCTCGGCGGTTGCAGCCAGTGCTGCTCCGCCATCCAAGAAAGACCCACCAACCTCTGGGCTGGGGGCCCCGAAGGTCTCGTCTTTTGAGGCGAGGCCCTCAAAACAAATGCAGCGCTCGCAAGAGCGCCTGTCCAGCGCCTCGCAAGAGGCAATGGACACAACACCGAGCGTGAGGGCGTAGCCAGCGCCTAAAGATCGGCGCGACTCCGTCGACCGATCTAAAAAAAAAAAATCTCGTGTCATGGCCCCTGGAAAGGGTCCGTGAGCTAACTTTCCATCCTTGAACACACAGCACAAAACACATCTAAAATGGATACACAGATCTTACAGTGGAATGTGAGAGGACTTCTCCATAACCTGGATGATATTAGAGAACTTCTTAATAAACATACTCCAAAGGTGCTGTGTGTTCAGGAAACACATCTCAAGTCCACACAAACAAACTTTCTAAAGCATTATGCCATCTTCCGCAAAGACCGTGACGACGCTGCCGTTTCGTCAGGCGGTGTCGCTATAGTAGTTGATAAAGGTGTCGCCTGTAAGCAATTAAACCTCCGAACTTCTCTTGAGGCAGTTGCTGTCCGAGCAGTGCTGTTTGGGAAGCTACTAACAATTACCTCTATTTACATTCCCCCGTGCTATCAACTTTCAAAGACACAATTTCAAAGCTTCATTGATGAACTTCCTCCGCCATATATAGTCGTTGGTGATCTAAATGCACATAATCCCCTTTGGGGCGACTCCCGTTTAGATGCACGAGGACGCCTAATAGAACACTTTCTCTTTTCGTCAGGTGCATGTCTACTAAACAAAAAAGAACCAACGTATTATAGCACTGCACATAACACATACTCTTCTATTGACCTGAGTATTGTCTCGAGTGCTATAATTCCATACCTGGAGTGGTTCGTTCTCAAGAACCCTTTTGGGAGCGACCACTTCCCGATTATGTTAAAGTTAACAAAAGAAGATACACGCTCGCCTGACTTTCCTCGCTGGAACACCAATTCAGCCAACTGGGAATTATTTCGAGAAATTACATTTTTAGACGGCGATGAGATTGTTGATTTTAATATAGACGATGCTGTAGCATACCTAACAAGTTTTATTAATGACGCTGCAGTGAAATGTATCAAGCAGACCAACGGAATGACCAATAAACGTCGCATCCCATTTTGGAACGACGATTGTCGGAAAGCACGCAATAGACAAAATAAAGCTTGGAGACTACTCCGAAATTACCCGACGGCTGAAAACCTCAACAATTTCAAACAGGTTAAGTCCCAAGCCAGAAGAACGCGTCGTCTTGCAAAGAAAGAAAGTTGGAATAGGTACATCTCCGGTATAAACTCTTACACCGATGAAACGAAGGTTTGGAATAGGGTAAAGAAGTTAATGGGTCGGGAGTCACACCCCCTACCCTTGGTAAGTAGCCAAGGGGAGAGCCTGGAGGAGCAGGCAGACTGCCTAGGCGAACACTTTGAATGCGTCTCGAGTGCATCGCACTACACAGAAACGTTCTTAAGATTCAAAGAACGCGAAGAGCGGCAACCCCTTAAATCTAAACGTCCCTCCAGAGAGGCTTACAACTGCCCATTTTCATTAGCCGAACTTAAGGCGTCTCTTGCGTACTGCAACAACTCGGCGCCAGGTGGCGATCGTATAACGTACGAAATGATCAAGTATCTTCACCCAGAAGCACTAAAAACGCTCCTAACCCTCTTCAATACCATGTGGGAAGCTGGATATATTCCATTGTCATGGAAAGAAGCGATAGTCATCCCGGTACTTAAACAAGGCAAAGACCCATCCTTGGCCGCCAGCTACAGGCCAATCGCGTTAACAAGCTGTTTGTGCAAACTATATGAGAAAATGTTAAACCGGCGCTTAACCCACTTCCTAGAAAGTAACAGTATACTAGACCCCCTTCAGTGTGGTTTCAGAGAGGGGAGGTCGACAACAGACCACCTTGTTCGCATAGAGACATATATCAGAGATGCATTTATTCATAGGCAGTTTGTACTTTCGGTATTCTTAGACCTGGAGAAAGCGTACGATACCACATGGCGATTCGGGATTCTACGCGATCTTGCCGCCATGGGCATCCATGGGAACATGCTAAACACAATTAAAAGTTATCTGTCTAACAGAACCTTTCGCGTAAAAGTGGGAAATGCTCTCTCTAGATCATTTACCCAAGAGACTGGTGTTCCGCAAGGGGGCGTGCTTAGTTGCACACTCTTTCTTGTAAAAATGAACTCCCTGCACTCAGTCATTCCAAGTACGATGTTTTATTCGGTGTATGTTGATGATGTGCAGATGAGTTTCAAATCATGCAATATGTCTATCTGCGAACGACAAGTGCAGCTTGGAATGAATAAATTCTCTAAATGGGCGGATGAGAATGGTTTTAAAATAAACACCGAGAAAAGTACTTGCGTACTCTTCTCCAACAAACGAGGGGTAATGCCACTTCCAAATATTACGATCAAGGGAGGCCAACTCTCTGTGAGAAGCGAGCATAAATTCCTAGGAACTACTTTAGATTCTAAGCTCACGTTTATTCCCCATATTAAACATGTAAAAATGAAATGTCTGAAAGCGATGAACCTCCTAAAGCTCCTATCACGTACAACATGGGGTAGTGATCGAAAGTGCCTCTTGAAGTTATACAAAAGCCTTGTCGGGTCGCGCCTTGATTATGCCTCTATAATTTATCATTCCGCAACGCCAAGTGCATTAAAAATTCTAGACCCCGTTCACCATTTGGGTATCCGACTTGCAACCGGTGCTTTCAGGACAAGCCCGATCCAGAGCCTCTATGTAGAGTCGAATCAGTGGTCACTTCACCTGCAGCGATCCTATAGCAGTTTCACATATTTTATAAAGGTACGTGCAAACATCAAGCATCCATCTTATTCAACTATAAACGATATGACCGCTGCCACCCTCTTCCATAATCGACCCACAGTGAGAAAGCCGTTCTCCCTGCGGGTGAGAAACTTATGTGAGGAAATGGGTGTTCCGCTGCTGGAACTCTGTCCTACGCCCACAGCGATACTTTTACCGCCGTGGCAGTGGCAGCTTATACACTGTGACACCTCATTTGTTGAGATCACTAAACACGCACCAGAAGCACATATTAAAATGCATTTCCGAGAACTCCAGTCCAACTACTCATGCGTAGAGTTTTATACTGACGCTTCTAAGTCGCATGCAGGGGTGGCTTATGCAGCCGTCGGACCATCCTTCTCGGAATCCGGCGTGCTGCACCCGGAAACAAGTATATTTACGGCTGAGGGTTATGCACTATTGTCCGCTGTGAAGCATATACGGAAATCAAACATAGAAAAATCAATTATATTCACAGACTCGTTAAGCGTCGTAAATGCATTAAGATCCCTTTTCAGATTCAGAAATCCGATAATAATTGAGCTATATTCCGTTCTGTGTACAGCGTATATGTCCAACCAGCATGTCACTATTTGCTGGGTACCTGGCCATAGAAGTATCGAAGGCAATGTGTTAGCTGACCAAATGGCCACGTCAATTATAATGCGCGCTATTAACCCCACCGCTACTGTCCCTGCAACAGATCTAAAACCCTTTCTACGAAAGAAACTGCGAAACCACTGGCAACGCTTGTGGGACACAGAAATAAATAATAAGCTTCATTTGATTAAGCCGCGGTTGGGTTACTGGTCCTCCGCTACAAGAACACGGCGAACTGATGTCCTATTCTGTCGCCTCAGAATAGGACACACTTATGGTACTCATAACTTTCTTCTGACTGGCGATGAGCCTCCTACTTGTGGTAGATGTGGTGAGAGGCTAACCGTCCTCCACGTCCTCCTGGAGTGTCCGGAAGCTGAAAGTGAGAGAAAAAAATATTTTGCTTTAGCGTACCGCTATAATCTTCCTTTACATCCGACAATGTTCCTCGGCGAAGAGCCGCTTTTCGATGCAAAATCTGTTTTAAGCTTTTTAAAGGATGTAGTATTGAATGTTTTTAGCCCAACATTGAATGTTTTTAGCCAAACAGGTTCATAGCGTGTCCTCTGTTCAGAGGATACCGCTGTGATAGCAGCCTTTAATGAGCCCAGGCCTCCATGCTCTTGTTTTAAGGGTTCTGTCGAGGCACTGGTGCTCCATCCCAAGTTTTTATTTCACATACATATCACTTTTAAACCATTTTATATCTCCATAGCACACATCATTTGTCATTGCCATAATCTTACTATATATATATTTTTACGCACCTACAGCGACTGTTTTTTAGGCCCATTTACAGCCACATCATATCTGTTTTATCTACACTGCATATCGTACAATTCATTATCATCGTTCTGGCGCTCTTTGGCCACATCTGGCCCTTGCGCCAATAAACTCCACTAATCATCATCATCCCTAGAATACTAGGCTCTCTACACTTTGCATTTGTAGAGAGCCTACAGCACAGTCATGTAAACATACTAGTATCTAACGAGTTCCAAACCTCTTTCTTTATCTTGAAGGACCCCCGACACAAAATTTGGAAACCCTATATGCTTGTAGTGTTTGAGAGTTCTGCATGTAGGGACACTTCTGACCGAATCATTATTAGTGATGAGCGTTGCCTATAAGATATTTTAATTTGGTTTTAAAGTAAGGGTGAGTGCTCACCCGAGTTTTCAAGTCCACTCGACATTTTCTGTGGTTTGACATGAACAGGGGGGGGGGGGGGGGGGGGCAAGTGTTTATGTTGTAAGAAGGAAAAGAAAAGAAAAGTGAGCCCCGTAACTGTCTGTTTCAGGGAGCGACACCTCAACAGTAGCTCACAAGGGATGGGGGTGAGGAGGGATTAAAAGGATAGGAATAAAGGTGTAGAGAGAGAGAGAGAAAGAGAGATGAAGTAAGCGTGAAAGCGTGAGAGCGACGACATATAAAGGGGATAGGAGAGATAGGAAAGATGGAAACACGGTCACAGGAGTACGAGGACGGGGCTCCACTTGCGAGAGCTCTTGTCGGCGTCAGGAGATGGCGTAGAACAAGTCCAGTCGGTCAGAGCTACACTGTCGTCGGAGGTCGGCGTCAGGAGATGACGTAGGGCGAGCCCAGTCGGCCAGAGCTACGCTGACGTCGGAAATCGCGAGGGCACAAGTGGTCGGCACGGAATACAGCGAGTGAGTCCCCGCATGACGTTGCAGAGGTCAGACAGGTATTGTCGACAGCAGAGAACATTTGCAGGGCGCGCACAATACCCCGACTGCCTCCTGGTGACGACTATTGTTCGTTAGCCCTCTCACACTGTTGTTTGGCTGCTTACCCTAGAAGTGCTTTTTTTTTTTTCTGAGAACACACTCAAAGCAACCCCATCATTTCATCCTTTGCTGCCATCAGGTCTCCCTGTTTGAAAACCAGCATCACCGAAGCTTGAGTGCACGTGTAGGTTCACTACACGTGCCGGGTAGGTTCACTTCACATCATGTGCCAACTGGCTTAGAAAACTACACTGCTAGGTCATTTTATTATTATTATTATTCAAGAAGGCATTTAAAGAAAGATAAATCGAGTGTTTCAATCACTTTCTTTTTGTCACTAGGAAATCTTTCAGTTGTTTACAAAAATGTCTAGCTGCAAGTTGACATTTGAATAATTACGCTGGATGTCTAGTGAAAGCATCAGCCATGAAATGGTTTTCAAATAAGAGAACTAGAGCTCCTTCACTATCTTACGCTCAGTTCATTTGCGTACTTCTGTAAACACCCACAGTGCTTCAGCAGTGATCAGGCGTGGCAGATATTGCTGATCGGAATAAAAGAAATGTAATTATTAACTAGCGTATTTATTAAGTAGTGCATATGAATTGTATCTTTCTGCTAACTGTGGCAAATACTGCTTTGGATACATTACATTTTCGTGCCAATAAAAGTATACGAGTCATATAAAATTGTGATCTAAAAAATTTGGTCCACGAAACTGAGGACCCTAAGCTTTTAAAAAATTGATGAGGGGCTCGGAAACATGGCTAGAACACAGAATGTTAAACCTTTGCTTTCAGAATTCAAGCTTTTTGTGCCCTTGTACCTTTCTAATGAACCTTGTTTGGATTGTATGTAATCTCTGCTTTTCTTCCTTTTCATTGCACTCTGAGGCAGAAGTCTGAAGAAATCCTACTCCAGTTTGAAACAGACAGCAATCATGATCGAAAACGGCGGCGTGAAGGCAAGGAGCGCCAGGTAGGAGAAGAACTGTATACATGGTTTCAGAACCAGGTTGCTCAAGGGTCTCGCCTGTCGGGCAATGACATAAAGGAAAAAGCACGCTTACTGGCTGCCCAGAAAGGCCATCATTTTGAGCCATCTGATGGCTGGCTCAGCCGTTGGAAACAGCGCCATGGATTGTCAACACCACGAAAGGAATCCTCGGGCTCCCAGCACCACTCTTCCCAGTTGAGTGGCGTAAGTGCTTCCACCCCTCCTCATTGGGTTTCCAGTGCAGAACTTGTGGCACTTTTAAAGCAGTACTCGGCCGACAATGTCTTTGCCGCTGCTGAAGCTGCGCTCTATTACTCAGCGTACCCAGCTGATCGCTGCCAGCAGGAGTTGGTCAAAGACAAGAAGGCAACTGAGCGCATCACACTTCTGATTTGTGCTAATCTGACTGGAACAGAAAAGAGGCCATTGCTACTAGTTGGAGACAGTGGAGCATCGCGGTCCTTTCCAGACGACCCTTCACGGCTGCCACTCATTTGTAAGTTTGCACAAAAGGCACGAATGAATGCTGCCATTTTCACAGAGTGGTTGTCATTCTGGGATTGGCAGTTGGGTCTTCACCAGCGGAGTGTGCTCCTACTTGTTGAAAACACCCCAGCTCACACATCGAGTGCACACTTGGAAAATGTTCGCCTCTATTTCCATCCACAGCCAATACTCAAGGGGGTTGCACGCAATCTTAAAGCCCACTATCGTTCCCGGTTGTATGGTCGGGTCTCAGCATCTCTGACGGTTCAGAGAAATACACGTGCTGCTGACTTAATTAGAAAAACAACAGTACTTGATGCACTGTATTTGGTGCGAGAGTCATGGGATTCTGTCAAAGGAGATACTGTCTCCGGTGTGTTTGCTCAGGTGGGGCTTCCATTGTGTGGAACACCTTTGCCACGAGGGGGAGCAGGTGTAACTGGCATGCAGGATGTCTCAGTGCCACCGGGGCTAACGTACGACGAGTTTTGCCGTTTTGTCAACCTGGATGACTTTTTAGAAGGCGTAGTTGATCGAGTAATTGAGACACAAGAGGACGAGTATGAGGTAACAGATGAGGAAGCATTGAAGGCAATTGACTTCTTACGTACAATGGCTATGCGGGAAGGGCGGGATGAGTGGTATCGATCGAGCCGTGAAATGGAAGACTTCTGGCTACAAAGGATGGCCAACAAGAAAAAACACCAACAGCAGCAGTAGCAGCAACATTGCATTTTGTATTACCGTATTTACTCGAATGTAAATGAGGGGTGACTGCTCAGTGCCAAAAAAAAACAAAACATGAATGTAATGTGAGTAAAGTGGGAGGAAAAAGTACCTTAATTTGCTGCACATGGTAAAGGCAGAGACATTCCAGTTTCTAAATATAAAGTGAGTTTTGTTCATTCGTCGATTTCATCGCCATCATCGCCAGTGCTTGAGCCCTCTTTGTCAATTTTTTCCTCCCAGATGAGGTTATCCTCTGTGCCATCCATATAGTTAGATATACAGTACTTTTGAAACGCGTGAACTATCATGTCGTGCGGCAAATGATAGTTCACTCGCCATGAACTATCATTTGCGACGAGCAGCGCAGGTCGAGCACATAGCGCTGAAACTCCACTAGCTTCGCTTCGAAATCTGCTGGTAGCTTCTGCCTTATCCACGTGTTTCGCTGGAGGGAAAAATCTATTTCTTCACATGATTTTTTGTGCCCATCCACGTGAAGCCTTAAAGTTCTCCTGTGAGATCCCCATCTCTCGAGCTAGGTATCTGGCTTTCCTCTGAATCATCTCAACATTGACCCCCCAATAGACGATTTTCCTGCTCAATCACAAACTCCGCCGCTATTTTGCAGCGAAAGCTGTTACGAGATCAGAGCCGTAGTTGTCTGTCGCGGCCGATATCTGTAACCAGTACGAAATGAAAAAACACTCGGCAAGTAAAAAACACCAATGACACAACGGGATTCAAACCCGGGTCCGCTGCGTGCCAGCCCAGTATTCTACCACTTAGCCACACCATTTTTGGACTCGTTTCTAAACTGGCCTTAGGCTGGCTTGATGTCGGGAAAGGAATTGCATTAATATGAGTAATGAAGCACTTGAGAACATCAAAGGAAAAACCAGGAGTCCCACAATGTGAATTGCGTAGCAAGTGGGTTGTCTATTGCCCCAACCCATTAGGAAACGTGTACTTGATTACCTATTAACTGTGGCGCATATCTGCTTCAGGCATATTTCGTCATCGTCGTCAGCCTCTGCATTAAAAAATTGCTCAAAATTCCTAACAAGTGTGTAGCAGATACCAAGCTTCTCGAAAGAATGACTAAGGGTAGCATAGTGAATGCTGGCCTACTGCACAAAAATTATAATTATTTATGGTGTAGTGGGTACCCAGTAGTGTGCTTGTAGCAGTTACCCAAAGATTGTTTGGAAAAGGCTCTGAAAGGTCGCTCTTATAGCTTTCGCTGTGACTTTGCTGCATGCTCCACACAGGCCTGGTTTTTTTTTTTCCCCTGAGTTCTGTGTGACGGTCTTAACCAGGTCCACGGAAGCCTTTTTGGCCAGGTTCACTCTTCAAGAGCACTTCACACTGGAACCTCCATCCACGGATAGTAGCTTCCGCCACATCTTGCCGTCGAGCCGTGGCTGAGTTTCCGATTTTCTCAGCCATCAGTATTGCACTTCTCCTAAAGCGGGCATCGTACTGAACTAGTCGCACTGCCATTTGCTCGAGCCAAAGTCGCTAAGCACAAAGGAAATGAAGCACCCACTAAGAAAATGAAACTCATTACAAACAAGAGGATTGGATTCGATTGGATTTGATGTTGCCAGCGTGCATATGTTGCCAGCGCAAGGTTGAAAGATTGCTAGGTTTGTAGTAGGCGTTTCAATTAACCAGTGGGGCACCAAGGCAAAATTTTAGGTGGTTCAATTATAACATAGACCCCCAAATCACTTCTGAGAGATTTTGAAAAAAACGTGCGTTACATTCGAGTAAATACGGTGTATGAGCCGTGCAAAGCTGGTGTGATATAATTGTTTATACAGATCTAAAATATTAGCTCTAAAGATAATTTCATTGTGTTAGTTGTGCATGTGCAAATTGCAAACAACATTTTGGTCTTGTGTAGAGCATGCTGTATTCAAGGTGTTGTAGGCCATCCTGAACTTGCCACAAAAATTGTGTATGTTTTTGAGAAAGCACCCATTGAGGCAGCAGCTTTCACTTCACAGTAATAAGTCAGACTAGCCTTTTAAGCAACCTGCAACATTCATATGCCTATTACTTTCACTCATTTTGTGAAAATTGCATAGGTTTAATAAGAAGCAGGTGCTATTTTTTATGCTGTTTGTCGCTTCTAGAAGCTTATATAAAACCAAAAAGGCTTTGCCGTACTCAGTAAAGTAGATGGAAGGGAATTTAGAGTCAAATCATTGCAAGCTTGTAGGTGGTCTAACTTATTTGTGTTATTGAAGGAAAGAAGATGAGTTTTAAGGGCTTGTTTTTTTGTTAGTTCTCATTATTATTTGTATTATTATTACTTATAAGTGATGTCAACATTGCCTTGTATATATGCACAACATTTAGTTTATTGAATTTTATTCCTGTTTTGTCGCATGTTTACCGTTTAACGGCAGTGGTGCTATATGAGCAAATGCAAAGCACAGCGACAAAGTTTTCTACCCCTCAGACCTCAATTGTGCCACGCACAAAGCCTCTTTGGGCCCTAAACTTTCTTGTCCTAATCCTAAATCTTCTTGTTAGTAGTGCTGCCATCAAGTACTATGGAAACAGCCCATGAGCGGGCTCTGTTTCAAAAGTGCCACTTTAATGCAGTCGTGAATATCTGCTTTTACTTCTATTCTCATAGTACTTCAGAACAGAAGTAAACACTGCTTGTGTCCTAATGCTGGTTTACCGAGCCCAATGATAAGGCTCAAAACTATATCGCCAAAGTACATGCCTGCATATATTTAATATTTTTTGCTGTGTAGCTCTTGCAAAGATAATCACTAAGCCACAATGCGATAATTGTAACTGATTGTGTTAATATCTGAAGTGACTGCAACAGTGCCTCCTAAAGGACATTTTGCATTTATGCTAACTTGACACTATTCTTGAGGCCATTGTTAAGGGACTCTTTAAAATGATTTTTCACGTCTGAGTAAAGTACAATTTTACAATCCCGAAAATACCACTCTTACCGCTACACGACCCTTGGTGAGCGAAAAAACGCACCTAAAGAAAATGCAGGTGGGGGTGCCACTGTGAGATTCCCGCACCAAACATCGTGATATACTAAATTTTGAAACTGTCTACTGGTTTCTACATAGCTTCCACTCAATAAAAAGGAAGTGCATTGTCTTCTGTGGGTGCCCTAGACCTAGCATACGATGTCTTGGAAAATTTACTTGAACCAGTGTCGCAAAATTACGAAAAATACATTTTAAAACTTGCTACATCACATACGAAGATTTAAGCCCGCAATTAAAAATGAAAACTTCAATCTTTATTTTCTTCATTATTGATGAACCTGTGGTATCAGAGTTCTCAGAATTCAGTTTATCAATCTAAACCAAGTCATTGCTTCTCTTTAGTGTTCCTTGAAGTTTTACCTTTAACTTGTTTTATGATCGAGCACTACAACTAATTTATTGGTTCAGGTGTTGTATGAAGCTGTGCAAAAGGACTCTGTATGAGTTGGTTGATTGATATGTGGGGTTTAAAATCCCAAAACCACCGCATGATTATGAGAGACGCCGTAGTGGAGGGCTCCGGAAATTTCGACCACCTGGGGTTCTTTACGTGCACCCAAATCTGAACGCACGGGCCTACAACATTTCCGCCCCCATCGAAAATGCAGCCACAGCAGCCGGGATTCGAACCCGCGACCTGCGAGTCAGCAGCCAAGTATCTTAGCCACTAGACCACAGCGGCGGGGCACTCTGTATGAGTTGGTAAATGATTACGTAATCATCTAGGCGTTGAAAAACCTAGTGTGTTTGAAATACAGTATACCTTCAATTTTTCACCCTGATTCTGACGGGTTAATAAACAATGATACATGCTGCTGACTTGTTTGGCAACATTCGCACCAATTCTCACACAACTCTGTATACATGTTCGCATGTTTTTGGGCTCAGAGCGAAAAATTGCTGTGAAACTTTGCCAGTATGTTTTTCACGGGATATTGGAAAAAAAAAAAAAAACAACTTAGTGCCATCGAATGCACAAGCCAAGAAATATAACACGTTAAAAAATGACAGTAGTGGTTAACTGCATGTAATCTTTTTAAGTTTATGCTTTCATAAACTGTACAGCGTTGCCTAGCGCTTTTTCTCTTACCTGATCGCCACAAAGTTTTTTTCAAGCACTTACAGAGCCATGTGGCTCTTGCCACCGCTTCTTGATCATGCATATTTTAATAAGTCTAGTGCCGCTACGCCCAGTCAAAAGGCTAGATTCAACACTTGGGGGAGGGCGAGTTTTAGCTCAAGCGATCATTTTCGGCGATATTTTCACTTTAGCAAAATAATTCATGAATGCATTGGTATCTCCAAGCAGTAATATTCCTGGCCTGCTATCTCAACATGGTTGGCACAGTGCTGGAATGCTGTGGTTCGGGGATGTCCGAACACTCTCCTAAAGGGAAAGCATCCACACCAGTGACTGAGGAGGGTTGTGGGACCAAGTTGGTCAAAAAGTGACGGTCACACAGCATCGATCTCAAATGGTCACTTTGCAAAGCGGCTGTTTCATTTGAGTCGCAAAGCTGCTGAACTGATCAGCAGCACAGGATTATGACGTCAAAATACCCATGGCAATGTGCTGAAAATTATTAAATGCAAAGCATTCCTTTGCGTACTGTAGGCACTTTGAGCATCTATCTGCGTATCTATTTATCTATTTATCTATCTATCTATCTACCTAACCGCCTTCGTCTCTGTACTCTCATGATCACCCCCTTAACTTAGGATAAACCAAAATTAGTATAGGGGTAAAATGGTTTGACGAAAACTACTCACTGGTTATGACATGAATAATGTCACAATCCCATCACGTACATCGTCAAACACTTTCCAAAAAACAGTGACACATACCTGGGAGCGGGTATGTGCCACTGGTATGCAGGTATACAAGAAATACCCAGGAATGGCGAGAACACGGATGAGTATTTTAACAATTTGGCGTTAAGAGGATGCGAAAAATAAATGTCATTGTCGCAGCAGGAATACAACCCTAGGATTCTGCGTGGCAATCAAGCATTCTACCACAAAGCCATGCCATGTCTCGGAACTACATTTCAAATGGACCTTAATGATCGGGAAATGCCAATAGACCTCTCCCTGTTTGCAGACAGCGTGACATCACTGCGAGCACCGCGCCCACCATTCCCTCCCTTGGGGCAGGGGCTGGTTAGCAAGAGAGTTCCGCTTATTGAATCTTTCTGCATAGCAGGGCTGTGTATGTCTGCATTCCTCTGACAGAAATTTCGGCGAATTTTTGTTTTTCGAAAGCCACTAAAAGGAAGGGTCACTGCCCATGATGCAGGATTCTGTTAGGTTAACATGCGGCGATTTGCTCGTCATAGATGGCAGCCACTAAAAAAAAAATCTTTTCCTCTTCGAAAGCGAACAGTTTGCATGTTGACGATGACGGATGCTTTGAGAAATATTGGCATGGTATGGACGTAAGCGTACTCAATTTTCGTCATGACATGTGCACTGCAATTTTATACGAGCCACAGCATTGACAACAGCATTGTTTTCAGCTGCTGTGCCAGAGGTCACAGAGAAGATTCTCACACACATCACAAAATTCTCATTGAATATGAAAGGAAAAAAAGGAAAAAAAAAAAGAAATTGCTTTTTGTCGTGCGTTAGACTATGGTTAACAAGTCCTGGTGAAAATTAAAGGAAAGTTCCCAGTGACGTTCCTCACAGCCCACTGAAAATGTATGCAATTCTAAACTTGATAACTTAATTGTATATGTAATCTTTCACACAGTTACATCGCTCCATCTGATGCCCACAACATATTTGCATACTTATATTGCTCTTTAACTCTTTCGTTACCACACCTATTCAAATCGATCACCATTGATTGGCCTCTTTGGGTGGTCGATATTGGCATGTTAGATTTGTTTTTCGTGCACCCAGCATTTTCTGTACTGTGGTGCCAGCGCATCATGCCCCAGTGAAGTGTGGTCCTCGCACGTAACCAGAGTAGCTTTAAGGTTGTGCACAAAGGTCGGAAGCTATATGCACTTGATTGAATTGAATTGAATTGAGTTTTATTGACATAAAAATAGTGTACAGTTTACAACAATGTAAAAAATGCATGTGAATCCCTAGCTAAAGGTTAGTTGGGATTCATTCAAAGAAGTACGGTAATTTAGAAATGGGCATGTCATTTACACACAAAAGAAAGTTTACAAATGCAAGTATTTTACACATGGAGAACTGAACATAAAGTAATGAATTTACAGTGCTTGCCGAATGATCATAATCATGGATGCAGGCAGGAAAAAAAAAATAAAGGTATGTAAGGCATCGTTTGAGAACATATCAAACTTCACAACAAATAATTTAGTGCATTGTGATATATGAAAGCTAATCATGACATATGTATCTATATAGCATAACAATACTGATTAAGGACTGAAAGAAAATATATTTCAATGCATACATACATATTATATAATTGCAGATAGGCGTGTATGTAAATATTGTAATAGCGTGCTACATAACTTTTTTTGAAAATGTATTTAATATAACTATTTCGAGCATTGTGTCATTGGGCGTCTATATTCTATTTAATAAATATTTTGTTAGTGCAAGAGAGAAATTCTTATTCTGTTTTATTTCTTGTGGAAGGTTATTCCACACGGCGACTCCATTAGCAGTAAGTTTTCTTCTACCGTATACGTTCTTTGTTTGCTGAGTCAGGTATTTTCCTTTTACTTTGTTACGGCTTTCGTAATTGGAACATGAAAAATTTACTGAGGAAACTGGATAGTTAGTGTTTATACTTGAACGGACCATGAGAGCTGTTTTATAATCTATTAGTGTGTTGAACGGCATGATGTTTAGATTTTGGAAGAGTGGTAGTGTGTGTGCCATATAGTCCAAATTCGTTATAAATCGTTTTGCTCTTTTCTGAAGTTTTATTATCGGTTCTAGGTAAGTGCGGTATGTGTTACCCCAGGTGACAACACAGTAGTTTAATTGACTATGGAATATGCTAAAGTAAATTACACGTAAAGTCGGTAAATCAAAAAGGTCTCGACATTTATATAGAAGAAAACAAGCTTTACTCAATTTTTTGCAGACTTCGGCAATGTGAGGTTTCCAGTTAAAATTTTCATCAAGGGTAACGCCTAGGTATTTTATCGTATGTACTCTTTTCAGCACCGAATTATTTAGTGTGAGTGTGTATGTGTGTTCCTCAAGGGTTTTGCGGGGTGAGGTAAACACAATGTACTTGGTTTTCTGTATATTTAATGTTAGTCCATTTGAAGAGAACCACTGGTGGATATCAACAAGCTCTGAGTTCGCAGATACTATGGTTTGGTTAAAAGAATCCTGAGTGCTTATAAGAGCTGTATCATCAGCATACATAAATATGGAGAAGTTTTGTACTACGCTAGGCGAGGCGTTAATAAACATCGAGAAAAATATTGGTCCAAAAACAGAACCTTGGGGTACTCCTATAGTTGTATTAAGAAACTCTGATTGGTTGTTGGCTAATTGCACTAATTGTTTACGGTTTTCCAGATAGCTTTTAAAGAACTCAAGACACATTCCGCTAAAGCCATAGCATTCTAGTTTATTTAATAATATGGAGGAGAGAACTTGAGGATGTAAACAAAATAAACCCATGAACGGCTGCGGATGTCTCAGGCTGATGCGAAACATCGTGGCGATAAAACTTGAAGCTGAGGCGCAGTCATCCTCGAACTGTAAGCTCGCCACCGCTTAATTCAACTGGGGTTGCAAGACAGTTTCGAGCAGCACATGTGTTTCGTGGCGCTGGTGTGTACCCATGCGCGCGGGACGGCGACATCATAGGAGCGACTAGTGACACTAGATGAGACCCTGTGTCTGGTATAAGGATGCAAGCAAAACTAAAGCTGCTGAAAGCTGTCAGAGAAAGCCGCCTCGACACTTTAAAAACGCGGTAGACCTTTGTAAATGTTTTTTTTTGTAGAACAAATGTTCCCCGACTCCTAGGAACAGATGTCTATTGAATAGCTACCATAAACTTCTAGCAATAATTACTGCTGAACATTGTGAAATTGCGAAGCTGACACTTTAATTTGATATTTAGCTTGAAAATGTCTTATTACAGAACTGATGTTATTGTAGCATTATTAGAGGGGCATGCACTTCTGTCAAGTTCGCCCGCCTAGTGCACTTTTCCAACAATACACGCGCATTGGTTCGCGCAAAGGTCCGTCAAAAATTACTATGTTGCCAAAACGGGTAAATTCTCATCGATTCTCAAACTTGAGTGGTTGAACTAACAGTACCACAAAGTGTGGGGTGCACGAGAAATAAATATAACATGTCAAAAGTGATGATTCAAAAGCGTTGATCTTTGGTGATTGATTTGAATAGCCGTGGTAACGAAAGAGTTAACTCGTTGTGAGGCTTAACATGTAACATGGCTATATGTTTGAATGTGCATTTGTAATGAGACTGAAAGTAGTGCTCTGTCGTTGTCTTGCTACATGAAAACTTGTTCTATTGTAGTCTATGTTAGTCATTTTATCATAGCATTGTCAGTGGTTCTGGTCAAGCTGACGCTGACAGTAGGTGGTAGTGAACATGGCTTTGGTTTTATATTTAACTTATCATTCAAACAGGTTTTTGATGATTTAAAATGAAAAAAGGTGGGGGGGGCTTAATGTAACCTGGTCAACACTATAATCTTTTCTGAGCTGCTGCTTTGGAATTATTGCGTTATTTTTATTAGAGCAGGTTGAAGATTGCATTGGGAGACTATGTATGTTTAACACAGCCTCTGCACCATAAATGTTGTCAGGACAGATGCTGTTGCTGTTTGAGTTGCCTCTGTGGTCACAATTATGGTTTGGTGCATTTAAAATGACCTTACAAAGTATAAAATCATTAGACAAAATAAACTAAGCAGTGACAGTTCAAAAGAAGCTGACAGCACGTTGCACGCAAACGCTATAACAGTTGCCAGGTATATGTCAGATGCAGAACTATAACTACAGCCATGTCCACATCTGTATAGAGTGTACAAGCCGTTGGTTTTTGCTCTGCGAGGCGGTACCTTCCTGCATTTGCAGGCTCTGACGATCAGAGCCTGCAACTGCTGCAAGGTACCGCCCCGTAGTGCTAAAACCGACTGCTCGCATGCTCTGCACAGACATGGACACTGCTGTATATAGTAAAGGTGAAAAGGGAGGCACGTGCAATGGCATGCTGGTGTATGCTTTTTTTTAGGACTGGCAGTCAGCCAGTTGGCTAAGTGTTGGTTGCATTCAGGGAATATATGGCTTCTTACTTATATATGCCTGCAAGTGAATAATCATAAACGTTTTATTTTATAAAGAGGCATTTCATGTTTTAAAGTGTAACAATTTAAGAAAAAATTTTTTTTGCATAAAAGGAGAAGTTATCATTTCTAACCTATGTTCAATATTGTGTTTTCTAGGCTTGCAATGTGCAACGTACGCTTATATTGTCAAAATTGGAGACGATCACTTGAGCTACAGGTTATACATGTATTTGTAAACGTCCAACCCTCGTAGGAACATTACCATTTCATTCGGTGTTTCAATCAGCTGTTCCTGCTCTAGGTTGTTGTCTCATTCATTCTCCAGTTATGATCATCATTACGTCATTATTGCAACATTAAAATATGATGATTACAGTATAGCAGACATATTAGTCATGATCCTTCATTTTGCACAGTGATGTGATGTTTTGAAGGAGTGTGCCATTAGGACACTGACAAAAGTACATGTGCTCATTCGAGCAGCAACTTGTGAAACAGCTTTTATGGCGTATATGGGTATTATACTACAATGTATAATATGGTCTTGGTCAAATAATTCAGGGAATTATGTTTAGCAGAGCTGGAAACTAATACAACATTTGATTTGAGTGAAGTGAGTGAAGTAGGGGTTGGATTCCTAGGGCATGGTTGGCTGGCCAGACGTTTTCTGCTGCTAAGTCAGACTTGGAGCATACATTCAGGTGCTAATTGTTGGCACAGTGCTGTCGACATGGAGAGAGTCGTATTTGAGTTGAATCTGTCAGATTGCAACAGCATGCGCTGACATCCTGATAAAATCATGGCCGAACGAGGAGGGAATGCGGGTCTAGAATGAGCACAACAGATGGTGCGCCCTGTGTGTTCCTATCCTTGAAATGCTCTTCTGTGGACGTTATGCTCAAAAATTTCGATATGATCTCGTATGTTATTGAGAGATTATATTGAGAGTAAGTATTGAGAGATTATATTGTTACGCATGCCTGGGAAGAAAACGAAGATGGGTGAACATGCTGGCTGCCCCAAGCTGGGGGAAGAAAGACGACGACACTGTGATCATCAACCTGTTGGCCGCTCCGGCGCTTCTCTTCGCGACCAAAATAAACGGCACCCTTCAGCCGTATACGTCCTGGTCCTTCTTGTGCGTAACAGATTGGTGGAAGCGTGCTGGGTAAGACAAGCCCAACGACGGGAGCTTCACTACCTGGACTACGCCGCAGCCGCCGCCTTGCCGGACTCCCGCCTGCGCCGATCGTAATGGCCCAAGATCAGCCATCTAACGCTTCAAGGCCAACTCCAATGGGTTCCGTGCCCTACTACCGAGTCCCGCCAACCTTCGGAGGAAAATCGGGAGAGGATGTCGACGCGTGGCTCGTCCAGTGCAAGCGAGTCAGCAAGTCCAACGGCTGGGATGCCGCCGCTCAGCTCAGCAATGCGGTCTTTTGCCTTACGGATACTGCGCTCGTGTGGTACGAAAACCACGAGGACACACTGACGACGTGGGACGTTTTTGTTGCAGAGCTGAAAGTGTGTTTCGGCGACTCGAGCGTCAAAAGGAAGCGGGCAGAGCAGACATTTTCTCAACGCGCGCAGCTTCCAGGTGAGACATGTACCACGTATATAGAGGATGGGCTGAAGCTCTGCAAGGTGGTCAATGATCAGATGTAAGAAGACGACAAAGTAGGGCATTTGCTGAAAGGCATAGCTGAAGATGTCTATAATTTTCTCATCGGAAAAGAGCTCCTGAGCTCGGTGTCCGACGTGATTCGGCATTGCCGAACCTTCGAACAGCTGAAAATGCGCAGGATTGCACCAAAGTTCGGCCGGCTCACAAATGTTACAATGGTTGCCAGCATCGACACGAGCACCTGCCCAGACCTGTCCTCGACGATTCGAGAAATTGTTCGCGAAGAACTTTTTCGCTATAGAGAACAGACGCATTCAGCTGTTGATCATCATTCTGTAAACGACGAACATTCGGTATATGTGCCACGTGAGGCTGTGACTGCGCCGCCGCCTTTTACGACCCCTTGGCAATCGATGGTTAGTGCAGCATCTGTTGAGTACAGCGCACCCCCACAGCCAAGGAGAGCACCACGCTTGCCAGCTTCTCGCCATGACCGGCGCCCCCAGCGTCCGCCTTCTTCGCGACGCCCGGTCTATCCCTATGACATACGGAACGAACCGACCCACTACGCCAGGGAAGACGATGTTCGATTCATCGACGAACAGAGAGTTTCGACCTCACACAGTTTGCTACTCCTGTGGTGTACCAGGACATATTTCGCGATTTTGCGACCGTCGACGTGTAGCTCCACGGTATGGCTACCCACCACACTTTGCACGGCCTTCCGAACGACTTAGCGATGACCCGCGAGCAACGTACTATGGTCCACTACAACATTTCACACGATTGTCTGATCGACCGTACGACCACCCTAAGGGAACACACCTGCTGCCTCGCGACGACTACTGGACACGCAGCTTCCGGAACCACTCCCCTACATCTGACAGGAGCTTGACGCCTCTACCGCCTCGTGTTCCCCGTTCTCCTTCACCACGGCGTCGCAACACGTCTCCTTTGCCACAGGAAAACTAGCAAGCGCGACCGATGGAGGTGAGGTCGCCGGAGACGTGCTAATATCAGAAATAGCTCCTGTGTTGATGCTCAAGAACAAAGTACGTGTTTTTGTTCACGATGTGCCTGTGATGGCTTTGGTGGATACGGGGGCAACCATTTCGGTCATGAGTGCGTGTTTTAAAGATACCTTGGGGCGGAAGGTTTTATTTAAGTGGAATCAAGCTTCGAAGTTTTGCGGAGTGAGTGGTGAGGCACTGCATCCTGTTGGTGTGTGTCAAGCTGACGTGTTTCTCGGAGGCCGCGTTATCCCAACGGAGTTCGTGATTATTCCACAGGCGAAACATGATGTTATTTTGGGTATGGACTTTTTGAGGGAGTGTAGTGCGACTGTCGACTGCAGCACAGGGACAATAGTCTTGAGTGATCACGTTCCGCCAGCACTCTTGGAAAACCCTGTGGATGGTGAGACGGCATTGTGTGTCTGTGGTGACACTATCATACCACCGTTATCAACCGTTCGTGTACCTGTTGGTTGCAGCGACAGCTATTCCGCCAACTTTGATGCCAACGTAGAACCAGTGTACACCAACTGCGTGAAAAAGAATGTGTTGATCCCACATTGTGTGGTGTCGATCACACGTGGACACGCTGGTTTATGGACTGTCAATTGCTCTACAGAACCCGTGATGTTACCAGATGGTCTAAAGTTAGCCGTCGTCAGTGGGCAACACGAGGCCTTACTGGTGACCGAGCTTAAAGATGCGCCGGAAGAACATCGTAGTCACAGTTTTGAAACGGCTCTTCTGTCAAACTGTGAATGAGTCGCTGAGCACAAGTGAACGCCGAACATTAGTCAATGTACTTTCGAAGCACGTCTCTGCATTCGACTTTGCGCAGAAAGACAAAGCGCCCCTAATTCCTGCTTCTCGGACATGTCACACTATCAACACGGGTTCGGCCAATTCGATTAGACAAAAGCCATACCGTGTTTTGCCATCCGAGCGGCGGATTATTAATGAGCAGGTGAACGAAATGATTGAAAACAGTATCATTCAAGAGTCGGTAAGTCTATGGGCAGCTCCAGTAATTCTCGTTAAAAAGAAAGACGGATCCTGGAGATTTGGCGTCGATTATCGCCGATTGAATGCTGTAACGAAAAAAGACGTGTACCCACTTCCACGTATTGATGATGCCATAGAATGTCTGCATTCGGCCTCTTACTTTTCCTCTGTAGACTTAGATCGGGCTACTGGCATATTCCCATGCATCCTGAAGATAAAGAAAAGACAGCCTTTGTAACCCCTGATGGCCTTTTTGAATTCAACGTGATGCCATTTGGACTGTGCAACGCGCCGGCGACGTTCGAGCGATTTATGGACACTGTTCTTCGTAGCTTGAAGTGGAGCATTTGCATGTGCTATCTCGACGACGTCGTCATCTTTGGCGGCACCTTCAGCGAACACAATTCGCGTCTGGATACTGTACTGACTTGCATAAGAAACGCTGGCCTTGTTCTTAACTCAAATAAATGCCACTTCGGAGACCGACAAACCCTTGTTCTCGGACACCTAGTCGACCAGAAGGGCATCCATCCAGATCCCCAGAAGACAGCAGCCGTTGAAACGTTCAATGTGCCGCGCTCTGTGAAGGAGCTCCGCAGTTTTTTGGGGCTTTGCTCCTATTTTCGCCGCTTTATACCTAAATTTGCCAATGTCGCGTATCTGCTGACATGTTTGCTACGGAAGAATACTTCCTTCGAGTGGACTCCGGAGTGCGACTCCTCTTTTCGTCAACTGAAGTTCCTCCTGACGTCGCGGCTTATTCTTCAACACTTCAACCCATCAGCTCCAACCGAACTGCACACAGATGCCAGCGGCATAGGAATTGGTGCCGTCCTAGTTCAATGCTATGGTAACCGCGAGCACGTGATTGCATACGCAAGTCGCTCCTTGAGTAGGCCCGAGCAGAATTACACTGTCACAAAACAAGAATGCCTCGCGGTAGTATTTGCGATTCAGCGGTTTCGGTCTTACCTATATGGGCGCCCTTTTACAGTCGTCACTGACCACCACTCATTGTGTTGGCTCGTCAACCTTCGGGATCCTTGCGGCCGTCTAGCGCGCTGGGCACTTCCGCTCCAAGGGTATAACTTCAAAGTTTCGTACAAAAGTGGTCGACGACACGCCGACGCAGATTGCCTTTCGTGCATGCCACTGAGCACTATAGAGTGTGACGCCAATGACCTCGATCACCTCGTAGCTTCTGTCTCACCAAAGTTTCCCGACCTCAGTACTTTCAAAGATGAACAGCGAAAGGACACCAGGCTATCATCGCTTTGCACAGCTCCTACGGCATGCCATTTCTGTGTACGCAACGGACTCCTATATAAGAAGAACTTTTCCAGCACTGGCGCACGTTTCCTCCTGGTAGTGCCAGAAAGCCTTCGGACAGCGATTTTAGGTGCTATGCACGACGATCCTACGTCTGGACATTTAGGTTCTGCGCGGACGCTTTACCGTGCTAAGGAACGCTTTTATTGCCCAGGAATGCGACAGTCAGTCGAGGCGTATGTGGCCAGCTGCACACAGTGTCAAAGCCACAAACGCCCATCTACTGCTCCGGCTGGTCTTCTACAGCCCTTGCCACCTCCAAGCACACCTTTCCAACAGGTGGGCATTGACCTCGTGGGCCCTTTTCCAAAGTCGGCTGAGGGCAATCGCTGGATAATTGTATGTGTGGATTACCTCATGCGCTACTGCGAGACGGCGGCCATACCAACCGCAACTGCCAGTGACGTCTCTGTGATCCTGCTGCAGCACGTTATCCTCCGACATGGTCCACCTCATGCGATCATCAGTGATCGTGGGCGACAATTTACGGCAGATATAGTAGAAGAGCTGCTTCGATTGAGTGAGTCCCGCCTTCGTCACTCGTCGCCATACCATCCGCAAACAAATGGGCTCACGGAGCGCACCAACCGAACAATTGTAAACATGCTCTCTATGTATGTGGCATCCGACCACAAGAACTGGGATGACGTGCTACCATTTATAACGTACGCGTTCAACACCGCTAAGCACGAGACAACAGGCTATAGTCCCTTTTTCTTGATGTACGCACGACCGCCACGGCACACACACGACACAGTTTTGCCGTTCTCGGTGCACGAGAACCTCTCAGTCACCGAAATCCTCTGCCTTGCAGAAGAGGCGCGTCGTATTGCTCGTCTACGCACTTTGACATCACAGGAAAAATCGAAGGTACGCTATGACGTCCGCCACCGGCCTGTTACTTACCATCCAGGCGACTTAGTGTGGCTGTGGACTCCGGTACGAAGACGCGGGTTATGCCAAAAGTTCTTGGCCACATACGACGGACCGTTTTTCGTTCTCGACAAAATCACAGAAGTCACATACACAATAGCTCGCCTCACGAGAAGTGGTAGAAGAGCCGCTAAAACCCAAGCAGTCCATGTCGCTCGACTGAAGTTGTACACACCAAGGTGAATCAGTTACCTCGCCCGGCGGGCTTCGTCTGCGAGGGGAGGAATGTTACGCATGCCTGGGAAGAAAACGAAGATGGGTGAACATGCTGGCTGCCCCAAGCTGGGGGAAGAAAGAAGACGACGACACTGCGATCATCAACCTGTTGGCCGCTCCGGCGCTTCTCTTCGCGACCAAAATAAACGGCACCCTTCAGCCGTATACGTCCTGATCCTCCTTGTGCGTAACAATATGTTAACAAACAAGAGATGTTCTTGCCACCAAAGGGCCTTGAAGTGGCTAGCCTGCTGCATGCTTTTTGCCGTGGCCACAAGCCAACTTGCATGACAGAGGGCACAATGGTTCCATGACTTTATTAGGACACCTGAGCAAGCACTGTTTCATCTCCTGAGTAATTCTTGCCTCATGGCCATAAATGTTTACTGCAGTTGATACTATGTGGAACACTGTTAGCATAATACTGTTGTGGCTTTTGCTTCAATTGCTGGAAACTTTGGGTGAACGCACACTTTCTTTTACATAGCTGGATAAATTTGTGTTTTTTTAGATAGTGTCTAATGATTACAAGCAACATGTAGTTATATTTTTATGCGATATCATGAATGGAATGCGCTGATCTCATTCTCCTGTGTCAGTGACCTGCTTCGCATATTTTTCAATCTCGCTGCTTTACAATTTTCATTCTTATGAGAATCATAGCAAGAGAGAGAAGCATAGCAAAAGAGCTGTGTTTTAATGAAATTTGTAGTTAAATAGCAATAACTTTACTGATTCATTTTTACCGCAGCTGCTGTGCCTTGGCATACCTTATAAAAAAAAATGTGCGTGTTCTGACTGTTGCTTTTCAAGTGGGTGGTATCTTAGGATTCTAGAAATGTTTGTTTCCTGATTTTCTGTTAACTAGGAAACATGGACCATATACCATATTGTGAAAATTGGGAATAAATTGAAATAAATTGGAACACTTTATAATGAAAGAATCATGCAGGCTTGCACAAATATAATTAGCTTTAATGCCTGTGTGAACACTTTTCCTGAGACATACATCCGCTGTATTGGACATATTTGCTTTCTTTCCACATGCAACAAATGACAGCAGCCGCCTTTCTAAAAGCTTTAAATTACCAGCCATGTGTCATGTCCGCTCATTCACTTTTTCACCCACTGCTGATTCCATGCAAGGTGGGGCACATCAGTACTTAAGTGCAGCTGCTACATCCCTGCAAACTACAGAAAGAAATGCACAATCCATACTTTTCCTCCCATTTTGGACAGCCTCAGTTTTAGATTTCTGAATCTGGAGATCATGTTTTGTATATCACCTTCATGTCTGTATCGTCAATACAAAGCCACACACAAAAAAAAAACACTGCCAGGCTATGATTGTACAGTAAATTTCAAGTAATGTCATTGTTATTTCTATCACCATGTATTCTAACTTGGCTGGTTGAAGTGTTTTCCAAATTATGTAGAAAGGTTCATGCAAATGATGTTGTTGGTACTATGGAGAGCACTGTTATAAAATTCAACAGCACTCTCTTACACTGATAAACAGGCTTTAAAATCAGTGCCTTGAGCATCGGAACAATTATTCAAGGAACATTATAGTGTGACAGTTCTTCACAGAAGTGTTACTTTTTATTCTCTTTTTTTTTTCTAGAGCCCTTGAAGGTGTGATTAGCTGCTGTAAGAGAAATAGACCTTCCTGTGAAGGAACACCGCAGCGGTTTTTCTGCTCGAGCTTCTTTGTTGTTCCTTTCTGTTGCAGCTTTTTCAGGGAAGCAGTAAAGGTAGTGAGCCTCGTTCACTGAAAGCATTGTCAGATTAAGCTGCTTCAGTGATTATTGGTAATATACCTGGGCAAGAAGCATTTTCATAATAACTTTCATAACAAGTCTAATCATTGCTAGTTAACTGTATTTGGCACATTTTTATCTTCCACATGGCATTATTTTTGTGTGCAGCTCAATCTTTGGAGGCTCTGTAAAGTAGAAACAGGTATATTGCATCCACTTTCATATTTGAGAAATGTTTGCAGAGCTCAAGTCAACTGGACGGCCTTTAACAATCTTGTGTTATATGAAAAACGAAAATCTTGTGTGGGAATAGGTGAGAGATGTGAAGATTTGCAGATGGTGAAATGTTGCTTACGAAGGTCTCTTCATTCTTTTGTTGGCCACATCACTTTTTCACAGTGGAATTTTTTTTATTCCTTAGCTTGATATTTTACTCTGTTTGACTTTGCTTATCTACGATTTCATTTATTGGATAGTACCAGTTCATGAATCATTATCCAAGTTTGTTATACATGCATGGGCTCCTCATTGTACTTGTAATGCATGTGTGTTGTGGGCACAGCACCAACTGGGCCATGTCTGTTTTGGAGTTAAAAAAACAAGAAAAACATACTTTCAGTGATGTGCTAATTGGTACTGCATCACTAGTAATGATTGTGTTGTTATTGGTTAGAAAACTTAGTTCACATATTGCCCTCATCACTGACATTGCTCAATTCAAGGCTGCTGTTGAAGACCATCTTTCAAATCACAAAATATAACCTGACCCATCAGTTTTTTCTGTTTGCCCACCCCTCATGTAATGTCCCATGTGGGGCCCTTGAGGTATTATGAATAAATAAACAATCATCATCATCCACCCAGCCTATGTCCACTGCAGAATGAAGGCTTCTCTAAATAATCTCCAATTCAGCTTGTCTTGAACAAGTTGACTCCATTTTATTCCTGTGAACTTGAATTATTCTGTGTGGTTTTCATGATTTTCTTAAAGCTCTAACTTTGATCAGATCGACTGTTGTTCCTTTTACTCGGGCATCCTAACTGCAGGTCCTGTGATGTGTGTGACCCCATGATTGATATGTGGGGTTTAACGTCCCAAAACCACCATATGATTATGAGAGACGCCGTAGTGGAGGGCTCCGGAAATTTCGACCACCTGGGATTCTTTAACGTGCACCCAAATCTGAGCACACGGGCCTACAACATTTCCGCCTCCATCGGAAATGCAGCCGCCGCAGCCGGGATTCGAACCTGTGCCCTGCGGGTCAGCAGCCGAGTACCTTAGCCACTAGACCACCGCGGCGGGGCGATGTGTGTGACCCCAGTAAAATCATTGATAGTTACACATGGAACTTTTATGTCCTGTTTGGCTTTGATTTCACATAAGGTTAGATCATTGTATGACATTTTGCCACTAGTGAAATCAACTGAAGAAAAGCGTGAACAGGACAAAATGAGCACGACCAGCTGATTTTCAATTGTCGAATCAGTTGGAAGCGCTTCCCATGTCATCATGTTTGTGCTATATTGCGTGTGTTGTTTTCACGAGTGGCAAAATGTTGTGCAGTAAACAATATTAACTAAGTCGAGAAATTCTGCTCAAGTAATTAAGGTTAGATAATTTATCTGATAGCTGTGCAGTAGAGAATAGCATTCGACTGCGTTATTCACTATGTCATTGAGAGAGAGAGCAAAGGGCAAAGGAAAGGCAGGGAGGTTAAACAGGTTGTAGCTGGTTTGCTACCCTACACGAGAGGGGAGGGAGAGTAAAAGAATAGAGAAAGCAAGGAGGAAAGAGAGAACCAGCGATACGCACATGCACATGCCAGAATTCACCGCACACATATAGACTATGTCACTGAAATTGCTGTCACAATAACCTGCTTATCATTTACTGCATGCATCTTGGTTTTTCCTATGCAGCATTTATTTTTAGCTGATTTGATGCTTCTGAAATTTCTTACTACTGCTTCTCTCTTTAGCACTCAGATCCTGTATGTCTCCGAGTTTCTGTTTCTTGATCAGCTTTGATCACTCAGCAAATTCTGTTTTATCTCTCCTTGCCAATAGTCACTTTCGTCTGTTGTCTTTTTGTTATGTCTTCTATGCTGTGAAAGAGCCTGTTTTTTGTTTTACTACTTAACTTCCAACTTTACTTTGCTTCAGAAATTGATCTAGCTGTGATTTCGTTCATTCCCGCCGTGTTGTTTTAACATGATAGCGTTAAAGAGCTCATTTATCAAGAATTCCGGCTTTGCATCATTGGTAGTTAGCGAAAAATCATCTTGTCCGTGACCAAAAAAAAAATCGAGAAAGATGCAAATAAAATAAATAACAAGCATTTCCTGGTCTGAGTGAAAATCGAACTCCGGCTGTCTGCGTGGCAAGCAGGTGTTCTACCACACAGCCACGTGTCTGCTTGGAAATGCTGTGAAAATAACTATTATGCTTGGCAAACACACGTATTCTGTATACAGGCTTCACTACACTATATGTAATATTGCAGTAATAGTGCGTCGTACAAGCGTACATTGCAATTGGGCATCAGAACATGTGATTATCATAATGACTTCGTGGTTTAAAGCTGGCGACCCATTACGAAAGGCACACAAGTTTCTACGTGTATTCAATTCAGACCACAATAGCAAGTTCAGGAAACATTTTGTGCGAAGTTATGCACTTGGTTTACGGCATGCCATCACACAGAATGCAGCTATATATGAAAGCTCTACTGACACAATCCACTTTCACCTTGATCGATTACATTGTAGTAATCCACAACTTAAACTTCTCAAGTTAAATCTACAGTAAAAAGTTTGCAACTTTTTACTAAGTGGTTGAAGTATACGCTAGGGACAGGATATCACTAGTGCATTCAACGCTTAGAGGCGAAGCTTAAAATTCTTCCAATTTTCATTTGTTTCTTCTTGTTTTAAAGGGGCCCTGCAGCACTTTTTGAACATCGTCAGAGAACGGTGCTGATAGGTAGTAGAGGCTCCCGACAACATGCGAACCAAATATTATATTGCAGCATGCGGCCTGCAATGAACAATAAATAATCAAAGTCAGCTGAAACTTGCTTTCTCTTCTCTCGAAAAATCATGGAAGACGCTCAAAAATTACTTGTAAAAAGCCCAATCTATCAGCTATTGGCTGATTTGAACATGGCGTGCTCGGTCGTTACAGAGATCACTGCAGGATTCCGCGGCTTGTCCATGCGTGCGCTCGCAATCACACTGACAAAGCTGCGCATTCAAAAAAATATATATATACATATAATAGTGCTCAGTTTCTTGAGGCATGCGTTATGCATTTTTTTGCCCCTGTCATCCCTCTCTGCTTAGCTTCCAGTGCTTTCGTCGGGACAAGAGAAGATAGAATGCGTTTACAGCATGCGACAAATCTTTATAGCTCCGCTCGTACTGGATGAATTCTTAAAATTTTTGATGCGTATAATTCGTGAGGCAATAAGCTCTTCTAATAAGTTCAATCTATGGTTACTCAGGGCTCCTTTAAGGCATCGCATTTGCCATGACTTTGACTTGGTGGGCAACAAGATAGCAGTGATTATGCATTTCTTTTGTTTTTCTCTGGAATAAATAAGATGAGGGTTATTTTATGCCTACAGAATAGGTTTTGACTAATGACCATGTTGTATAAGAAGTAGTTCTGGGTAGAGAACAGCAATTGTCTGTGAATTTTCGGCGAGTAGATAAGGTACTGCACCTCATTGATATGCATTGCACACATGCTTTAAAAAATGTTATATTAAACATTATGAACAGCATCACCCACTACTACAAACACTTTTACCTTGTGTTGTATTGTATTCTTTTTATTTATGTGAATATTGTCTACATACTTCCCCAAGCTTGTCCTTATTGGAGCTTGTGTATTGTATGTACAGGAGCTTCTTGAATGTTGTATGGGATAATAAGGGCGCTTGCCTGACCTGATGCAGGCATATGCATTGAAGAAAGCTATTTTTCCTATTTTTGCTAGCTAAATAAAAGTTTGTATTACTGCCTTATCTGTCTTTGGCATTTGCATAAATATATAATTGCTGGCATACAAAACAATTTGGATTAAAAAAAAGTATGTTGTTGCAAGCCTCCATGTTTTCAGTGTTTTTCAAATCATCATACTTTTTTTTTGACCAGCAGCTTTCATCACATTGTTGTTGTTTTGCAGTGTTATTACCTATTATCTGCACTATTTATTCCCTTCATGCCCTGTGGGAAATCATATTTTGACAAACAGTATTTTCGTTGTTTCAATGCAATATGCAGAAAGATATATTGCGTCAGTCATGCTACTCATGATGAGAGCATAAATACAGTGAAATATACTGTAGCTGCTAATACTCCTTAAAAATTATGAATAATGATGTACTAATCCATGTTCACATCATTTGAAGATATGTAGAATGCAGGGTAGCAAACAAAGGTGCATTTTTACTCCTTGTTCATTTGGTTTTTGTTATAACTCATGATGAGAGAAAAGTTGGATATACTTTTTTCAGCATTTGGGCATTGGCTTTCTTTGTGAACAAGCTTCTAGTCGGAAACCTCATGAAACAACTTTGGTATCTCATGTTGATAGGCTACAGTCAGTCATACTTAAGGATGTTCTCTTTAGTACTGTCTCTTACTTTTTGTCATTTGTCCCATAATTGAGCAATTGATGCTGTCCATGTGGCATGACTTCTTGCCCTCTCTAAACTAGGCCACATATTTCCTGTTCTTATTGTGCAAAGCCATTTCTGTTTCCAGTGAAAGAGCATTTTGAGTGTTGATTGTATTCATTGGCATGTTTTGCCTTTCATTTGTGAGACGCACATCTGTGTGATAATGTGAGAGCTGAGTGTAATGCCATGGCAGGACCTACTGGATGTAGCACACCTATGAGCTTAAGTACACTCAGTGCATGAATGTTTGTGCATGTGTGCGAGTGCTTTGTGCATGTGCAAGTTTTATGATAGATGTCTCTTGCAGAAGGAAAAATTGTATAAAGACTGCCATAATTTTAGCATTCACATTTTTTTTTACTACACTTGTGTGAGACAGAGAGGTGACTTCATCGCATGCTGTTCTCATTGTCACCATGCACATTGTCTCAGGTTGTAGAATTCATTGATGTCGCATTTTTCATTGATGATCACGTTGTACATATCCCATATACACTGCTTTTCACAATATAAAGGACTTCAAAAACTACTACTTTATGAATGCTACGCATGCTGTTTTTCAGATTGTCTTCCTCCAAAAGAAAATGAACAAGCTTGATGATTGGAATCCATGTCAGTGTAAGAATGATATTCATTTGTTTATCAAATGATGATGATGGAATAAGGGAGTTGCTTACCTGGTACAACGAACAAATTGAAAGGAGTTTTCGATAGTGTGGCAATGCATAAGGTGAAGAGCAAGAAGTAGGTTGAATGTATTGGAACTATTAGGGTCATGTAAACAACAGATCTATTGCATTGTGACACTGCAACATGTGTATTGAGGAAGAGAAATAAAAGTGCATTGTGGATGTTTGTTCCTGCATTCAGCTTCGGTTGAGTAAAAGAAACTTTCCTAAATTTTGTGTTTGTCTTACTGCAAGAGAACATTGCAGGTTTCAATCCACACGAGACACATTTTTACTATTGTAAATCGACAAATGGCAGCTATGCATGGCCAATAGAGTGTACACCCCATAAAATTTGCAAGCCTTTTGTAATATGTAAATTTCTTTCATTCTAATTTCTAGAGGCCGGATTTATAGACATTAAAAAAGCAGGTTTTACGCACCGAAAATAGGTGGGCGAAACACTGTTTTAGCCTCCTAAAATCGTAAATATAGGCACAATAAACTTTGACAAAATTCAAGTTTTCGAAGAAATACGTGTGAGGTTTGTGCCTACGACAGGAAAGCAAAAACAAAAATGCTTTACTTGGTACAAAGGCGTAATAGTTCAGCATAGCCATGCATTTTTTCCCGCTGGGTCACAATACGGTCTCGCCAGTCCAGCATGCTGAGCTAAGGGTCTACCGTCGAATAAACATGCTTCTGGGTCTCTTTCTTTTTGGCATGGCTGAGAAGGGCTACACAGGTGCAAATAGCCAGAGCGCAATTGGCCAGAAGGATCTTTTTGCAGGCTCAATTTTTCAAGTCTGTGAACGTGCACCTTTAAGGGCCCTTACGCAGGTTTGAGAATATAAAGAAGCGAAGAAGAATGCATGCACTGGGCGCTCACGATCTTATCTGCCAAGATTTGCAGTGCTATGTGCTCCATAAAAAGGTGAAATGTTGGACTGAACACTGCTTGACCATCTCGCGGACGTGCGTCCCAATATGGTGGAGGTGATGGAATGGTGTTGCCTACGTCGTAGTAGTTCGTGACACTGCGAGAACTATTCGAGACGTGTGTAATTTGTGCAACCTGTTGCTTGAATAGAAGTATGAAGGTGGACAGAAATATTAAAACACACAGATAGGATCTATGCGTGTTATTTTTTTTAACTTCGTATCGAGCGAGATACGAGACTAAGGCCCGTATTCACAAACCAACCTCGCCCTTACCTCACGTTTTTCTTAACTTCCTGTACTCTCTACATGCATTATAAAGGCGCGAAAATGGTAACAGGGCGAAAGATAAGGACAAGACTGGTTTATGAATACTGGGCCAATTTGTTTATCATGTGCAATAAAAGTTTAAAACCGATAAGGAAAACTCGAGGAAAGGTTGAGGTCAGTTTGTGAATACGGGCCTAAGGTTCCTCCATTTCGTTTGCGTTGGTGTTCTCGTCGTTCTCGCATCATGCCGGTGCCAGCATTCAGAACGTTTCGCGTGTTTTCGGCGCATCATCCCTTAGAGTAGTTCCAGTGGTGCGACGTTGTGTATTGTAGTAAGGATATGTGATCCATGCCGGCTTCTCCAAACGTGCGCGCATAGAGAACAGAAACAGGCAGTAAAGTACAGAGAGCGTCAAAACGACAGCAACACTTGTGTGCACGGCCTGGCATGGGAATGTCAGCGATTCTACCTTACGCGCGCATGACGAGCTGATGCGGCCGCGTCGTGTGATGCTCCAGCTCCGAGTTGCTCCGATACCAATTAGGGCAGGGAAGCAATTGGGCTTGAGAAGTCTACATCGAGTGAGTGGTGAAGGTGTCAAGCTCACTTCCTCACATTATGCTTTTGCAGCTTGTGATGAACCAATTTAAAAATTTTACTTATACAAATAATTTAATTGGGTATGCAAAGTAAAATTTCTCATGTGACCTAGTGAAGCGTCATTTATCAAGTAAATGACAAAACAAAAAACACGTAGATACCTCTTTTTTATTTTACTTTTTCTTGATGACACTCCGTGGTTTCACATTTGTTCTTCATCGTCCTGCCGCTGCATGGAAGCACCTCCTTCTCCCTCTGCAAGTGAGCAGACGCCGGAGAGATGCCGAGCAGACGACGTTACGTGGATGAATACGTCTAGAGGCTAATTGACCTTTCTGTTGGGCTAAAAGGCGTTGTAGCCTTGAAAGTGCTGAAAGTAACTTGTGAGATAGAGTATAGGTTGCATCTCATAGTGTTCCAAAAGGTCAATTTTGCTGAGTAACATGAATACCGGACTCCAGCAGTACTTGAAAGCAAAATTTGAGGTTAAACAGTGTTTATATAAACACCGATTTAGAAAACATTCATTTATAAGAATTGAACACCAACGTCCAAAATGGGCATTTATAGGCACTATAAAAACACTATAAAAGCTCTTACTCTCTAATTTGTGCTACTCTCTAATTGTGACTCGATAGGAACGCAAGAAACAAAATAGGCATTTGCCTATAATGCGGTCTCTACTAATTTCACTTTGTGAGCGCAGAAAAATCGGTTCTTGGGTAGACCAGGACTTTTTTTTTCTTGCCACAGAAAGGATTGTTGCTAAATTTGTGGGTATAAAATTATTAATGATAGAAGAATCGGTCTTTTGAACAGTAATAATTTCAGACAAAATCATGACTCATTTCAAATACTGTCAAAGCAAAAAATTCAACAAAAAGTGCCAATGCTCTTTGTACGTGGTAAACTTTACAAAAATCTGAATATACACTTTGAACACACTCGTTATAGAACAATACTGCAAATGTAAGCTCTGTATGTAGAAGATTTATTTTTACATATATACAAAAATACCAGTACTAGTGCCTATCATGCCGCTACGCGAAGCTGTTTCTCGGCGCGGTGAAAGAAAGGCTGGCTCACTGTGCATTGGCATTTCAAAAATGTGCATCTTTATAGATGCACACGTCTTTATAGATGCGAAACAGCTTTTTGACTAGCCTGTGTAACGCTGCTCGTCCGTGTCTCCGTGCCAACGCGCCGCACCGCGCTCCTCTCGCCGCAGGTGTTGGGGCGGTGCCAAGTAGGTCACGCCTTTCCTCGCAGTGCGCGGTGACGCCATCTCTCTCTCGCAACGTTTGAGCGCACATCAAGTGAACACTCTTTCGGCTCGTTTATTTGCGATGGAGGAGATGCCAGAAAGCGAAGCTCCTTCGCCTGCCGAAACATTCGCTGAAGTGATTTAGCCTAATCTGGTCGTGGCCGACGTTGCGAACATTAGCAGAGCCGATCGCATTCGCGAATGGCGACGTCCCGCTTGCAACACCGACGAGGCTCGAGCCAGGGAAGCCGAACGCAAGCGTCGGCAGTGAAAGACCAACGACACCGACGAGGTGCGAGTCAAGCTCGCCGATCGCGTTCGAAAATGGAGACGGCGCGTGGATAGCGCTGACCAGACGTGAGCCATTCAGCCGAGCACAAGCGTCTTCAACGCGTCGGCACCACCAACAAGACGCGAGCCAAGGAAGTTGAGCGGAAGCGCTGACAGCGGAAGGCTTACGCCGGCGAATTCTCGACGCCGACGTCGTCATCAACGTCGTCGGCAACGTCTCGAAAGCGCCGCGCGCACTATGTCGAATCTCCGTGCGCAACGCTGCTGCTTCGCATTCGGGCCAGTGGTGAGAAACCTGCGCCAATTGCGCCAATGCGCCATACTGCTCCAAAAGGGTCTTTTCTGTCTAATTTGCGCTGTTGCAGTGCCGTAAGGTGGTTTCGGAACCGAATGTTGACAGCTTGCATCGACGTTAGCGAATATTACGTGATAGTCGCAAAAGCATGAAATCAGCTGACTTCCGCGCGAGCGCCTTTTCTGGTAACCATTCAAAAAGAAGAAAGCGATGTCGCGACTACCGAAAAGCGCGCCAGTATGATTTATTGCCGACAAAAAGCGTACGTGTATGGCGTAGCGCCGCTGTAGGCCTACTGCACGCTTTAGCAGTAGCAGTAGGTAGCAGTCAGCCTGGGAGCAGCAGTGCAGTAGGTAGCAGTAAGCCGGCGCCTCAGTGCTACCTGAGTGCACTGAGGCGCCGATCGCTGCCGCCTTGATCGTTGTGCGGGACTGTGTTCAGCGTGCACCACTTTGCAGAAACGAAAGCAGCTCACTGTTGCGGATTTGAAAGTTGTGGATCGCGGGAACCGAGACAACAAGCACAGCACATTGTTGGAACTGTGGGTGGACGAGGGATCTCATCCGCTGCTATCGGTTGTTGAGGTGTTGGAACTTCGTCGTTACCTGCATCGAATGACTCGAGAGGAAGACGCCGAGCATGAAGAGATTGATGAAGAAAAGTGTACATAGGTTTATTCTACATATTTACCAGCGAGCATTTCTCGCCACACGACAAAAATCTAGACGAAGATGTCGTCCCAAATCGTGGCGATCTCGTCGAAGGTTCCCTCCGGAGCACACCGCGGCTGGTTGTCGAGTCTTTCTCCCGCTCAGCCGTAGATACCACTGCACATACATCACTTTCGACGGTACTGCGCACACCCTCCCTGGTCAACGTTTTTGACGGGAACGTGGCCACCACACACTCTCTCCGGCGCCAAGTTGTTTCTTCGTTGGAGTGATAATGCCGCTGGGTGCTGGATCTCAGGTTCTTGCTACCACCGCACTACCGGAAGCATCAAAGGACCCCCGCTCGCCACGCTCAATTTGCTGAGCGGAAGGTAATCCATGCTGTCGCCGCCATCTCTTCAGGGAGGCTGTCTCAACCGAAACCATTTTGGTCGTCTCGTTGTAGATTTTGCGGCGTGGCGTCGCAAATGTATGCCCCTCGCTCCCCGGTTGGGAGGACAATATTCATATTTGGGCGGCTGCCAGTAAGCCCACTTTCTTTCGGCAACTTGTTCGTAGAACCGCGAACACCCCTCTCTGCTTGGATCAAGCGCTGATCCTAACAGCTCGTCCGCCGGCGGGAGACCCGACCTGAGGGTGGCCAGTTGCCCAGGTCGCCCGAAGCGTCGGTGTTTGGTGAAGTCCCCCAGGTCACTAATGATGACGCCCAAGCAAATCATTCCCGCGTGCGGCTCGTGGCATTTTCCCTCTGTGCAAGCGCCAGGAATCATCTGCGAATCCACCAGGCCTCATACTCATAGAAGGGAGCATCGGAGTTTACAGTGGCTGTAGCCTTGCCACTTGAAGAACCGCACACAAAGGGATGCAGCAGAAAGAAAGATACCGGCGCCACAACGCCACAACACACCACGCACAATCGCCCGGAATCTGCCTTCAACTCGCCGGGCTTGTCAAAAACAGGAAGTTCATAAAACAACTCAAAATTTTGAATCTGATTAATTTTTCACACCTTAGAGGCACTCCAAACAAAACAAGTGACCATATTCGCTATGAAAGTTTTAAGCGAGACAGAAACTATAATGACAGATAATAGGAAAACCACCCTTGGGAACCAGTCAGTCGACCCATCAAGGAAAAGGCTAAGGGAAGGCTCCGATTTTACAACAATGAAAGCTAAACTACTACGTTCGTCGGTAGTTCCATTACTTTTTTTCTTTCTTGTGCCGGACGAAAAAATTGTACCTTTGGAGGACAAGACTCCTTCGGATCAAGCATTCCTTCTCCTCAAAAAGCCATTACACCCACATTACCTTGGAGTACGTCGACAATTACAGACCCGTAAAGAAAACGATATCATCTTCCTGTAACGTTTTCTGTACGTAACTCCACCTCTCTGAACTGACTGCAGTTCCCGTCTTATGTGGTTACATGATCGTCAAACATTGATACAAAAACAAAAGAAATTATTCTGTCAGCGTAGTCTTATAACCTACCGCATCTATTGAGGAACGCCTCAAAGCTCTTCTGAGCTTTTTAACTTATAGACTACTGATGTCCAATCAGGACACATGCGATTAAAACCAAACAACCAAGAAAACTTTCGCATGAACTCTGTAAAAACCTCACGACGAATATCCTTCCTTGTTTACGCTCGCTCAAAAAAATCAGCTCCTATACGTTGCCCTTGATAACCTACTTGTAGAAAATCCCTGACGCACTCTCCAGTGCGGGTCATTATGCAATCGCGCAACACTTATCTTTTACAGAAAAACATACAAAAGTTAAGAAACAATCAAAACCTAACACTGGTCACCTAAACACTAGCTTGTAGCCGAAATACCACAAAACTACTTTAAAACCAACTAAACAATAAAAAAGTAAAAAATAAAAACAAACAAATCCGGTTGCAAGCATCTCTCAAAGCTTACGGCTGTTAACTCATTTTCCAGCCGTACGGGCGGTGTTCACGCTCTCTGGGCATTTTTATGGAACGTAGAGTACAACAATCGCGACAGCGATTTGCTTCGTTTGCCACGCTGGCGAACCGAGTTCTTCCCCTCGTTCGGCTACTTCTTCACGACCACTGACTTTGTACTCCTGCTCCGCATCAAACCTGTTGTTGATACGACGACGGGAGAAGTAACCGGTCTTCTCTCTGTCTGCATTTTTGCCCAACCTGCTGTTCTTTTTTTTTTCGTAAGGTGGCTCGAGCGCATGCAAAACTTCGTCGAGGCTGATGAGAAACGCCTCATTTTGCCTACTTTCTTCAAATAGTTGAGCCTTTCTTTAAACGGGTTGTGCGTTTTGTCGCATTACAGATTCTGTGACGCTGATTCCGTCTACGCCATTTCTTAGTGCTTATTTTCGGACCTCTCGTTTGCAACTCGCGCTCATCGACTCTCTCGCTTCTCTTGTTACCTGTAACTCTCTCACAATCCCAATTATTTACTAACTAGGTATCGTCTCCATTGCCTGCCGGACTTACGGACAGCTTAGCGCAACAAGCTAGCTCGCGTACTTAGGTGCTGTTCACAACGATGTTTTGCTCTCCACTCTGTTCCTAAGTGTCATCTCCTTAACTCACACTTATGTTCTTGCCTAGCGGGTGGAAACCTCCTATAACACCGCGAGCAAGACCCACTACTTCGACACAGATACTTAAACTTGCCTCACATATAAGGGAGCTCTATACGATCGCTCTACTGTGTACTACTTTAGTACACTCAGCTGACCACACACTGGTGTTATTACTATCCTCAAGATTTGAGTTGCCTTTGGTACGCCGTTTCGCACAGTCGTTTATGCATGTTCAGGCAAGAGCAATGTTTCAAGCTCCGCATTAACTCTTTTCGAGTACCTGAAACAAACCTCGGCCGCGCAAGCAACATTCTCCTTAAACGCCGCTGGTTCTGGACCAGTGACGTTCCTCGTCCTCTGTACGGGCTCTACATTAAAACCCATTTGTAGATACACGCATCTTTTCCTAACAGGATTTCACTATTCGTGACCTGTCTCTCCTTTGTCAAGTATGGAAGCTTTACCTCTGTCTCACTGTCACTTTCCGCGTTCTCAACCGAAATGCCGAAGCGCCGGAAAAACGTTACCTTAGCGTCTTCGTATTTCTGAAACTCATCGTTAGAAAGGCGAGCCAATACACAGGCAACGTCACTTGGAAGAGTGCCTAACAAACCAACAGTCCAAAAGTCACGGTCTAGCCCTACTTCTGCGCAAGCACAATCGAAAGACGCGAGGAAACTTTCGATGTTTTCGCCAAATTTGAATACGCGTAGCTTTGACCGCACATGCTGAACCCGCTCATGTTGAATTTCTCTTTCATGACCTTCCGTCTGAATTCTGTGTTCACCTTCGCTCTCATACTCGCACTTCTGTTCTCGCTTGCTTGCTCTTTCAGGAGCGTCACTCCTCTTTTAACAGCTAAACGCTGTCTCTCATCTTCAAGCTCCAACCTCCTGATTTTAATTTCATATCTTTCTTTCTCAAACAGTCTCTTCATTTCCTTCTCTTTTAAAGTTTTCTGAACGAGTTCCCAAGCAATTTTTACGCCTTCCACACTACTACCACTTTTGTCTATTAATTTCAATAGATCAACCCTTTTCAATGCTTCACCACATTCAAGTTACAATTCTTCGCAAAACAAAAACAATTCTGCCTTCCCCAACTTCATTATAGGTTCATGCTCACTACTTTAAACGCTGGCGTTGCCCTCTCAATGATGCTCAAAAACCGCACTTTGCATCAAAAGATTTCTCACTTCCAAGGAATTCAAAATTTTAATGCAGTGCCATATCACCAGGTCCAATCCATCTGCTGACCACCAGTTGTTAAGTTCCGATTTTCAGCAGCATCCCACCGCTGCCGTCCAGTTGTTGGAACTAGCTGTGGGTTGACCAGCGATCCCATCCGCTGCTATCCGTTGTTGAGGTGTTGGGACTTCACCGTTACTGGCACCGAGGCACTCGGGAGAAAGACGCCGAGCATGAGGAGACTGATGAGGAAAATTGTACAGAGGTTTATTCTACATATTTACAAGCGAGAATTTCTCGCCACAAGACATACATCTAGACGAAGATGTCGTTCTACATCGTGACGATCTCGTTGAAGGCTCGCTTCGGAGCACACTGCGGCTGGTTGTCGAGTCTTTTTCCCGCTCACCCTTAGATGAGGGAACGGGCTTAAACTTCTCTGTCCAACCACCGCACATACATCACTTTCGACGATACCTCCCACGCTCGTACTGGTCAACGTTTTTGACGGGAACGTGGCCACCACACTCTTCCTCCGGCGCCAAGTTGCTTCTTCCTTGTGATGAGAATGCCGCTGCGTGCTGGAACTCGGGCTCTTGCTACCGCCGCACTACCCGAAGCATCAAAGGATCCCGGCTCGCCACGCTCAATTTACGGAGCTGAAGGTAATCCATGCTGTCGCCGCCATCTCTTCAAGGAGGCTGTCTCTCGTTGTACACTTCGCGGCGCGGCGTCGCAACTGCATGGCCCTCGCTCCCCGGTTGGGAGGACAATACTCATATTTGGACAGCTGTCAGCAGGCCCGCTTCCTTTCGGCAACTTGTTCGCAGAACCGCGAACACCCCTCTCTGCTTGGCCCAAGCACCGATTTTAACATGTAGCTATAGTGACATGTAGCCCAAACGCGCCTCCGTCCGCTGCCAGAACCGCTAGAGCACCCTTTGCAGAAAGTTCGCATCGTCACGTTCATGGTGTCTACCAACCTGGAAAAGTCAGGGAAATGGGACCCTTCTGGAAAAGTCAGGGAATTTCTGAAAAACCTGGCCAGGCCATAGAAACTGTCAGCAGTTTTGTGTGTCCAGCACAAAAATAAGCATTACCATTGATCAAAACCTGAAAAGTCGCTTTTCCAACTGAATCTACAGTGAGCTACTAGAAGAGGTGTAAAAAAAACTGTGCTTACCTGTTGCTTTTTAGTGTAAACGCGAAAGTATACACCAAGCCATGCAACACAAAGTTTACTGACGTTTCGGCACCCGATATGAGAGAGAACCTTGTTCACAATAAACGCCTTAAGAAAGGCACAGCGTGCTTAAGTACACCTAAGTACGTGACGTAAGCAGGGAGAGTACATTGTCAGAAGCGTTCCATCACTTCTTGTCAGCGTATGTACAGTCGTCTGTATCTGGATTCCAGGTGTAGGCTAGATGCAAGCTTCTTAAGTGTGGAGCAGGTTATAATCACACCACTCGCAAATCCGGCGTAGGCGGTAGTGTCTACACTTCTACTGCGCATACTTGCGTCTCGCGTGCCGTGCCGCATGCCCGCGCCTCGTGCCAACCTTCGCCCCCCCCCCCCCTTCGCAAAGCTGGCGCAGCAGCAGCATCTGCTTGTAAAAACCGGCTGCTCGCGCTGCCCAACCATTCACTGGCCACCCCGTATATGTGTAGGCACTAGATCGGGCGTTCGTAATTCAGTCAAGGGCGTCTTTACTTGGCTTTCGCTTGACTTGACGCTTTTCTAGGATTTGTGGATTGGCTTTGTGGGGTTTAACGTCCCAAAACCACTGTATGATTATGAGAGACGCCGTAGTGGAGGGCTCCGGAAATTTCGACCACCTGGGGTTCTTTGACGTGCACCCAAACCTGGGTACACGGGCCTACAACATTTCCGCCTCCATCGGAAATACATCCGCCGCAGCCGGGATTTGATCCCGCGACCTGCGGGTCAGCAGCCGAGTACCTTAGCCACTAGACCACCGCGGCGGGGCTTGACGCTTTTCTTAACATGAGTAGATTCGATGGCAGCAACAATAAAAACCAGCAGTGGGCCAAACCCAACATCAGTGTCGCACCACTCGTTGAAGCTAGGCAACTCTTCTCCTTCCTTCAATAAATACATAAAGAGGAAAAAATTGACAGATTACACCTACAGTGGGAATCAATGATATGCAAATCACAAATGAGGAAGGTTGATATGTGACGATAAAATCAGCACAGTGTTACGAGGCGTTCGTAAATTATGCCATACGTGACTTTTATGGCATGATTATCATGTTTGGACATGTCATTTACCTTCGTCGTCTATTCACTTCACGTGATACCAAATTTGGCATTGCCCCGCCGCTGTGGTTTAGTGGCTAAGGTACTCGGCTGCTGACCCGCCGGTGGCGGGAGCTAATCCCGGCTGCGGCGGCTGCATTTTCGATGGAGGCGGAAATGTTGTAGGCTCGTGTGCTCAGATTTGGGCGCACGTTAAGAACCCCAGGTGGTCAAAATTTCTGGAGCCCTCCACTACGTCGTCTTTCATGATCGTATACTGGTTTTGGGACACTAAACCCCACATATCAGTCAATATATCAAACCAAATTTGGTATATGCGGAGCTAGCGAAACGGCCGCGAGCACCCTATTAGCGTAGCATGCAGTCGTGTTTTGCATGACGATCATGTCATGATTATTGTGTTTGGACGTGTGTGTCATTTACCTTCGTCATCTATTCACATCACGTGATACCAAACTTGGTATATGTGGAGCTAGCGAAATGGCCACGAGAACGCTACCAATCATATGCATGTAATGATATTTACATGATACCTATTTCATGATTATCGTGTTTGGACGTGCCATTTACCTTCACCGTATCTTCACGTCACGTGATAGCAAATTTGCTATATGTGGAGCTAGCGAAACGGCCCCGAGCATGCTATGAGTGTAGCATGTAGTCAAGTCCCTCCAGTAGGCCCTCAGGTGCACGGAGGAGTTTTTGGATAGCACGGGGCTGCACTTGTCGACCGCCAAGTCGGAGCTCCTCTTGTACACACAGCCGGAGAAACGCAAGTTCACCACTATTCCATTTCCGCCGGAAGAGATCAGGATCGAAATTCACACACGGTCAGGGCAGGCCATCCCCCGTGTCGATAAAATTCGGATATTAGGCATGTTCCTGGAGGAGCACGGAAGTAACTTTCATACTCTGACTCGTATTGCGGCAAAGGCGGAAAGCATGGTCAAGCTTATACTTCGGGTGTCTAACAGGCGTGGAGGGCTTTGCGAGGCCAACCTCATGAGGCTCTTCCATGCCTTTCTTATGAGTCACATTAATTACATTGCCGCAGCGCATAGGTGGGAAAGGAAAGAACAAGGGAAACTGGATGCGATTATTCGAAAGTGCATTAAGAGGGTCTTGGGCCTTCCAAACAACACAAATGAGGAAAACCTCAAGGCTCTTGGTATGCATAATACATTTAGTGAGATTGCAGAAGCGCAACAAACAGCACAAGCTGCACGACTGTCCTCTTCCAAAGCTGGGAGACGCATCCTGGAGTTTCTGGGCTGCGAACCAACTATGGTAGCAGACAAAAAGATACAGCTTCCACCCAAATTGAGGGAGCAGATTACGGTCTCACAAATTCCTAGAAATGTTCACCCTCTCTACAATGTCGGCCGCCGGGCCGCTAGGGCTAGGTCGCTCCTCAGTTCCGCCGCTGCCACCCCTGAACTTGTGGCGTTCGTTGACGCAGCACAGTATCCCGGCACATCCAATTTCGTGGCTGTGGTCACTGACCTTCACGGTAAAATCCTCACAGCAGCATCTCTTCGAGATACCACGCCGGCTAGGGCAGAGCAGGCTGCTATAGCAATGGCCGTGGCGATTCCCATGCGCACGCGCATTTTCACTGATTCTCGAGCTGCTGCACGAGCGTTCATGACAGGGTCAGTCTGTGAGCAGGCAGCCCATATTCTTACCAAAAGACCACATTGCACGGAAATCGACGGCCACATCACCTGGTTTCCTGCCCACATGGGCAAAGATGTCCACCCTGTTATCCCCAATGCCAATGAGCTTGCCCATGCCCGAGCACGCGAACTGTCCCACCATGACGGGCAATCGGCATCTAATTTTGGGGATGGCATACGGCAGCTTGATTCGCTCCTCACCTTTAACGAAATTTGCAAAAATTATCAATTGGCCAGGCGTAGCTTTCCGCTCCCGCACCCGCAACTCTCTAGGGCCCAGTCAGTCACTTTAAGAATGCTGCAAACGGGTACTTACCCGTCGCCTTTAGTGTACAGCAAGTTTATCGACAGCATAAAGCCGCAATGCCCTCATTGCGAAGAGAGACATTGCACGTTACCCCACATGCTCTGGCAATGCGCGGCGCTGCGCGATGGCGAGCCTCTCAGCACAGAAGCTACCTGGAGGACGGCAATTACCAGCTCGGACCGAGAGGTCCAAATCCGGGCTGTCCAGAGGGCCCGCAATTTGGCGGAGGGGCTCGCTCTTCCTGTCCCCACGTGGGTGCGGCCCGCAGCCGACCCTCCCTCTTGAGGGGAATCGGCTCCTCAGGACAATTTGTAAATAAAGTTCATTGACTGACTGACTGACTGTAGTCAAGTTTTGCATGACACCCATGTCATGATTATCAAGTTTGGACGTGTCATACACCTTCGTCGTCTATTTACGTCACGTGATACCGAATTTGGTTTATATGGAGCTAGCGAAATGACTGCGAGCACACTCATTGTAACATGTAGTCACGTTTTAAGTGACATGCATGTCATAATTATCATGTTTGAACGTGTCGTTTACCTTCGTTGTCCGTTTGCGTCACGTAATACCGAATTTGGTGTTTGTAAAGCTACCGAAACGACCACGAGCACACCATGAGCGTGGCGTGTAGTCATGACTTACATGACAGCCCCGCCACGGTGGTATAGCGGCTAAGGTACTCCGCTGCTGACCCGCACGTCGCGGGATCGAATCCTGGCTGCTGCGGTTGCATTTTTAATTGAGGAGAAAATGCAGTGTGCCCGTGTGCTTAGATTTGGGCACACGTTGAAGAACCTGAACTTGGCAACGTTTAATGCCAGAACCTTATCTAGTGAGCGAAGTCCAGCTGTACTATTCGAGGAGCTAGAAGGTGTTAAATGGGATATAATAGGGCTCAGTGAGGTTAGGAGGACAGATGAGGCCTATACGGTGCTACAGAATGGGCACGTCCTTTGCTATCGGGGCTTGGCTGGCAGAAGAGAACTGGGAGTGGGGTTCCTAATTCACAGAAACATAGCTGGAAACATAGAGGAATACTATAGAATTAATGAAAGGGTGGTAGATATCGTAATTAAACTGAATAAGAGATACAAGATGAAGGTGGTACAGGCTTACGCGCCAACATCCAGCCATGATGACGCTTCAGTTGAAAGCTTCTATGAAGACGTGGAATCGGGAATGAGTAAAGTAAAAACACAGTATATACAATACTGATGGGAGACTTTAATGCAAAGGTAGGGAAGAAGCGGGCTGGAGACCAGGCAGTAGGAGATTATGACAGCGGTACTAGAAACGCCAGAGGAGAGCTACTAGTAGAATTCGCGGAACGCAATAATTTACGAATTTTGACTACCTTCTACCGAAAACGAGGAAACCGCAAATGGACATGGAGGAGCCCTAATGGCAAAAATAAGAACCAAATAGACTTTATAATGAGTGCACACCCAGGCATCGTGCAGGATGTGGAAGTGGCTGGCAAGGTACGATGCAGTGACCATAGAATGTTACGGTCTCGAATTTGCCTAGACTTGAGAAAGGAACGACAAAAACTGATACGCAAGAAGCCAATCAATGAGCTAGCACTGAGAGGGAAAGTACAGGAATTCAGAGTCTCGCTTCAGAACAGGTACTCGGCTCTTAGTGAGGAAACCAACCTTAGCATAGATACAATGAATGATAATCTGACGAGTATCATTACAGAGTGTGCAGTGGAAGTTGGAGGCAGGGTAGTTGGACAGGACACTGGCAAGATTTCCCAGGAAACGAAGAATCTCATTAGGAAGCCTCAAATCATGAAGGTCTCAAGTACAACAGACAAAATAGAACTGGCAGAGCTTTCGAAGTTGATTAATAGCGTAAGGTATCCGATGTAAGAAGGTATAACTCGGATAGAATTGAACACGCTCTAAAAAAACGGAGGAAGCGTCAAAGCAGTGAAGAGGAAACTTGGGATAGGCAAAAATCGGATGTATGCACTAAGGGGCAAAGGAGGCAAAATAACTACCAATATGAATAGGATAGTTAAAATAGCGGAGGAGTTTTATTTTACAGAGATGTGTACAGTAGCCGGGACAACCACGTCTTTAATACTATAAGAACTAGCAGTAACCCAAATGACACCCCACCAGTAATGATAGAAGTCAGAAAAGCTTTGGGGAGCATACAAAGAGGCAAAGCTGCTGGTGAGGATCAGGTAACATCAGATCTGCTGAAAGATGGAGGACAGATTGTGTTAGAAAAACCAGCCACCCTGTTTACGAGGTGTCTCCTGACGGGAAGAGTACCAGAGTCTTGGAAGAATGCTAACATCATCTTAATACATAAGAAAGGAGATGACAATAACTTGAAGAATTACAGGCCGATTAGCATGCTCTCTGTAGTATACAAGCTATTTACAAAGGTAATTGCTATCAGCGTAAAGAAAACATTAGAATTCAATCAACCAAAGGAACAAGCAGGATTTCGAACAGGCTACTCAACAATCGACCCCATTCATACTATCAATCAGGTAATAGAGAAATGCTCAGAATATAACCAACCACTATACATAGCCTTCATAGATTACGAGAAGGCGTTTGATTCAGTAGAAATATCAGCCGTCATGCAGACACTGCGGAATCAGGGCGTCGGTGAAGTATGTGTAAACATCCTGGAAGAAATCTACAGGGGATCAACTGCTACCATAGTGCTTCATAAAGAAAGCAACAGAATACCAATCAAGAAGGGTGTAAGGCAGGGGGACCCAATCTCCCCAATGCTATTTACCGCGTGCTTACAGAAGGTTTCCAGAAGCCTAGTATGGGAACAGTTAGGGATAAGAGTTAATGGAGAATACCTTAGTAACCCTCGCTTCGCCGATGACATTGCATTGCTGAGTAACTCAGGGGACGAATCGCAACTCATGATTACGGAGTTAGACAAGGAGAGTAGAAAGGTGGGTCTTAAGATTAATCTGCAGAAAACGATAGTAATGTACAACAACCTCGGAAAGGAGCAGCGCTTCGAGATAGGTAATAGTGCCCTTCAAGTTGTAAAAGACTATGTCTACTTAGGGCAGGTAATAACCGCGGAGCCGAACCACGAGATTAACTAGAAGATTAACTAGAAGTAACTAGAAGAATAAGAATGGGGTGGAGCACATTCGGCAAGCACTCTCAAATTATGACAGGTAGATTGCCACTATCCCTCAAAAGGAAGGTATATAACAGCTGTATCTTGCCGGTACTTAGCTACGGAGCAGAAACCTGGAGACTTACAAAGAGAGTCCAGCTTAAATTCAGGATGACGCAGCGAGCAATGGAAAGAAAAATGGTAGGTGTAACCTTAAGAGACAAGAAGATAGCAGAGTGGATTAGGGGACAAACGGGGGTTAAAGATATCATAGTTGAAATAAAGAAAAGGAAATGGACATGGGCCGGGCATGTAGCGCGTAGACAGGATAACCGCTGGTCGTTAAGGGTAACTAAGTGGTTCCCAGAGAAGGCAAGCGGGGTAGGGGGAGACAGAAGGTTACGTGGGCAGATGAGATTAAGAAGTTTTCGGGTATAAATTGGCAGCAGCAAGCACAGGACCGGGTTAACTGGCGGAATATGGGAGAGGCCTTTGTCCTGCAGTGGACGTAGTCAGGCTGCTGCTGCTGCTGCTGAGGATGAAGAAGAACCCCAGATGGCCGAAATTTCCGGAGACCTCCACTACAGCGTCTCTCGTAATCATATGGTGGATTTTGGACGGTAAACTCCACATATCAATCAAGTCAATCATGCCTTACTTGACATACGTGTCATGATTTTAACGTTAGGGTCTGTCAATTGTGTTCGCCATGCAGTTATGTCATACCATACCACGTTTGCAATATGTCATGTGGACGAAACCACCGCAAGAGCAGCAAGACCATGAAATGTAAATCATGACATACATTTTATGACTTTCATGTTATGACTTAGGCTCGTCATACAGTCATGTTATGTCATACCAGAAAAGTCGTAAGCAATTAGATAGATAGATAGATGCGCTCAAAGTCACCGAAGTTCGCTAAAAAATGCTTTGCATTTAATAACACTTAAGCATTCCCAAACCATACCCAATAACGCATCATTCACGCGATCATTCACCACGTACTCTTTGAAGCCGTCTTTCTTCTGTGCAAGAATAGCGCCTAGCCCGACACCACTAGCGTCGGTGTGGATCTTTGTGGATGCCGATGGGTCGTAGTGTCGCAGAATAGGCGGCGACGTGAGGAGGCGGCGCAGTTCATTGAAAGAATCGTCACAGGTGGCAGACCAGGCTGAAAGGTCTCTAGAGCCAGCGAGGAGCTTGGTCAAAGGAGCGATGATCGTCGCGAAATCGCGGACGAAGCGCCGGAAGTAAGAGCAAAGGCCTATGAAGCTTCGGAGCTCTTTCATGGTGGTCGGTTTGGGAAACGCTGAAACGGCTGTAAGTTTGGCAGGGTCAGGAAGAATGCCGTCTTTTGAAACCACGTGGCCAAGGATCGTAAGCTTTCGAGCGCCGAAATGGCACTTCTTCAGATTCAGTTGCAGCCCTGCGGCAGAAATACACGCGAGAACTTTCTCGAGGCGGGTTAAATTGGTTGCGAAATCAGTTGAAAAGACGACAATGTCATCTAAATAACAAAGGCAAACGTTCCATTTGAGGCCTCGAGGGATAGAGTCCATCATTCGCTCGAAAGTAGCTGGCACGTTGCAGAGGCCGAAGGGCATGACTGTGAATTCGTAAAGCCCGTCGGGCGTGATGAAAGCTGTTTTCTCGCGATCGGCCTCTGCCATGGGTACCTGCCAGTATCCAGAGCGCAGATATAAAGAAGAGAAAAATTTGGCTCCCTGTACGCAGTCCAAAGCATCGTCAATGTGTGGCAGCGGAGAGACATCCTTGCGCGTGATTCGGCTGAGACGTCGGTAGTCCACGCAAAACCTGATGGATCCGTCCTTCTTCTTCACCAACACAACTGGAGAGGTCCAGGGACTGCTTGACGGTTCGATTATGCCACGTGTCAGCGTGTCGTCAACCTGTTCATTGATGGCACGGCGTTCGGTAGTTGACACACGATATGGACGCTGCCGTAATGGCGTCTCTTGACCGGTATCTATACGGTGAACAACAGATGATGCTCGACCTAAGGAAGGCTGATTGTGGTCAAACGAGGCCCGAAAACGCTGTAGGAGCTTGATCAGCTGTTCCTGCTGCCCAGGCGTGAGGTTGCAATCAATGGACCTGCGGAATACATCCATAGGTTCATTAGCGTCAGTTGCGGGTGTAATGACACAAGTCGGTAAAAATGGCTTGCCTGGATAGATCGGGTCTTCGAAAATACAATTTAAGGTCTCGAGGCTTCCCAGACACTCGCCGCGTAGCAAGATGTATGGGCAAGCAGAATCGTTGCACGCATAAAGCTCCGCCGAACCATTGGAAAAGTTGATGACGGCAAACGGGAGGACGATGGTTCGGTGTTGCACACTAGCTATAGTTGGTTGTTTATTTTATTATTTTTTATTTATCATATACTGCGAACCATTTAAGGTCCAAGCAGGAAAGGTACAGCAAGTTCAAAGGTAAAATAAAAGTACAACAAAGTTACAACAAAGGAACAGAGGAAAGGAAGGTTGGAACAGGATCGTCGAGTTAGTGGCAGCAGGGGAAAACACAGGCACTAGGACGGCGGACAACGGCGCGATGTGGACGTCAGCTGCGGCAAACACTTTCGAGGGACCGTGGTGGTCGATATCAAGGCACGGATTCGTCAACGGGAGTTCAGCACGAGCGCAGTCGATGAGGGCCTGATATGTAGAAAGGAAATCCCATCCTAGTATGACGTCGTAAGATGAACGTGGGAGAACAACAAAGTTGACGGCGTACCAAACGTCTTGAATAAAAACGCGTGCTGTGCACTGAGCTGTCGGCGCGATGAAATGGGAGGTGGCTGTACGCAGAGCAAGATTCGTAAGCGGCGTTGTAACTTTTCTCAAATCGCGACACAGTTTTTCACTAATTACAGAAACGACGGCGCCTGTGTCGATAAGTGCACGTACAGCAACACCTTCTACTATCACATCAATTTCGTTGGTCGGACAAAGAGGAGGTCTTAGAAAGTTCGACGACGACGCAGTTCTTGCCTCCGGAACTGCGGCTGTCAGTTTTCGTCTCGAGCTGGGCTCGTGCGCCGAAGCATCAGGAAGACAGATCGGCGACGGGGTGGTAATGACCGGCGAGTATCGACAGGGCGTCGTGGGGACAATGAGTCGGTGATAGAAGAAGATGGTCACTGGGGATCCTGGGCAGCTTGGTAATTTGCAGAATTCCCACGGTCGGGAGGCTGGAAGTTGCGACGGCGACAGTAGCGTGCTATATGTCCCACGAAACCGCATGCGAAACCGATGGGTCGATTATGCAAGGGGCGCCATGGGTTAACGACAGAAGGTGCAGGGGGCGAAACGGGATGGGGTGCCGTGTATGTAGGCAGCGTCGTAGGGTAGGAGGACCCGGTGCCCCGGTATGCGCCAGAGACAGGTGGGGCTGGGGGTCTAGCAACGACGGCAGCGTAGGTCAGTGGCGTAGGGACGGATGGCAATGGAGGCAGTGCCTGCGTGACCTGTGTCTCAATGACCCGGCGTAAACGTGGGTCTAACGAGGTCACTGGCGCGGATGCTTCGGCCACAAGAGAAAGCTGACGCGCAACTTCTTCACGAATGAATTGTTTGATGTGGGGCAGTAAGACGGTGTGATCAGCAGCGACGTCGTGCACGAGGGCGGAAACTTCAGCCGTATCTTCAGTGGCCCTGCGCGTCGAGACACGCTGCTTACGCAACTCGTCGTACTCCTGACAGAGCTGGACAACATCGGTGACGGTCTGTGGATTTCTAGCGACGAGTATCTGGAAGGTATCGTCGTCAACTCCTTTGATGATGTGCTTGATTTTGTCGCGTTCGGTTAGAGATTCGTCGACGCGCTTGCAAAGAGACAAGACATCTTCAATGTAACTTGTAAAGGTCTCGTCTCTGCGCTAGACTCGACTACGGAGACGCTGTTCCGCGCGAAGCCGGCGCACGGCGGGACGACCGAAGACCGCGGCGATGGTGGTCTTGAAGGCGGACCAGTTGGTGATTTCGCCTTCGTGGTTCTTGAACCAGAGGCTGGCCACATCAGCGAGGTAAAAGCGCACGTTTGTGAGCTGTTCGCAGGCGTTCCACTTGTTGGAAGCGCTTACAATTTCGTACTCGAAGAGCCACTCCTCGACGTCTTGTTCGTCGTTGCTGCGAAAAATTGGCGGGTTGCATTGCCGAGGTACGCCAGTACAGTAGACTGTTGTTGGTAAGGCAGCTTGAGAAGGGCCAGGAGCAGTCATAGTTAACGGTGAGGGTAGCGTCCGATTGCGAAGTTCCAGGTTGATGGGAACCCCGGCTCCTCCACCACTTAAAATAGAGGTGTTGTACGTCAAAAATGTTTCAGACACAGCTTGGCAAAATGTGCCTTATCAGGCAGGTCTGGCTAATGGCGAGCGGCATGCGCGAGCTACTACTGCAGCCACCGATCATCATCGTCTTCTTCATTGACAGCAGAGCGTCCGTTATTCAGATTCATTAATTCATTACAATATATATATATTGTAAGATGGCGTTCAGTACCCTCAAGACTCTTCTTTATCGTCTCGAGTATGTGCCCCATAACCTAAGCTTGACTAGTGATGATGAGTATGTACAGATGAAAAGATGGGACGCATAAACAATGCTCACACTAATTTTCCCCGCGCACCTGAGCGGCCGGCCCGGCCGAGACTTAGGCGGGAAATGTACGGCGAACAAAGGGTTTAAGACGTGAAACGTGGACTATCTCGGAGGCACGGTAACGACGGTCCGAGGAACCCTCGACGGGAGTGACAAGGTAATTGACAGGAGATGTCCGTTCAGAAATAACGTAAGGTCTGAGAAAGCGTGACTGAAACTTTTCACACAATCCTGGAGTGCGAACAGGCGTCCAAAGTAATACTTCATCTCCAGGACGGAAAGTGACGTCTCACGGAAGCTGTCATAGCGTTATTTGCGGTCTTGTTGACTGGCCTCCGTGTTGAGTTGAGCACGTTGCCGTGCCTCAGCGAGCCTGGAAACGAAATGTTCTGGCGTAGTTGTGGACGTTTTTGTCGTCACATTGACGAAAGAGGCGTCAATGGTGATTGTCGGCGCACGACCGTAGACGAGGAAGAAAGGTGAATACCCCGTGGTTCGTTGAACAGCGGTGTTCTGTGCAAATGTTACGAACGGCAAGATTTTGTCCCAGTTATTGTGGTTCGGTCCGATGTACATGGATATCATGTTGATTAGAGTCCGGTGGAATCGCTCTGTCAGGCCATTTGTCTGCGGGTGGTAAGCGGATGTGGTCTTATGAACTGTGCCACAAGTTTTTATGACTTCATCGAGAATTGTGGACAGGAAGGCCTTGCCTCGGTCACTCAACAACGCGCGAGGTGCACCATGGCGCAACACAATGGCTTCTAAAAAGAAGGCGGCAACGTCTGATGCAGAGATAGTGCGTAGAGGAGCAGTCTCCCCGTATCGTGTGAGGTGGTCGACAGCTGTGACGATCCAGCGGTGTGTATCGGGGCATGGAATGGGTTGTAATAGGCCAGCAGGAGCTGAAGTTGGTCGTTTCCGGCGTTGACAAAGTGTGCAAGAAGCGACATAATTAGCCACAAAGGTAGAAAGACCAGGCCAGATGAAACGGCTCCTAACGCGGTTGTAGGTCTTTTGGAATCCTGAGTGTCCAGCTGATGGGTCGTCATGTAATGCTTCGAGAACTTGTTTTCGCAGCGAACGGGGAAGTACTGGCACCCACCGATGCCCATCCACATTGTAAGTATAGCGCTGCAGGACGTTGTTCTCTAGCTTGAACTGTCGTAGCTGACGACGTAGTCTGGCATTAGGTGGAGAAGACGAGCCATTCAAGTATCCGATGATGCGGTTATAGTAGGGGTCGTCACGTTGGCACGCGGCAAACTGGGCGCCGCTGTTTAAAGATAGCGACCCAGCAACTGCCAGGGGTGATAACGTGGGTGAAGAGGAAGCCGCTTGATCACCTGAGGGGCATTGAGGATTCGTGGTTGGAGATGAAAGTGGCAGAGGGCAGCGAGAGAGAGCGTCAGCATCCTGATGCTGTTTGCCAGACCTGTACACAACGTCAAAAGTGTACTCTTGCAAACGCAGTATCCAGTGACCGAGGCGCCCAGACAAATTCTTCAGCGAAGACAACCAGCATAGGGCATGGTGGTCGGTGATCACAGTGAAGTGGCGCCCATACAGATAAGGTCGAAATTTCTGGATGGCCCAAACGACAGCGAGACATTCCTGCTCTGTTACCGAGTAGTTCTGCTTCGCAGGTGTTAGTGCGCGGCTGGCATACGCAACTACTCGCTTACGTGATGTTTCATCGCGCTGGAGGAGGACAGCACCGATACCGTGGCCACTGGCATCTGTGTGCAGGAAAGTGGGTGCACTCTCATCGAAGTGACGGAGGACGGAGTCTGATGTCAGAGCACGCTTAAGGGCTTGGAAAGCACACTCGCACTCGTCAGTCCACGTGAAAGCCGTTCCTGGCGTCAGAAGCTTGTGTAACGGCTTCGCGATGGCAGCAAAGTGACGGATGAAGCGGCGGAAGTAAGACGCCAGGCCCACGAAACTTCGCAATGGTTTTTGATTGCCCGGACGTGGAAAAATAATTACGGCAGCAACCTTGTCGGGGTCGGGTCGAACGCCATCTTTGCTGACAAGGTGACCCAATACTTTGATGCTTGTGCTGGCGAAGTGGCACTTCTTTATATGGAGCTCTAGACCAGCGTTCGAAATGCACGTTAGAACTTCGTCCAAACGCTTAAGGTGCTCAGGAAAAGTAGAAGAATAAATTACGATGTCGCGTAAGTAACATAAACAGGTTTTCCATTTGAGACCACGTAAGACGGTATCTATCATGCGCTCGAATGTTGCTGGAGCGTTGCATAAGCCAAAAGGCATGACGTTAAATTCGTAACGCCCGTCAGGCGTCGCAAACGCTGTTTTCTCCTTGTCTACTTCGCGCATAGGTATTTGACAATACCCGGATCGGAGGTCGAGGCTGGAGAAATATTCTGCGCCTTGTAGGGAGTCCAGGACATCATCTATGCGTGGCAATGGATATACGTCTTTTTTCGTGATCTTATTGAGCGCTTTGTAATCAACACAAAAGCGGACAGAACCATCTTTTTTCCGGACCAACACCACAGGAGATGACCAAGAGCTGGATGAAGGTCGAATAATATCCCGTTTGAGCATGTCGGTGACGTTTTCCTCAATGATTTTCCCTTCCGCCGAAGACAGATGGTATGGGCGGCGGCGTACAATGGAGCTGCCTTAGGTTTCGATGCTGTGCTCTGCAACGGAGGTGCGGCCCAGAACTTTGGAATGTACGTCAAACAAAAGGCTGTGCTTTTGGAGAAGGTCTAAGAGGTCTCTCTTTTGCTCGGCAGTGAGGTGAGGACTTATGGTGTCATTTAAAGCAAGTGGTAGCCTTGATATCAGTTGTAGCAGACAAAGGCGTTGATTCTGCGTGAAAGAGAACCAGCGAGAAAGGCTCGCTGTCAGCGAAGCAGCTCACAGCAGTGCCTTGGGGCAGCATCACTGGCGATGAAGTTGGGTTCAAGGCGGTGACCAATGCTTTACTGAAGCCCCGCAGGTTTGGAGCAAATTGATGGGGCTATGAACACGTCACCGTTAACTATAGTATCCGAAGTGATCGTGAGAATTTGTTCATCTCCTGGCGAAATGAAACAATCAGCGGCAGCAACGAAACGGAAGCTGTATGGATCGACATCAAATGAACTCTCAGTAGCTGACATTTCAATTGCTCGCTGACGACACGATATGAAAACTGATGTCGAAGAAAGAAAGTCCCATCCTAAAATTACTGCGTGAGTGCACCAAGGAAGTACAAGAAACTGAATGTGGTGAAGGATGCCATCTATAAAAACGCGGACTGTGCAAACACTTGAAGGCTGAATAGGGACTCCATCTGCGCAACGAAGGGGAGGGCCATCGTATGGCGTCCTAACTTTTTTCAAGCGGGCACAAAAGTCTGCACGAATTACAAAAAGTGATGTGACTGTGTGTACCAGTGCCTCTGTCTGTATACCTTCAACGTACACTAATAAAACATTCGATGGGCGGTCCGGAGGAGTTTGACGCAGTTAGAAAGATGCAGCTTTCCCTCCCGAAGCTGCACTGTTTAGTTTTCCAGTTGGCGGTCAGGAATCGAAGTAGAAGGTCGGAGAGGAGAAGAGAAACGCCGCATCGGTGAAGGTGAGCGACGACGTGAGAAACGGAAACTGCCAACTGAGCCAAAGTTTTGCGGAGACGGCGACCGACGTGTGCTGTTTTGATACAGTCGGCGATAGGGTGGTCTAGTGGGGTAGAAGTGATCCCATTCAAAGTTATCGTAGCTTCGTCTTTCGTCTCACTGACGGCGTCGGCAAAACCTTGAAATGTGACCACGGATGCCGCAATAGAAGCAAGCCAGCCGCGAAGTGCGCCTGTCATTGTAAGGCTGGGAAGATGGTCGCGGTGCGAGTGAGTTGAGCGAACCATGCAATTCGGCCGCTTGTAGCTGCATTGGGCTTTGCTGGGGTGCAGGTGTCCTAGCAGCAACTTGAGCATAAGTTGGCATGGCCACAGGATATGAGCTCGGAACTGGTGAGATTGTCATCGAGGCCAGGCTTTGCTGGGGCGCAAGTGTCGTTGCAGCAACGTGAGCATAACTTGGAATGGGCACGGGATGTGAACTCGGAACTGGTGTACCTGTGATCAATGTCAGTTCCTCCCTCACGACGTCGCGTAAACTAGTAGCAGGTGGCGTCGTTCGGATATCAAGGGGGCGAGGCATGAAGTTCCTCGCGGATGATAGAGCGGATTAATGGACGCAGCTCTGTTGTGTCATGACTCGAGCTGAGATCAGGCATACCAGGGTGCACCCGAGTGGTTTGAAGCTCCTCGAGGCGCTGACAGGTAGCTACAACATCGGCTACGGTCTGAGGATTCTGCTCCACAAGCGCATTAAAAGCGACAGTCGCAATGCCTTTTAGCAGGTGGCGTACACGGTCGTTTTCCGCCATATGGTTGTCGATGCGGCGGCAAAGGGTGAGAACATCTTCAATGTAAGAAGTGTAAGACTCGCCGGGGCGTTGAACACGTGCACCAAGCTTTTTCTTGGCGATATCCGAGCGCACCGACGGGTTGGCGAAAATCTGGCAGAGCTGGCGCGTAAAGGCGGGCCATGTCAAAAAATATGTAGCGTGGTTTACCACGTTTTTGCGACGCCGCTCAAGTAGAATGCAACGTGGGTGGGTTTCGCAGGCTCATCCCAGTTGTTGATGGCACTCATGCGGTCATACTCCTCGAGCCAGTCTTCCACGTCCTCACCCGGAAGCCCTGCGAACAGCGGAGGATCCTTTTGAGGGCTGGTGACCGGGTGAGAAGGGTTTCTTGGCGGTGGGAGCGGTGGCGCAGCTGCTGCGCTGGGCTGGTCGGCTTGCTACATGACCGAACCCAGGTCGTTTAAGCGGCGGCCTGAACGGAGCTCCAGGGATGTGTTCTAGAAGACGGTGGGGTTGTCCGAGAGCGCGAGAGAACGCAGGAATCTGGAAGCACCTCCACCACTTGTAAGATGGCGTCCAGTACCCTCAAGACTCTTCTTTATTGTCTCGAGTATGTGCCCCACAACCTAAGCCTGACTAGTGATGATGAGTATGTACAGATGAAAAGATGGGACGCATAAACAATGCTCAGAATATATATATATATATATATATATATATATATATATATATATATATATATATATATATATATTATTGGTGATGCAACAGCAAACGTCCTCGGCTATAGGTTGTGTTCACGTGACGTCAGCTTGGCGGGCGCGGCAGCGAAAAGTGTGCCAGCTGTGCTGGCAACCACGTGGCTGCCATTTCGAAGATCACCATACCGGCGGCCGGCGGAATACCGGCAGTTGAGTCCAGCGGATCCAACAGGTGCACACAAGTTACTGCGGGCACGTCGCTCTTGTTTTATTTTATTTAAATTTAGATGGTACGAGATTTACCATTTGTTGAGCTGCTGCAGCCATGGGCGATGCGTGCTCGGCTCGCTTGAGCGTGTACAGCCGTCAGCACCTTTAACATGAACACTTCGATGCGTAGCCAGGGCTAGTTTGATTGATGCCAGCCGGGAAGTGCTGGGCACTTTTGCCGAGATAATACCTTGGTAGGCTTGGATAGTATGTCGGCATGTTGGCAACAACATCTTGGCAACAGAACCCAAACGTATGTGGTGTCAGCGTCAATCAAACTGCTGCAGGACACGTGGCGGAGCGTTCGTGTTAAAGGTGCTGATGGCTGTACGCCGAGAAATTGGACGCCGATGCTAAACAGCAATACATGGACAAAGTTGTTCTCTGCAGTCTGCGTAGACGCACTCATTCTGACGAGCGAGGAGGCCGCATTTGACACCAGACTTCTTTCGAAAGTGGAACTCTGAGACATAAAGGACTGTTTGGTGCATATACGACAAGTTTTTTGACGCTCAAACGTCTCCAAGCCAAGAAATCGTTGGATGCTTGACTAGTGGGTTTGTCCATTAACCTTCACTGAAAAGTTACGGCGTCTGCGTCGCTGTGGGCGCAAAAGTAAGATAATCTGGAGCTATATTCTATCTGTAAGCGCTGAAGTCGAGTTTACCGATGAATTTTAAACTAGTGCGATGTTTTACGAATTTAGTTGAAGCAGCGGTCTAACAGCGCTTATGAACTTGCACGAGAAATCATTACTGCGTGGGGCAGATTAGATTGTGCTAAAGTGCATGTTTACGAGACTGAAATTTCGATGTGGTTGGCTCACCCACAGATTTGATCAATCCAATGAACAGTATCAGGAGCATTAAATTATTCACTAGACCAAGATTACAAGCCACCTGTGCTTTCACGCAAGTGTACTGAGTGAGGTCACTTTAGCGAGATAAACAAAAACGTGGACCTCTCACGTTAAGAAGATAGTTATAGCACGAGAACAAAACGAGGACACAGAGACAAGAAGGACACGAAATACACTTATGGTCTCTGTGCCGTCCTTTTGTTCTCGCGCTATAACTATCATCATGCCATACCAACTAGCCCAAGTTGCTACACTTACAAGTCTCATTTAAGTTCTAAATGTTCCGCGGATGTATTAATACGAATAGTCCAACGTTAAGTATTCCGCTGTACGTGTTGTTCTTTTCGCAAGCGCCTCTTCTAGACCATTGAAACGGTTGCATTTACTGTGTTATTGGGATTTATATATTTTCGTGTTTCATTCTCATCTTAATTACTCAAAGCTGCCATAATTCGAACTCAACTGAGTTTCCATTCGCAGGAAAACCACCCTCAAGCACTCACCCCGCAGCCTTGTTAAACTCAGCCTGGCGAAGACGGCTGAATCACTCGCCACGACGCTTCGCAGCAATATGCAGTGTACGGCAGGCTACATGACCGCGAATAACGTTCGACAAGGAATAAAGTTTAACTGGTTTTGCGTTTTCAGGCTCGTCACCCTTCAATTTTGTGCGATGGCTGTGCACAAATACAACACAATCAAACATGATAACGGATGGTGGGTGCAAAAAACGCCTCAAATTTAGTATCACGCAGAGGCACACACAAGTGCACATGGTTTTAGTCATGGCGGCCGAAAGTAGTGGCTTCTTTGCGTTGCCTGCATGCTGTGCGGATAGCCGAAGCGTAGGCTGTGGGAGCACAGTGTTGCTCGGAGGTGAATACCACCTTTAGACTTATTGCTGGTGGCTCGTGTTTCAAGGGTAGTAGTGGTGTAACTTCAGCTAAATTTCTCATTTAAGTTTCGTGAGATTGTGTAAATGTACCTGCAATTATTTTTTAGCATGATGGCCACAGAAGAGTAGGTAAATCAAGGTCTGTGATTCATCTGTGGATTCAAGGTAGCTGTTTCACCTTGACACATTCATTCTTCCCACAGCATATACAAACGTCGGCACTTTAAACGCCGTCCCCAGCTTTCATTGCAGCCGTCCGAGGACTTCCGCTGCACGTGAAGCGTCAGAGCCCAGAGACACAAAATACAAACAAGCATATGTGCTCGTCGCCGTAAAAAATGGTCGCTTTCCAATGCGAAGCTTTCTTTGCCCCTTTCAAAGATTTACAGGGTGCTGCGGTATGGCCGCGCGCACCACTGGGTTTACTGTAATACCACCAGAGAAATAATAATAATCGGCTTCGCGCAGCCTCATCAGTGGCGTCGCCTGCCGTAAGTGGGAAAGAACAACGGTTATCTCTTCCGCCACCTTCAACTGTTAGTGCTTCAAGGGAGGCGCGTAATGCAAATAATTGCTCCAATCAGAACTATAAGTCAATATGCGCAACGTTTACCACAAATGCAAGTGGTTCAGTTTGTAATTCTGGTTCGTAAAGAGATCCTGTAACGGTTGTGAGAATTTTTTACACCCACATTAAGTTGATGTGGTAGAGCAAACCCTCATGATCGTTTGCTGACCGATTTCTGCTTCAAGTGTTCAATTTATTACGACACTTTAAACACACCAATTCTTACAGATTGCCGAGGCGCAGCCGGACCAGTTTTCAGCTCTCCACTTTAATTATACGCAGCACCGGGGAGCGATATGATTCGGCAGCCTATGCTACGGAACCTCCGACAGACAGCGAGCATTGTCTGCCTGTGTTACAACTTCTCGGTGTTGACGTGCGCGGCGCGACAGTGTATACATTTCGAGGTTTCTTGTCCTGGATACCATGGATTCCCGAGCTGCGTGGTGTACGTTCTGCATGTCTGATTGTGTATCGTGAAGCTGCGGTATCGTGTGAGGTAGGGGTCGGCAACCCTTGGCCCGCGAAGCTGTACTGTGTGGCCCCCTACGCAAAGTCATAACGCCCCCCCCCCCTCAACCTTCTGATTGGCGTGCGACTCCGCCGTGCCGGCTTAATGCCGAACTCGTCCCTTCGCCTGAAAAGGTTGCTGACACCTGGTGTAAGGCATCAAGGCAACTGGCGAGCGGAGTCGCTTCAGCTCATCGGAGCAGTGAGCGTCGGACTCTCGCTATCCGATCAATGCCAAGATCAAGCGTCTGCGGCTGTGACTTCACCCCAGGAGAGAGAACCACATTGTCATCATTTTTAGAATTATCGGGGATTGTTCTCAAATGCTTCTTCGAAACGGAGCGTTCCGTTTTGAAGAAGTATTTGAAGTATTTGAAGAACAATCCGGATATTAACAGTGAAACTGTTGCAACTCGTGCGGTGTTGCGAAAAATTCCACAGGTGTGTATGCGCCACGGAAATCGGACAAGCCTCACTACTGAGTACAGCAGGTGCGATCGTTAAACAAAAACTCTGCTCGGTGAAATGAAGCACTTGAAAGAGAGAAAGAAATGGAACGAAAAGCATAAGAGAGAGAGAAATTATTGTAAAAAAAGAGAAAAAAATCGGTAAAAATAAATGCAAGGGAAAAATGAAGAGAAATAAAGGAAATAAAGCATGTCGTCGGAACGAAATGTTTTTAACACGATAGCGCTAAAAAGCTCGTTTCACATAAATTCCGGTGTTGGTGTCGGCTTCGTTGGTTGTGAGCTAGAATTCATCCTTTGTGTGGCCAAAAATCGAGAACGATGCAAATAAATGATAAAAAATGCTCGAGCAAACTGGGCCCGAACCAGGGTTTTTTCGGTGCAAGTGGGCATCGAAGCCGCGTCGTTAGCGTGGCAAGAGCATGTTCTGCCACACGGCCGCGCTTTTTTTTCCTTTATCGCCTGTTCATAGGCGCATACTTAACCACAAGCATAACAGAAACAAGCAGTGACAGTCCTACGAGAGGGACTGCAGAAAACTCAGGATATTGTACCTGCGTGGTTTTCGAGGCTAGAACCTTTGGTAGCACATGACCACGCCTATGCTTGTAGAAACAGTGAAACGAACTTCCTCTGCTTAGAAAGGCTGTGAAAGTAGCTTTCGTGCTTCACAAACGCACGCGTCCTGTATACACGTTTCTCAATGCAACATGAACGATTGCAGTAATAATGCGTGGTACAACCGCCCATTGCCCATGGGTGTCAGAATAAGTGATTATCATAAAGGCTCCGTGGTTGAAAGCCGGTACTTCCTTACAAAAGGCACACATGCTACTGCGCCTACGTAGTGCGTGCATAACAAATTCGAAAAGGTTTCATGCACGAAGTGTTTGAAGTACGCACTAGAAACAGGATGTCACTATCGTGTTCAACTCCTGAAGGAGAAGCCTTAGGGTCCCATAATTTTTCGTTTCGGTTTTAGTTTCGCATCAACGAAAAAAGTTCCCTTCCGTGTCTGTTCAGGAATGAAAAAAAAAAGTCTTGCTATTACAATATCGTTCGTAATGTTTCCTAGCCTGGCTCTTCCTGAAGTAAAAAAAAAGACAGGGAAAAAGAGAGAAAAGGTTATATTGTGTTAGAAGCCTCACAGACAGAGGCAAGTCCTCAACTTTTTCTTAAAACACCGGGTGTTGCGTGCACGTATGTGCGCGTGTATGTACATGCCTCGTGCGTGCTTCGGTGCGTGTGTGTGTCAGTTTTCCTGACCAATTTTAGGAAAATACCCTACGTCAAATAAAAGTTACCCTACTTTACCCTACACAACATTTAGGGGCGAAGCTCCTAACACCGTGGGTCTGTCCCTCTTAGCTATTGCGTGACCGCCTAGTTCGATGACTCATTCAGTAGGTGCGGACATACGGACGGACGGATGGATAGACGGGTAGGTGGACAAACAGACAGGCAGACTGACAAACAATCATACATACATACATACATACATACATACATACATACATGCATACATACATACATGCATACATACATACATACATACATACATACATACATACATACATACATACATACATACATACATACATACATACATACATACATACATACATACAGACAGACAGACAGACAGACAGACAGACAGGCAGGCAGGCAGGCCAATCCCTCCTCTAGAGGAGGCGTCGGACGAATTACATCATTTCATTTCATTTTATTACCTTAAAAGCCCAACAGGGGCATTACATAAGGGGTGGGTTTACATATGTTCATTATACATTGTTAGAAATGACATTTGAATAAGCATTATTAAACATGACGTGGAAATATGGTTTACATGATTTTGTGGTATATACAATCAGTTGGAAAGATGAAAAATGACATCCAGTAATTGTTATTCTGAAAAATGATGAGATATCTCTTGCATGAATGCGGGTGCGCTGGTTAGGGCGGCAATTTGGTGAGGCAGGCTGTTCCAATCTATGGCTGTGCGAAGGAAAAAAGAACCTGAAAAGGTAGTAGTACGAGTGCGGGGGCGGCCCACATGGTTGATGTGCCCAGTTCGATGCGATGTTCTGCCAGGGGGAATAATGTACGGCGTTTGATTGAGCGAACAATGATAAAACTTATGAAAAAGAGATAGTGATAAAACACGGCGACGAGAGGTAAGGGTCGGCAGACCTAAGTCCTTTCGCAATAAAGACACGCTGACATGATATGAATATTGAGAGTGTATGAACCTTACAGCACGGTTTTGCACGGTTTCGAGAGCGTTGCTTAAATATGTTTGGTGGGGGCTCCATACTGCGCATGCGTATTCGAGTTTAGGGCGGATTATGGTTTGATAGGCTAGTAATCTAACATGCTTTGGGGCTTGTTTTAGGTGGCGTTTAAGGAAACCAAGTGATTTATTAGAAGATGAGATGACGTTGGTGATATGTGCGTTCCAAGATAAATCTTTAGTTAGGGTAACACCGAGGTATTTGTATGAGGGCGAAGCTTCTAATGATATGTTATTGATTGAATATGAATAGGACAGAGGGTTACGTCGACGAGAGAATGTCACAACTTTACACTTAGCGGGGTTTAGTGTCATTAGCCAACAGTCACACCATTGTTGCAGACGGTTAATATTTGCCTGAAGAGAAATTTGGTGAGATGTATTAGTAATGGTTTTGTAAATGACGCAATCATCCGCAAACATGCGAATATTACAGGTTACATGACCAGGTAGATCGTTAATATATATTAAAAAGAGGAGAGGCCCGAGAACAGATCCTTGAGGAACACCGGAAGTTACACGCAGGGAGTCAGAGGTGCTGTTGTTAATAAAGACAAACTGTGAGCGGTTATTAAGGAATGCTTCAATCCATCGTAAGACGTCGGGGTGTACATTTGCCAAAGATAGTTTTAGTAGCAATCGTTGATGTGGTACCTTATCGAACGCCTTCGCAAAGTCTAAAAATATCGCGTCTGTCTGTAGGTTAGTATCGAGATTTGTGTGAAGATCATGCAGAAACGCTGCCAATTGGGTTTCGCAAGAAAACCCTTTGCGAAATCCGTGCTGTGAAGGATGAAAGTATTTATTCGAGTCTAAAAATTTCATGATTTCTGTATAAATGACATGTTCCATGATTTTGCAAGGTACGCTTGTAAGTGAAATGGGGCGATAGTTAAGTGGGGAATTCTTGTCCCCTGATTTATAGATTGGAACAACCCTTCCCACCGTCCAGTCATGAGGTATGGTGCCTGTGGAAAGTGACTGAGAAAACAATAGACATAAATAAGCAGCACTGATATCTTTAGTATTTTTTAACACTTTTGAGTTTATGTTGTCTACTCCGGCTGAAGATGATAGTTTGAGATTGTCAATTAAAGAGGAAATACCATCAACATGGAAAGTTATAACTGGCATGGTATTAGGTGTGCTTGACGCTGTAGAAGGAAATGGTAAGCTAACTTCTTTGGTGAATACTGACGCGAAAGCTGCATTGAAAATGTTAGCGCACTCCACGTCGTCGACCGTTTCACCGTCTTCGTTAATTAGCGTGTTGCTGTTTATATCTCGAGGATTAATCACCTGCCAAAATTTCCTTGGATTGTTGACCAGCATCTTGGGCAGGTCTTCGTGAAAGTACGTTTTTTTTGCTTCCCGAACAGCTGACAAGTATGCGCGTTCCGCTGTGTAATATTTATCCCATGCGCATACATTTGTGGTACCTTTTGCTGCTCGGTATAAACGTTTCTTTTTGTTATCCAACCTTTTTAAAGAATTGCTGAACCATGGTTTTTCTGGTTGCGTTCCTATCGCTATCCTTGGGATGTATCTGTCTGCTAGGCTGTTAATTTTTTCTTTAAATATTTGCCAATTTGTATGGATAGTGCGTTTATTGAAAGACGTTTCAAATGAAGCTAAAAACTCACACAGGTTATCGTACATAGCTTTGTAGTTTGCTTTCTTGTAAAGATGTATAGTTTTTTGTACTTTCAAGCGCGGAACTGCCCCAAAGTTAAAGGACGCGTGAATGACCTTATGATCACTGATTTCTTTTAGGTAGGCGATCGATGATAATTTGTCTGGTTGGTTTGTTAGTATTAAATCTAAAACGTTAGCTGTGTTTTCCGTGATACGCGTTGGTTGAGACACTAGTTGACTAAGATTAAAATCAAGACAAACGTCAAGAAAGTTTTTTACCTCCGTCTCGCTTACTAAGTGGGGAGATAAGTTGTGCCAATTAATGTCTGGAAAATTGAAGTCTCCGAAAAGGAGAAGGCTAGCCTTGGTATGCTTCGATGTTATTTCGAAGAGTGCATTGTTTAGCTCAATGGCAAAAGCTGGGCTACTGTGGGGGGGTCTATAGCAAACGCCCACAAGTACTGATTGTGGAGCGGCGTGACAATGAATGAAAAGTAGTTCTAAGTTCGACCTGATACTAAGAACAGAGCACGATAGTTCCTGGCTGGCAGCTATGAGGACACCTCCGCCTCGTGCATTCGGTCGGTCAGCACGAAACAGACTGAAATTAGGCAAATCTGTCAGTACTTCCGAATCTGAAATGTGGTCGCTAAGCCAAGTTTCGGTAAGAATTAACATGTTGCTTTTAGATGTCAGCACAAGGTTGGACACATGTTCACGTTTTGAAATGAAGCTGCGTATATTAGTGAAGATTACTGAGATGGGAAGACGTGACTTGCCTGTTGGTTTCGGACGACGGATTAATTTTGTCTCGATTTGTGGTTGCTATGCTTCTTTGACTGTTTGAGAAGCTTCATCGTATACGTACCGCTTTGGGCCCATGAACAGCGTTTTGAAACGCAAGGAATAGGGTGCAGATTTATCTTTAGCGAAGGCGACAAGGTGTTTACGGGCGTTCCTAACAGCTGGTGAAAAATCTTCTGCGACGCTAAAGTCAGTGCCTTTGAAGTTACGTCCTTTTGAAAGAACAGCTTCCTTCGTTTTATAAGACACAAATTTTACTATAATTGGGCGTTTGCGGTTACAGGAATGCCGACCAATTCGGTGTGCCCGCTCCATATCCTTGGGCTCAAGCTGTACCTTTAGGTAATCTGAGCAATGACGTAAAATAATTTTTTCAGAATCTGATGATGGCTCTGATGCAGACGGATCTGGAAGGCCGTAGAAAACCAAATTATTTCGCCTAGATCTGTTTTCAGCATCGTCTACACGCGCTTCCAGTTTATGGATCAGCTGCGCCGTACGTTCGCTGTCTGCCTGTATAGATTGCATGTCTCCTTGCAAGGCTATCACACTTTGGTAATTACCCTCGAGGACCGTCAGCCTTTTACTTAACGTGTCCAGTAACGCGGTCGTAGCCATAGATTGGTTCTTTAGTTCCTGCATTTCAGCGATCATCTTAGCCTGACCAGCGGAAATCTTCTTCATTTCGGCAAGCAGCGCGGCATTATCTGGACCAGGATTGCTTTCAATATCACCGGAAAGCAATAATAGGGATCTAATCACGGAAAGACACTGAAAAACAATGGAAAAGCAGCACTGCGGGCTCGGTAGCTGCACAAGACAATAATTACTTGTTTTTTTAGCGAAAAGAGGATGAGATTTACAGACCTGCATGATGAACAGAAGCGGATTAGTGGACCGCATCATGGCAGTGCCACCGAGCCCACAGCGCGCGGGGGGTATTCGCTGCTCCTTTATAGGCCGCTGGCTGGCTGTTGACGATGGCGGTAGGGCGAATGGCATCTTGTCGAGGATCCATGCTTGGACTGGTGGCGCCATTGAACGGGACGATTGGTTGCCGATTCCGATTTGCAAATTGATGACACAGCTGGTGCACGGGTTCGCCTTGGCCAACGAAGCACTCGTTGATTCCGCGGGAAAGGGCAGCAACATTCGCATGACGAAGGACGTCATAATCTGCATGATGAACAGAAGCGGATTAGTGGACCGCATCATGGCAGTGCCACCGAGCCCACAGCGCGCGGGGGGTATTCGCTGCTCCTTTATAGGCCGCTGGCTGGCTGTTGACGATGGCGGTAGGGCGAATGGCATCTTGTCGAGGATCCATGCTTGGACTGGTGGCGCCATTGAACGGGACGATTGGTTGCCGATTCCGATTTGCAAATTGATGACACAGCTGGTGCACGGGTTCGCCTTGGCCAACGAAGCACTCGTTGATTCCGCGGGAAAGGGCAGCAACATTCGCATGACGAAGGACGTCATAATCTGCATGATGAACAGAAGCGGATTAGTGGACCGCATCATGGCAGTGCCACCGAGCCCACAGCGCGCGGGGGGTATTCGCTGCTCCTTTATAGGCCGCTGGCTGGCTGTTGACGATGGCGGTAGGGCGAATGGCATCTTGTCGAGGATCCATGCTTGGACTGGTGGCGCCATTGAACGGGACGATTGGTTGCCGATTCCGATTTGCAAATTGATGACACAGCTGGTGCACGGGTTCGCCTTGGCCAACGAAGCACTCGTTGATTCCGCGGGAAAGGGCAGCAACATTCGCATGACGAAGGACGTCATAATCTGCATGATGAACAGAAGCGGATTAGTGGACCGCATCATGGCAGTGCCACCGAGCCCACAGCGCGCGGGGGGTATTCGCTGCTCCTTTATAGGCCGCTGGCTGGCTGTTGACGATGGCGGTAGGGCGAATGGCATCTTGTCGAGGATCCATGCTTGGACTGGTGGCGCCATTGAACGGGACGATTGGTTGCCGATTCCGATTTGCAAATTGATGACACAGCTGGTGCACGGGTTCGCCTTGGCCAACGAAGCACTCGTTGATTCCGCGGGAAAGGGCAGCAACATTCGCATGACGAAGGACGTCATAATCTGCATGATGAACAGAAGCGGATTAGTGGACCGCATCATGGCAGTGCCACCGAGCCCACCTGATGAACAGAAGCGGATTAGTGGACCGCATCATGGCAGTGCCACCGACCGCATCATGGCAGTGCCACATTACGGTTTACCAATAAAACCCTCCGAAGCTTCGCCTGACTTCGCCCCACGTCATCATCGTTCACTCCATGGATATGCTGTCAATTTTTTGTATTACCTTACGTTTTGCCCTATACACCTTGAAATAGTACTGTGTAACTATGATAACATACAGATAACATACACTATACGACGTTCATACGTATGGGCTGCTTCCGGGATCGACCCACCTATCACCAGGAGACGATGACATCTGATGACGCCATTATTTGACGTCACATTGTGATGATACAGTGATGTCACAATGACTTCATGATGGCATAAGAATTCTACCCATAAGTCATGCCGTTATACATCATGAGGTGGCGTCGTTTTCACTGATATGTAAAATTTAACGTCCCAAAACCACGATATGATTATGAGGCACGCCCTAGTGGAGGGCTCCGGAAATTTCGACCACCTGGGAATCTTTAACGTGGTCACCCAAATCTGAACCCACTGACAGGTGGCATCGTTATATCATGATGATTTTTCGCAACACTTGCGTTGACGCCAACGATCCTTTTGTGTATGATGAGGCATGTAAAGCTCTCGCCGTAATAACTGAAGCCAACCACCGTCCAAAAATTTAAACGTACCTCCACGCAACAAAGTGGTGGGAGACGACAAAGAGAGTGAAAAAGAAAATACCTAAAGCCCAAGGATGTTTCACGTTCTATCTTTCGTCTTTTGAGCTGGTGACATTGGAAATAAGGCAATTGCAATTTGGATCTCTCCAGGAATGTAACCTTCGGATATGCGACATGAATTTTTGCGTCACTGAATAATGACAAGCGAAATGTTGAAACTGTCCTACGCCATCGCCTATACTATCCTACGCACCGAAAAATTTCGAAAATATCTTACAAGAGATTACCCTACCGTTGGCAACCCTAGTGTGTGTGTGTGTGTGTGTGTGTGTGTGTGTGTGTGTGTGTGTGTGTGTGCCACGAACATCCTTTCCGATCGCAAGGTCGCCCTGCAGGGACTCGCGGTCCAAAATATTCTGGTTGGGAAATCGGAGAGAGCAATCGGTCGAGTGCTATAGCTAGCGAGACCCATCGGCGTGCACTGTCACACTTGTCCCCGCACTTATCTATGTGAGTCTGTTGGTGGGGCTGCCAAATTTAAACCGGCATTCCACTGGGTCGAGAGCCGCCGCGCTCGCGAGGTCTGGGGCGAAAGTACGCGGCACTGTCTCTTTGCACCGGCAGTAGTGCTCGCCTGAGCGGCCATGCACCGTGGGCGCGATGGCGACGTGTTCATGTGACATGCAGGAGGGCGGGTAGACTGTCATATGCGGAGGCGTTGGCGTGTCATACGGCTGAGGGAGGGAGTCTAGCTTTGCGAAAGTCTCGAGTGAACCATGTTGCCACACTGTATATTAAATATGGCGCTGAAAAGGCGCCACCGTTTCGTTTGGCCAACTCGCAACCCTATTTTGGTGGAATAATGGTGGTGGAATAAAGGCTGTGTGAAGTAAAGGCTTGGTGGTTAAAGCAATTTTTTGCAATGAATAATATATGCCTGGTCTATAGACCAGGCATATACCTTTCACCTCGAAGAAAGTGCTTTGACCACCAAGCCTTACGCGTCTAGTCTACTGTGGGCTGTAAAAGGGACGCTGACGAAATGATGAAATTAAATGCTGCATCGCAGCGCGGAAAAGTAAGCGCAACTCTGCCAAAACAACATGCGGCAAACCCAAAATGTCCTTGAGGAATGTTTTGTAGCGCGAGGCAAAATATGGAAAAATGAAGAAATAGAGAGCATAGAGCGCATTCCCTAAAATGCATCACCAACAAACCCCTATTGCACCTCTCGTCCTTGAGGAACGTGAGAAAAGATTCGAGCATGCTTTGAAATTGCCATGAAAGCAGTAATGACACAAGTAACATTGATGGTGCAAACAGTCATTCAGTAATTCAAGCTGGAAATTGCACAAATGGGCGGCGGCTTGAGCCAACGCAATATCACACTAGAAAGCGAAAAGGAACAAGCTTGTAAGAAGCCAAAATACCTTGTCTAAGAATCCTAGACTCAAACTCGGCATTTAAAATGACGGGGACAAATAGCAGCATTCAAAACAGCACCAGTACACAAAGATTTGGTAATGAAAGTTTCACTCTATTCAACAAGAGAGACAGAACCTCACATAGCTGTGCACACAACTAGAACCGGGCATCAATGCTCTTCAAGAAACTGAAGCAAAGTAAATTCGCGTCCGATAGTATTATACTCTAAACGCTTATGGCAACACCAGAACGGCCATTCTATCAGATAAAAGCATCGCCAGCCAGCATCACGTCGTTGTACATCCCTTTGAACATATCCTCATAAAAATTGTGCCTGAAAACCCTAGCAAAGTGCTGTTGTTCTGAATATATATAGTCCTTCACTAAATCATGTAAAAATCTCGACAGATTACTTTGTGAAGTGAAGCATACAGCTAAGGGAAATAAGCTGATCTTCTTGGAAGATTTCAATGCGCCTCATGTAGCTTGGGGCTACGCTTCGACCCTAAGGAAAGGGAAGGATGTTCACAATGCTACTCAGCATCATCAACTCTCCCTGCTCACGACTCTCAAGTGCCTACACGCATTGGAAATAGGGTTTGCAGAAACACAAACCGTGATCTTACATTCACTCATTGACTGATGATAAAGAAATATGAACGGAGTTGCCTGTGCAGGTTTGCTAAGGTTTCGCTTCGACCACGTGCACTGTCTCAGGCAGATGCTAGTCACGTTTTGAACAAGAGGAGGCGTTAAGCACGACTTCGTACGACAGGTCGCTAAGACGGCGCAAAACCTTGTATGGTCCAAAGTATCGGCGGAGAAGTTTCTCCGAGAGGTCTTGCCGTCGTACAGGAAACCAAACCCAGACTCTTTCTCCTGGTTGATAAGCGATGGATCGATGGCGAAGGTTGTACCGTTGGGCGTCAAGTTGCTGCTAGTTGATTATTCTGACGCAGGCAAGCTGCCTAGCTTCCTCGGCGCGCTCAGTGAAGTCTGCGGCATCTGTCTGTGAATCATTGCAATCATAAGGCAGCATGGCGTCAAGCATTGTAGTAACTTCTCTGCCATGAATTAGTGCGAATGACGTCATTTTCATTGTTTCCTGGCGCGCCGTATTATACACGAATGTGATGTACGGCAATTAAGATTCAGTCCCAATCCTTGTGTTCCACGTCGACGTACATGCAAAGCATGTCAGAGATCGTCTTGTTAAGTCGTTCTGTAAGCCCATTCGTTTGTGGGTGGTAAGCTGTCATCTTCTTATGCGCTGTGCCACTGAGCGTAAGCACAGTGTGCAAAATCTTGGCTGTAAATGTGGTACTGCCGCGTGGTGGCCCAAACGCACCATATCCTCAGCAAACATGGCGACGCTTTCATGCAGCTGTTGGGTGCGTGCCTCAAAAAGGCGTTGTGTGCTTTCGAGTTGGTCCGCGCTACCAAAGGTGTCAAGAAACCGACGGCAAAACTCGTCCCGTTTCGTCAATCTTGCCTCGCGGTTGATAAACCACGTCATTGCGCCGTCTTTAAGGGCGAAGTATACGTGGAAAAGCTTCTCATCGGGTCTCTAGTGGTTTGATTTAGCTACCCGTTCAAACTGCTCAAGCCATTCTTGTGCATCTTCGTTCTGCTGGTCATGAAATGGTTAAGGAATGCGCATAGTCAGGACGGTCCCCTGTGCAGGACTCCTTGAAAATGCCATTTCTTGAGTAGGGGTGGCTGTCGGAAGTGTTGCTCATTCTAAAAGGTCAAAATATGGCACCAGGCGACGGCTTGTGCGGCGCACAGGTGTCTCCACACGTGGCTGTCTCGTTGAGCTGGACTTAAGGCTTCTCACAGGATGCCGATCATCAAGTGACAGTACCCGGAACCTCCACCAGGGTCGCGGGTTATAAAATACAGGAGGTTTATTTAGGAACACGGAGAGTAGAGCTCGTACAGCCGCTCTCAAAATAGGTCCGCTAAGATTGTCGTCTTCTTCACTCGCATGCGCTGCGTTTCTCGAGCATATCTACGATCTTCATTGTCGTCGCTATCTCGCAGCTAGACGCAGCTATGCACGTGGCAATATGAAATAGTGATGACGAGCTGCGGCATCTTTATTTTGCCTTTGAAGACGCATCTAAAACATTGTTCTAAAACTGAAAGGCCAAGCTGATGACGAGAAAGATTTTTCGTGCCGTATTTCAGGACATCTTCACGACCATCTTCAACAAGAAAACTGCCAAAATCTTGCTAGAAACCCGTGTAGAGCTGCCGAACGAAAATATCGGCACGTCCATTCTTACGGTGCTCAGCTGCTCACCCGAAGGTCGCGGGTTCAATTCCGGCCACAGTGGTCGCATTTTGATGGAGGTGAAATGGTAGAGGCCCGTGTATTGTGGATGCCAGTGCACATTAATGAACACCAGATGGTCAAATTTCTGGAGCCCTTCAATACGGCGTCTCTCATAATCCTATCATGATTTTAGAACGTAAAACCTCAGTTATTATTATTATTATTATTAATATTAAGTACGCTGAAGAAATTACCCACTCATTCCACCCTCCTGACCCCACTATGTTAAAGAAAAGGGCGATTCGCTTCGTGATGCGGGAAATCAAGCCAGAACATTTAGCCGGGCTTGTGCGCAACCCACCAGGACTGCGAACAAATTTCCCCTGGGGCCACAACAATACAAAAGGTGCTTGAGATGCGGACAAGACAATTGTCTCTATTGAAAGAACTATGCTAAAACTCAAGCCCTCAGGACCGATGACCTGCACGCGATCATCGGGTGGTGGTCATGTAGGAAGAGCTACATAAGCTGTTTCTTGAATCGCAGTCTCAGGTAGAGTCAATTGCTCACATTATCTGTGACGAAATTCTGCAAACTCGAGCCGTTGTGCAAACTCTGCATCAGCTGCCCGAAGCCATGAGTTTTGCCGCCGCAGTGCGCCGTGACGCTCCACTTCCAAACCCATGACAAGACGCCTGCGGCCACTGCTGCCAACACCGTGTCATACCTCCCACCTGTCAACCAGCGCTACCCACCGAGGAAGAGCGACGTTTGGCGACCCCCCCCCCCCTCTATCACCGCCCACTGTGCGCTACCATTGCGAAGAAGTCGGCCAAATGATACGTACTACCGCTTCCACTATACCAACAGATAGAACATCGTGGTTTCGCCATCTAGGCGCCACGTCCACAGCGAGGTGAACGACCATGCTACATCTCAGAGAACCTCGCAGGAGCGCAGTGTACACCCCGACGAGTCTTTCGTTCGACGTCCCTAGGCCACTACATTTAACCGAGACGCCGGCAGTACACTGGCCCTATCGGGGACCCATCCATGAGCCCACGTCCGATAAACTAAAAGCAGCAAACAGTGGAAATGCGGCTGCTGTTCCATGAAAAAGTTAACATTTTGCTTCACCAATGACGACACTGCAACAGAAGAAGACGCCGCAAGCCGAACAGAGACGGGAGGTCTATACTTCTCCTTGACTTGACCACGCCACGTAGCAGCAGTGGAACGAGCCGACGAGAAACGACAAGGAAACTTACTGAAGATGAGCTACCAACAAGCCTGCATCGCATCTCTCGCGGCGAGGAGTACCGTATTTCCGAGTCCTGTCGGAGCCTTCTTCCCCGTCACGGCCACGTGACATCTGTGTTGTTCACGTGGTATCATGACATGAGCAAGCGTGTATGGGCAAATGTTTCGGGGGTGGAGTGTAGGATCAGGAACTTTTGACAGCGAAGCTGTTCTTTGCTGCGGCCTCCCTGTCCGATGGCATTGCGCTGATCACGCGTCATCACAGTGTGGCGAGAGTGAAGCTCTGTAGTTAGGGAAGGTCTGCACAGTGCTTAGGGTGGCGAGGATCAAGCTTGACGGTCAAACCAACGAGAGCTGCGCCAAGAACGGAGAGAGTGAGCCTTATGGAAAGAGTGAATCAATGAGAGGCTCATCAAGAGGGTGACAATAAGGCTCAGTAGAGTAATTCATGCATTTTGCGAGACCTTGGTCAGACTTGGAGAAATGTAAAGGTAGAAATAAGTTGGTTCTTTGTGAGCTTGTACTTTCATAAAAATCAAGACTGTTCCCGAGGAGAAGCCACCTGAGACCTCACGTGAGCATGAGCAGGAGCTAACGTGGCAACGGACATCTTGTCACCAAGCCAACCATGCAGCACAGACGAACGATAGCCTGATCCAGGAGGGGCATCAGTTTGGACAACGTTCGCGAACTGGAACTGGCTTGATTTTTCCCTTCCGCTTGGCTTATAGCCTGCCCTGACTGGCTGCTATTGAGTCAGCCAAATGCAGCACAAAATGTCACATTCTGTACTCTGCATTATACATTTGTACGTATTAGCCTGAAAAAAAAAAGAAGATAAAGACACCACACTTCTCTGCGTTACAATGCAAAAATGAACGTTATCCACAGTGCAATCAAGTTATAATGCAATGCATTTCATGGTGTCGGTGAGTTTGGCCGTATCTATCTATCTATCTATCTATCTATCTATCTATCTATCTATCTATCTATCTATCTATCTATCTATCTATCTATCTATCTATCTATCTATCTATCTATCTATCTATCTATCTATCTATCTATCTATCTATCTATCTATCTATCTATCTATCTATCTATCTATTTATCTATCTATCTTTCTAGTTATCTATCTATTTGTATGTCTGTCTGTCCGTCTGTCTGTCTGTCTGTCTGTCTATCTATCTATCTATCTATCTATCTATCTATCTATCTATCTATCTATCTATCTATCTATCTATCTATCTATCTATCTATCTATCTATCTATCTATCTATCTATCTATCTATCTATCTATCTATCTATCTATCTATCTATCTATCTATCTATCTATCTATCTATCTATCTATCTATCTATCTATCTATCTATCTATCTATCTATCTATCCGCTGATGACCTTTAGCTCTTGATGGAGTCTATACCCAAATTGGTACGGTGGTACGGCATAATATGCCACTGTATGACGAGCATAACTGACTTGTCATAACATAAAAATCATGACATGCATGCCATGAATGTCATGATATACATGTCATGGTATTGCTGCTCTTGCGGTGGTTTCGTTCACATGATATACCACAAAACTAGTATGGTATGGTATGACTGCATGGCAACCTAATGTCACAGGCCCTCACGTGGCAATAATGACATGCGTGTCATGTAAGAATGTGACTACATGACACGCTCATGATGCACTCGTGGTCGTTCCGCTAGTTTCACATATACCAAACAAAGTATTACGTGACGCGAATGGAAGATGAAGGTATATGACTGGTGCAGACATGATAACCATGACATGCGTGTCATGTAAAACATGACTAAATGCTACGCTCCTAGTGCGCTTGCGGCCATTTCGCTAGCTTAAAATATACCGAATTTGGCGTTACGTGACGTGAGTGGATGCCGAAGGTATATGACTGGTGCAAACATGATAATAATGATATGCCTGTCATGTAAAAACATAACTACATACCACGCTCATAATGCGTTCGCGACTGTTTTGCTAGTTTCACATATACGAAATTTGGTATCACGTGGCGTGAATAGACGACAAAGAAAAATGACATGTCTAAACATAATAAGCATGACATGCGTGTTACGTAAAACATGACTACATGCTACGCTCATGGCGTGCTCGCGGCTGTTTCGCTAGCTTCACATATACCAAATTAGGTATTACGTGACGTGAATGAACAACGAGCACAAATGACAAGCGCAAACAATATAATCATGACATGGAAGTCATGTACGGCACAATTCACTTCCACCTCGTAACGTTGGGCTGATTTTAATGTGACAATTTAAACTTCTTTATTTTCGCATATAATCAATTCCCACTGTACGTGGGATCAACCAAGGTTTCTTGCCAAACATTCTATTGCGTTTTGAGGTAACTCTGGAGGCATAGGGTACTGTTAAAGTCATGTATGCCCTGCTTCATTGTCCGAAAAACAATAAAAATAAAGAGAAAGGAGTGGTTTCCACGCATTGAACAACAGCAGCTCCACGACATCTATTGATAAAACACACGCTACGCTGCCCTGCTCCTTATTTTAAAGGTAGGCATACGCTATGTATAAGAGCTAATGAACAGTGAAACATGTTTATAAGGATCAATTAAGTTCACATGCAAGTTCAAAATTCCCCAAAACTGTAAGAACATTCAAAAAGAACGCGCAGTGTGGTGCATTCCGTGGTTTATTGCTGTTCATTTTGAATCCCTAATAGAGAGGCCGCTAGTGGGCTGGCAGCACACACAGCAGCTAGCTAAAAAATTCGAAGCGGTAAATAATGGCGCGGTTATGCCTCATACTCAAAAATCATCATATTAGAAAATCATCCGTGCTATTCGGTTAACCCGGTTTCTAGCAGGTGAAGTGACTGCGTTATTTTTGTTGTGATTCCTTACTGTGAACTATGGGCTCGGTTTATTTATTTATGTGTTTATCTATTGATGGGAGCTACCTTCAGGGCAAGAGGCGTTTCAGAGGGGAGTGGCAGATTAGAAAAATACAACACAAACGTTGTTCTGTAACTACAATGCGAGCTAAAAATTAAAAGTAGAAGCCGCAACTAAACAAACAAGAATCAGCTTGTGAAATAAGCATATTTAAATAAATAAACAGGTAACAGTAGAAGTCTTGACTAATCGAAGAAGAATCGAAAATTTTAACTAAAATAAAAGTAATCACATAATTGGTTAGTTGCATAACAGTACAGTTGAGCTTAAAACATTATTAAAATGATCATGATGAACAATGAACGTGATTGATCTTGGAAGATTGTTCCAGTCCTGTAAAATGTGAACATTTTATAAGCTTTATGTTTTATATACCATGACTCGTGGATTTTTTTGGGTTTCACATGAGAAAAAAATTTTCACTGGGAGAACGGTATGCATACATAGACCGATCTCGGAAAGCCTTCAGCTCGTTAAATCTACTCGTCAGTGTCTGCCATTATCGCGTGGCATATATCATCTCATGACATCTCTTCCTTAATTTGTACATATATCTCACGCAAACAAATAAGGTGAAATTCATTTTTTTCTTTGTCTACACGTGAGAGCATTCTGTGACGAGAAATAACCCGGGTTCATTTAATGCAGTTTCTATCAATGACAGCACCTGCTGAGTCTTCTGGCCATCTACAGTGGTGTTATGACAGAAATTCTGTGTTATTTGAGTTGGTAATTCCTATTATATATGTCGGTTTGACAGCTTGCAGTGTAGACATTTTAATCATCATCATCATCATCATCATCATCATCATCATAACGATAACCTGCCCGAATACACCCACTGCAGGGCAAAGGCCTAGCCCATGTTCCGTCAATAAACCTTGTCTTGCGCTTGCTGCTGCCACTCTATACCCGCAAACTTCTTAACTCCTCTGGCCACCTAACTTTCTGCCTCACCCTTCGTCTGCTTTCTCTCGGAATCCGTCAGTTACCCTTATTGACCAGTGGTTATCCTTCCTTTTTTTTTAGACATACACGATAAAAAAATACAAAAGGTGCTCCACATATCGTTTTAATATGTAGCTGGGAGACGTTACTACACCACGGGCCTGGACGTATTCGATTTTGAAACTTCACGAGTAAGATTCTCATTTAATGTGTCTCGAGATTGAGTCCTTTCCTCCTGCGTTCATGTAGCACATAACCTTCAACGGCTTCGAACGTCACGTACGAAAACGGTTTCACGCATTTTTTATACAGGCGAGACTTCTATATACTTGTAAATGGTCATGTGTAGATGAACTTTTTCATGCAACTTCTGTGTGTGGGATAAATTGTTTTACATGACGCGTAAACCACCTTATTCACGAGCCAGTGAAAAAAAAAAAAACTGCAGATTCTTGTTTGCTAAGCTCTCCTCGATAAGTGATGACACTTCAGTCGATATATGGCTAGTGGATACTGCTTAAATTTCATGGATCATATGCAGCTGCGCCATTGCCTTTTTAAGAAGGGGACTTTAAATGCAGCAAGTTAAACAAAAAAGGCAGGCATACACTGTGTGATGTGAGTGACCCTTTATTGAACTTTTGTGTCACGGCTGTGGTAGAAATATAATTCTTTTGACCATATGTAAACACATATCGAATGGATTTTAATACATGCCCATCATGCAAAGTTTGCGTTGTTTGAAAGCAATCAAATCACTGGGCTTTGCAATGCCAGTCATAACCACTTTTTTTAAAACTTCAAGACGACTGAAGTGTTACGTAGTATGATACGTAAGAAATTTGCTGCATTTTACTTTTTTGTGTGGCACAGTAGCAGATATACAACTAGTTAGAAGTATACTTTCCTCATGTTTGAAAGTTATTCACTTCTATATACATTTTTGATGGTTTATAGAAAACGGTGGTGCATTTGCTATAGTGCAACTTACTATACTATTTTTGTTGACCACACTTCAATGTTTCGTGCAGGTGTTTTGTGTTTAAACTTAAAATGTTTTATACAGAAAACACATGGCCATGTTGACGTTTTACTGCGAGAGTATACGTCTATTTGCTGCTGACAATGATTGAATGATGATGTACCTCTTAAAGGACTGTCTAACTGTCAAGCACTTTGAATTACCACTCGCTACGGGCGATGATAGCTGTATTCACTTAAGGTAGGCGGAAAATTCTCATGGGTAGGTATTCTGGGTGGGCATTGCTTTGGTGAGTGAGCGATAGTTTCTAATCTGTGCGCGATTGTCAATAGGAATCTATGAAATTTCCGTGTACACTAAATTTTTCTAGACTAAAATTTTATTTGCCTTTGCTCCATGACGCTTCTAGAACTCTCGCAAAACGATATTTCGAGCATTAGAAAATTTACTTAAACCGTGGCCTGAAAAGAACTTCAGCAAAAGGCTTTTCGTGCTGTACTTTATTGAAGTGTTCGAACTTTCTCTGCGACTTCATTCTTTATTTGTCCATATTTGTTTTTGGTAGGCCACTTTTTCCTCCGCTGAACTTACAGAAATGGAGCAGTCAAAGTGATATAGACCTTAAACTCTCCATAACAACTCAACTGAAACAGAACAGAGCAGACCAGTCTAGAAAAAACAGAACAGAACAGAATATATTTTATTTTACAGTGAGAGGTGTTATTGAATCACAACACGGGTCGCGTGTGGTTCCGTAGTTGTCCGCCGCTGCCGCCGCCGGTGTCCGTAACCACTATCGCACAAAATAAGAAAATTAAACTCAGCAAATAAAAACACGAAACACACAATGGGATTCAAATTTGCATCCCTTGCGTGCCAGCTCAGTATTATACCACTAAGCTTCGCCGGTGCTTAGAACTCCCTTGCGAATCTGCCCTAGGCAGGCTTGTTGTGTGAAGAGGAATTGCGCTAATATGAGTAATAAGGCGTTATAGAAAAGCAAAGGAACAACCATGTGTCAGATAATGTGAATGGTGCAACGAGGCGGTCGTACAATGCTCCAACCCATTAGAGAAGCTTGTTCTTGATGTCCTATTAACTGTGGTGCATAGTCAAGTCAAGTCAAGTCAAGATCCTTGACGATGTGGCGCATACCCACACCGGGGGATAACCGCTTCAAGCACAATTCTTCATCGTCGTGAACCACTGCATAAAAATTCGTACAAAATTTCTTGCAAGTGTGTAGCGGATACTGCGCTTCTCCGAAGAATGATGAAGGATAGCATAGTAATATGAGAGCTTGGAAAATCTTGCCATCACCAGTTAATGTAGCTTGTGATAATCTGTCGGCGCAAGAAATGACCACTACCTTAGAGACAATCGGAAAAGGTCTGGAAAGCAGATTCACTTCAGTAGTGCCAAACAACTGGCACAAGTCTACGACAAATTCTGACTTTGACGAAGTGACACAGACTGAAGTATCCAACGTGATTAAACATTTACCCTGTGCGTCTCCTGGCCCAGATGGAATCACAGTACCCATGATTAAAATTCTGTTCAATTTATCGCCTCGAGACGTCGCCAATGTTATTAACTACTCCTTAAAAAACTCATGAGTGCCGCAGAATTGGAGGATAGCAAAGGTGATTCCTATACTAAAAAATCCGGGTGTAGGATTAACAGTCGATAATATTAGACCAATCTCTTTAACATCTAACATGGTCAAACTAGTAGAGAGGGTCCTACATAGCCGAATAAGTATCTGGATGGCAGACAATTTAGTAATAAAGCCGTACCAAATTGGCTTTCGTAGTGGTTTCTCTATTTGGTGTGCCCATGCTGATTTAGAGAGCCGAATAGAGCTCGCGTGTAAAAGAAGGCAATACGCTGTTTTAGTAACGCTTGACATAGCCAAGGCGTATGACAATGTGGAACACTTCATATTGTTAAATACGCTAGAGAGATTGAACTTCCCACAATATTTTATTGAGTGGGTGGCAGGATTCTTAAAATCAAGAGAATTCTACGGCGTCAAGAATGGATGTTGCTCATCTAGATTTAAACAAACACGCAGAGTTCCCCAAGGAGCAGTCTTATCTCCAGTATTATTTAATGCTTTAATGAGCACAATTCCAACAGATCAAGAAGTTACTGTCTACATTTATGCTGATGACATCACACTCTTTGCTGCTGACTGTGGTATTTACTCACTACAATTTAAATTACAAAGATATATTAACATGTTAGAAATTTGGTTGCAGTCGATTTCATTATCGTTAAATGCCAACAAAAGTTCGCTCATGGCGTTTCCGCTTGCAGAACCAATTTCAATTTCAATTCTATATAAACAGGAACCCATTCAGCAAGTAGACTCTATAAAATATTTGGGAATCATTTATAATGACAAACTTAACTGGAGTCCACACATAGAGTACATAACAATCAAAGCACAGCGGGCTTCAGGCTTACTACACAAGCTAAGTAACCGGAAATATGGGTTACGGAGGCACACCTTGATAACGTTGTTTAAGATTTATATGCGCCCCATCATGGAATTCGGCTGCACATTATTCTCGGGTGGCCCTGCTTATAAAACGAAACCTCTAGTTGTCTTGGAGCGAGAAGCACTGCGAATGTGTGTGGGACTCCCTAGATTTGTGGCTATCAACGTACTGTACCAGGAAGCGCGCCTGCCTACACTACTTTGTCGATTTCGAATTTCGACCGTACAAGCATTTTTAAAATTTTATAGCTTACCGGCAAGAAGATCTCAATATGCTTTTATTGCAAACCCAGACGCCTTCTTTCTTGCTCATTGGCCACGGTTTCACACACCTCAGATAGTGTTTGTACAAAAGAATCTACAAAGTATAAATGTGAACATTAGAAATGTAATTGAGACTAATGACTCGAATAGTCATGTTATTATTGAGTATGATGATATATTCCCCCAAAACGCCAAATTACAATCTCTCAAATTTTTAAATAACATATTATTAGATTACGTGGAGCACGCAGAAACTAAAAATATAATAGCCACAGATGCTTCCGTAAATACTCAAAAGGCAGGTGTAGGCATTGCCCCTCATTCTCTTGACTGGTCCTTTTCAGTGAGACTGCCTGATTTTACTCCAGTTTTTGAAGCGGAGCTCGTGGCGATTATTTTATCTCTTCGAAAACTTCTATCAAATCAAAACAATGCAGTCATAATGACGGATTCTCTTTCACTTTGTGCAGCTGTGACAGCTTCAGAGAACTCTCGAATTCTAAGCACATTCAAACCATTAGTACCCCCGCAGTTGAGACTCCTGAGGTTACTATGGGTTCCGGGACACTGTGGATTAAGATTAAATGAATTGGCCGATTCCTTAGCACGAGCCGCACTTGATGGGCCAGTTTTGTCCATACTGCCAGATGTTGAATATATCACGGCAATAAGATATCGAAAATCAGCAATCTCCACTGATACGATAGAAAAAGTAACTACATGGACAGAATATAACCACCTCATGTTTCCATGGCAACCCCACTGGAGCCAGTCCAGAAAGCTCGAAGTCTTAATTACTAAATTTCGATGTCGTGTCCCCCCCCCCCCCCCCCCTAAACCTGTGTCTACACAGAGCTGGTCAGACAACATCATCCCTCTGCGCATTCTGCGGAGAAATGGAATGACTAGATCACTATTTTTTTTTGTATTGTCGCCGCTACGATATACTTTGAAAAAGGTTACTAGTTATGCCATTTCTGAAAATAGGCGTTAGATTGACGGCGGAAACGGCGCTAAGCTTTGGTGCCTCAGTTTTGGGACATTGCCACAGGGATGCTTTCAATGCCGTTTGCGATTATATTCAGGCAACCAAGCGTATACCTTTGTGATCTTCAATCAAAAAAATTATTATTTATTACTCCCCAAGGCAGAGTGAAGTAAACGCAGCTGAGTGGTAATCATAACACCTCAAATCTCAAAATTGCTCAACTTGATTTTTTTTCGTTTGCTCTTTTTATGTTGTTTTTTTACATTTTTCTTATTATAATACCAATTCATTACACATAGTTAAAATGATTATAGAAAAACTGCACTACACTTTCTTGGCCAATCGCCCTGAGTGGGTATGAGCCATCACCCCAGGGAAACAAAACAAAACAAAACATAATGAGGCCCGCAGGGTGGCCACATGGCTCGATAGCTTGGCGTTGTCTGACGTTTGCCTGCTCTGAGGGTTTGGCCAAGAATTTAGTAGTTGTGATTGATTTTGTTTATTGTTTTTTTCATAAGCGTTTCTATAGTGTCCTAATTGACTAGCGAGTGTTTTTTCAGATAGTACGACCAGGTAGATGCCGTTTTCCTCACCTGGACCAGGAGATTTCCTCTGGTCTGCTTCTTTTCCTTCGCAGGAATTGCCAGTGGACTTGTTTTTACGCAACGGCATCTTATCCGTTCCTGTGGCATTGGTCCCAAGCAACGATGGTATTATACGGATGAAGAATCCAAAAATGATTCAGACGGAGTTGAGAGCCGCTACAACGCACCACCAAAGCATCACAGAGGTCAGGCAGTTCGGCAAGGGTGGCATTCTTTGCTTCTCGTCTGACCAGCTCTGTGTTCGAGACCTACTAAAATGCTCGGTATTCGCTACCAACCCGGTGAGCGCATTCATTCCACCTCACCTAGCTTGCGTCAAAGGCCTCGTTCGGGGTGTCGATGTCAACTTGACCCCAACAGAGATATTAGATATGTTTTCAGATGCAGGTGTGATAGCTATCTATAGATGTAGTCAAGTTGTGGACAAGAACAAGGTCCCAACGGAGTCCGTGATTGCTACATTTGCCGGGTCGAATCATCCAACCGAAATCAAAGCGTGGCCTTTAATATACAGAGAGGAGCCGCTATCACCTCGTCCCCTACAGTGTATTAAGTGGTGGCGTTATGGGCACACAGCGAAAGGATGCAGGTCAGTACCTAGATGCAGAAATTGTGGTGAGATGCACAACTCAAACGACTGTAAAAGTAATGAAGAAAAGTGCTGTCTTTGCCATGAAGCACACTGCGCTGATAACCCAAACTGCTCAGCCAAGGCACGTGAAATCCAAATCCTTGAAATTGTAGAGACAAGGCGATGCTCCCGAAAGGATGCCATTGCTGAAATCCAGGCCCGAACTCAAGGGTATGCAAAAGCAGCTGCCCGCCATAACATAGCAATGGAAGCATCCTTTTCCCTATCTATTGCGGACATGATCGAGAAGGCTGTGGATAAGGCTATGCAACGCCTTGCTACCACTCTATATGAGTCGCTGTCGCACATTGTAAATAACCAAATCGCACAAGTCTATGGAGCACAGATAGACATAAGTATGGCTGTAGAAAAATGCTGAGTCTGCACACCCGACAAGTGAGGCAGAATCTGAGATAACTCCACCGGATGCACAGTCTGCAGAGCCCTCTGGAGAAGGCGTTCAGAGGCAAAGCGAGGGTGCACAGGAAGCTTCTCAAGACACACAAGATATGGACATAGATCTCAAATGCCTAAAGCGTTCTAGATCCCCTGTATCGAAAAAACCTGGCTCACCGAAACATGTAAAAAGCAAGAAATACCAGAAAGACAACCTTTCAAAAACCGATTTTCTAAAAGAAAGTATTTCAGATAAGGTAGTTGCCGAAACCATTTTAACGAAATCATAGGGTCTCTTAAAATTATACATTGAAATTGCCGATCTCTTCATTCAGCCATAACAGATCTGTTATACCTGTCTTCCAAATTCGATCCGGCTATTATTGCACAACAAGAAACTTGGCTTTCCACACATCACTTATTTCACCTACCCAACTTCCAAACCTTTCGTCTAGACCGTTCATCCAAAGGTGGAGGTTTAGCTTTCTTTATAAACAATAAAATTAGTTTAAAAGTCAAAAACTCATACAAATGTATGTCTTCTGAATGCGAAACTTTCGCGTTAGATATTACCTTGCCAGGATACTTGCCTTTCTCGCTAATAAACGTCTACTTTCTTGTAGGCGTTCAAGACACAAGATTGTTAGATATGGCTGCTAATTCAGGCTGTAAAGAAAAAAAATTATAGTTGGCGACTTCAACTCTCACCATACCTGCTGGGGTTTTAGAACAGATCAGTGTGGACAACGGTTGTGGGACTGGTCGGTAGACAACAACTTATTGTGCCTTAACGCTAGAACTCCCACATTTATTCGAGGTCTTTCACGCTCCGCCTTAGATTTAAGCTTTGTAAGCTCGGCCATTGCTAGTACATCGTGGACAGCCCTTGATTGCGCCTCCAACAGTGACCACTTTCCAATAATGTTCGAGATCGCTTGCCCCATCAAACCATAATGCTTCCATGCCTGGACCTATATAAATTATGCAAAATTTCAACTCGACCTAAAAACTGCTTTAGACGCTCCCTCTCAGGATGAATATGACACTAAATCCATGAAATTAAGCGCAGTAATTAAAAGGGCATACAAAAACGCTGAATTTGCTGTTAAATCGGCAAAGAGAGTACCCTATAGCCCCTGGTGGAATTCCAACTGTTCACGAGATCACAGACGAAGACAGGCAGCTTGGAAGAAGCTAATATAGAATCAGTCCCCTAAGAACTGGTGAGATTATAAATTTGTTGCCGCTGTATTTAAACACAAGGTGGCCTAAGCTAAAGAAGAATATGATAAAAGACATTTCGATTTTCTCTAGAAACCTAAAAATAAGAAAGCTATATTTCAATATATGCGATCTCGCAAAATCCTGTCGTGTAGAGTAAATACTGATTATGAAAAACTATCATTGGAAGAAACGAAGAACTCATTAGAGTCGATTGGCAGATGTCTAGAAATTAGATTTTTTTCGACTATGGCTTTCAACTGGCAAAAGTCTAGCATAAGCACTGACTTCGAAAACGTAACGCTGTCTGAAGCATCAAAACTCATTCGAGATCTACCATCGTCAGCTCCTGGTCCAGATGGAATCACAGTTCCTATGATTAAAATTTTATTCAAGCTATCCCCCGGCGAAGTCCTGAATCTTATAAACTACTCTTTAAAGAATGCCTGGATACCGTATGACTGGAAAATAGCTAAGGTAATTCCATTAATACAAAAGCAAGGATTAGGTTTTACCATATAAAATATCAGACCCATCTCGCTAACTTCGAACATGGGGAAACTCATAGAGAGGGTCCTAAAGGGCCGAATAAACTCCTGGATGACTAATAAGGTCATATTAAAGCCCAATCAAATTGGTTTTCGCTGTGAATGCTCAATTTGGTGCGCGCATGCGGATTTAGAGAGTCGAATACAGCTTGCTCGTAAAAGGAAACAGTATACGCCGCATTAGTAACTCTCGACATAGCTAAAGCGTACGACAGTGTCGAGCCCTCTATTCTACTGACCACCTTGCAGAGTCTAAAGTTTCCTCAGTATATTACTGAGTGGATAGCAGAATTCTTAAAATCAAAGGAATTGTATTGCGTGAAGGATGGCTGTTCGCATAAATTCAAACAGAAACGTGGTGTTCCCCAAGGGTCCGACCTATCTCCAGCATTATTCAATATACTGATGAACTCTATTCCAATTGTTCAGGATGTCAGTGTCTACATTTATGCAGATGATAGCGCGTTCTTCGCTGCAGAGAGCGACATTTACTCACTACAACAAAAATTGCAAAGATATAATAATACACTAGAAATTTGGTTGCAATCCATTTCATTGTCATTGAACATCAGTAAAAGTGCGCTCTTGGTGTTTCCTATAGCAGATACAGTTTCAATTTCTGTATTGTATAATCGGGAACCTATTCCACAAGTACATTCAGTCAAGTATTTAGGAATGATTTATAATGAAAAGCTAAATTGGAGCCCACACATTGAATATATAACAGCAAAGGCACAACGGGCGTTAGGTTTATTACGAAGGTTAAGCAACAGAAAATACGGGCTGCGCAGACACACGATGTTAATGATATACAAAATGTATGTGCGACCAATATTGGAATTTGGGTGTGTAATATTCTCGGGGGCCGCTGGTTATAAAATTAAACCGCTAGTAATGTTAGAGCGAGAAGCCCTGCGAATATGCCTGGGACTTCCCAGGTACGTGGCGAATAATGTATTGTATCAAGAAGCGCGATTGCCAACACTCCTCTGTCGATTACGCATTCTAACGGTTCAAACCTTCTTAAAGTTCTACAGTTTACCGGCGCGAAGATCAGAGTACGTATTTATCAGCGACCCTGACTCTTTCTTTCTTGCACATTGGCCTCGATTTCATACCCCTCAGATAATTTTCGTTAAAAAGAAGGCTGGATTGCATAAATGTAGACATTAGCACAGTAATTGAAACTAATTCCTCAACCCTCAACATTAGAATAGAGTACGATGAAATCTTCCCCCCACAAGCCAAGTTGCAATCTCTTAGATTTTTGACCACTGCATTAAACGATTACTTGGTGCATGCAGAAACAAAAAAATGTAATAGCCACAGATGCTTCTGTCAATAATAAAAATGCAGGCGTAGAAATTGCGTCTGATTTCCTCGGCTGGTATTTTTCAGTAAGGCTTCCAGATTTCACTCCTATATTTGAAGCCGAGCTTGTAGCTATTATTTTAGCTCTTCGTAAAGTTCCTACGACCGAGACCAGTGCAATCATCCTAACAGACTCACTTTCGGTGTGTGCAGCTCTGACAACCTCCGAACAATCTCGTGCCCTAGCAGCGTTCCACATATTAGCACCGCCGCATTTAAAACTCCTAAAATTAGTGTGGGTCCCAGGTCACTGCGGATTACAATTAAATGAATCGGCAGATGCTTTGGCACGAGCGTCACTCGATGGACCAGTAATTTCAGTACTTCCCGAGTATAGAATACTTATCAGGGGTTATATACAGGAAATTCGCCATTTTTACAGATAGTTTAGAAAATATCACACAATGGACAGATTATCAGCACCTCAGATTTCCATGGAAAGCCCAGTGGAGTCCGTCAAAAAAACTTGAAATAAGGTTCTCTAGATTCCGGTGCCGTGTCCCCCCATTAAATATTTATTTACACAGAGCTGGTCTGACACTTTGCCCCCTTTGTCCGTTTTGCGAAGAATCAGAAACTATTGAACATTATTTTGACTCATGTCGAACTATGAATTAAAGGAAACGACTTTTAGATATTCCGTTTGCGAAGGTAGGTTTAAATTTAACCACAGAAAATGTTGTAAATTTTGGTGCCTCTGTTTTGGGAAATTGGCACAGAGATGCATTCGATGCGGTGTGTAATTTTATTCAAGACTCTAAACGTTTTTCAACATAAAGCCCACGTTAACAGGTACTCAAAAAAAAACCGGGTCGAAAAGTAATTTTCAAATCTGGATAAATCCGTGACATACCGAATTAATCGGATTTGGCAAAACCAGTCTGGGCGGCTCCCAAAATCAAGTTATAGCTATTAGTGTCTACTTTATTGTTGATTCTTTTTTCTCACTATCTAAATCTTAGGTTTCTTTCTTTTTTTTAGTATACTGTCTTCACTATACAACTCCCCCCCCCCTTTTTTTTTTCGTTGTAAGCAATAATGCAGTTATCGTCCATATGAGACTATATGTTCTCTTGGCCAATCCCCCAGAGTGGGTATACGAGCCATGGATTAGAGGATACAAACAAACAAACAAACAAACAAACAAACAAACAAACAAACAAACAAACAAACAAACAAACAAACAAACAAACAAACAAACAAACAAACAAACAAACAAACAAACAAACAAACAAACAAACTAATGCCGGCCTACTACACAAACAATATGAATATCTATAGCCTAGTGGGTACCCATCAAGTGCACTTGTAGCAGTTGCCCTAAGAGTGTTAAGCAAAGGCACCGAAAGGCCGCTTTTCCATCTTTCACTGTCACTGTGCTGCGCATTCCGCGCAGGGCTGGCGTTTTTTTTCGCTAACATCGGAAGCTGTGTCTTCCCGATGTTAGAACACGAGGATGTCTGTGAAAAAGTGGGCTGAAGTGACGCACGTAATGTAGAAAATTAGTGATCACAAGTAAGGTTATTTTATTGCGCTAGTAATTATTTGAACATTCACGGCTGGATTTTGCCGCCGGCTTCAGCGTCGCCGTCACTCACCGTATATGTATACGTATGTATATATATGAAAACGCAAGAAAGAAAAATAACCCTGAAAATGACTCCGGCGTGCGGGATCGAACGTGGCACCTCTCAGCTGTGAGTGTGAGGAGTTAGCCACTGAGCCACGAAGAAGCACCCCCTTAAGCGTTCAAACCGCAAGCTATTTATATCTACCACTTACCGCTGGTGACTGGCATCTCCGGGGAAACTATCATGTTTTTAGCACCACCAGCAAGATGGCGCAATCAGCGCGCATCGGCACATTGTCACGACGTGGCGGCACCTGCTCTCCGATGCATACTTTGCCCCGCGGAGAATGGGCACGGTGAACGCTCAGGTGTGCGTTTATCTCGCGGTGAGGACAATCGTACGTCTTGGCTGGCCTTGGGCTTTCCCCGGAATGATTCTGTTGCAGTGGCCGGGCACACAAAGATCACTGCAATCGTTGCACAGTCTCTGTTTGCGAAAAAGGTGCGCTTTTCAGACACAGTGAAGTAACAACTGAGACGCTTATTCGCGTTGATCTGTACCTGTGAGTACGTTTCGTGCATCCTTTGTGCGTGAGAAATGCGGGACACGTTTCGGTGTGCTTGCCATTCTGCGCGTGACCTTCCAATTTGTTGCTATTGCGTTCATTGTTTCACCTTTGCAGCAAAGCTGTGACTTTTTAATTACAATAGAAATCAACAAAAGAAGTATCCGATTCGCCGTAAGGGTCAAACAATGAATACGATAGCAACAAATCGGAATGTTATACGACGTAAGGAGACTGCCGCGGTAGTGTAGCGCTTACTGTGCTGGATTGCTGACTCGAATGTGGCTGGTTTGATCATGACCACTGGGGACATAAGTTTAAGTAGAGTCAAAACGCTAGAGGCTCGGGCACTTGATGTCAGTGCACATTAAAGAATAGACTTACCAGAGCAAAAAAAAAAAAAAAGACAGAACAGAGTTGTGAGATCAGCGATGTGTGTGTTATCTTCCTTAATGTTATGTCGTTTTTTTCGCACTGGCAAGTCTATCTTATTCATGAACATACTCGCCCAAGGAGCAGTTTAAGCACTCTAAAGAACCCCACAGGTAGTTGAAATTTCTGGAGCCCTCCTGTAAGCGTCCCTCATAAGGATATATCATGGTCTCGGGATGTTAAACCGTAACAATTATTTTATACTATATATTTACGACGCAAGGGTAGCAGCGAATTCGCGAGGGATTTGATATGGTGTAACTCTATAAAAAGGTGGCGTAAAGAAATACGGCCACTCCAGCGAGTGAAGCTGTTTTCGGGCCATCAGTCGCTTCATCGCAAAGTAAGCGGTGAGAGTAATACATGTCGGCTGATCTGTGTCAACACAACACGCGTGAACGCGACCGGTTAATCAAAGTTCCCCCTACCTCTCCATCTGGCACCTCGTCATGCACCCTTCGCCCGTCGGAGCCGGTCGGTGCGTTTCATCTCTAATCGAGCCGTGCCCGTCGGCATCCTATGTAAGCTTTCAATCGCACATTAACCATACGGTGCGTGGGATGATGTTATTCATTTCTACTTTAGGCATAACATGAAGTTGACGACAAAAATGTGCCTTGAGTGCCTACATGAGAGTTATCGCAATTAAACATATTTGTCATAAAATACCAAAATAATAGTCTACTTTGCTGAAGCTCATATCGCGCACTAAAAACGAGATGTCTTTAAATGACGGTAGACTTCAGACCATTGGTATCATCTCACTTTTTGTCTAGCATCAGGGATAGCTCAGTACATGAATACTCGCTGCTGGAATGATTTTAGACGCTTGAAACAGCATTGCCCTACAACTTCATAGTGGCTGAAGTTTTGGCACTTATTTTGATTTTAAATTCTTTCTGCCCTTCGTCGGTGGCCTTCCTAAGGTGAAAAACAGAAGCAGAGCATACCCATTGTTTCAGAAGTTTAACAAGTGCGTTGCTGATGCAGGCTTACATAAATCTCACAAGGAGCCATTCGCACCATTATTTGTCACAAATCTGGCGTTGCACAATGTATTAGTACAATGCTGACTTATAATACAAAATACTGTTAGCAAAAGCGACCGGGTGCAGTGAATGTCATGTATGATCGCGCTTAAAGCATAACAATATACGTCTTGCAATAAAGAAGAACTCAATGTTTTCTACAATTGTTTTCTATGCAACAAAACAACAAAATTAAATTGTTCGGCGCATTCAAACGTGAGATTAGACACGAAGCCAGGAAAGGAAACGTTTGTGGAACACCGACTCCGTGTCTCCTTCCATATTTGCTGAGACTACAGAGGATCTCTGTTGCTGCGCGTGCTCATTGCGCAAGAAACAAAATCCTCGCGCCTGAGAGACTTCACCCGTGGCTTTGTTGTATAGTTACATAATTATCGCGGCTTTGCGGTATGCAAAGCTTGGATGCAGATTTTTGGCAGTGTCATCCCCGTAGTTTCTTTGTTCACTGGCAAGTGCTAGGCCTTGCGTCATAGCTGCTGGTCGACCGCGAGAATCGGGGCTGTGTGAGAACTGGCCCGGCACCGGATGTTTGTTGTCCGACAGGAGCGAGCGAAGGACGGGCCGAAGTGGCTAACTAAATTAAGGACGGGCCTTCGCCGTGCGCTGCGCCGCCCGGCCTCGGAGCAACTATTCCAGGAGAGATCGGCACCGACGGTTCGCCAAAGGGGAGCAAAAAACCGCGGATGGGAGAGGCCCGTTTACGCGCGCGCCGGCTAACTTGGGCAGGCCGCGGGCGGCGTATATGCGGGCGCAGCGGGGGCGCAGCAGAGCGAGGCCGTCGGAACCAAGGGGGCAGCGAGCGGTGCTGCAACGATGTTCCTCTTTATTGTGCAGCTCGGCCGATGTGTATAACGCAGAACAAGGCAATGTTGTAGTATACATTTTGTAACTCTCCGATGTCGATGGTTGGGTAACGACTAAAGCAAGGAAGCGGTCAATGATTGCAGTGGTTCGTTCGCGAGCGCTATACTGCAGGTGCTTTAAGCAGCGCGAACGAACTGTTGAATTAAAAAAAATCATCATCATCATCAACAACAACAACAACAACAAAAACGCCAGGCCTGCTCGCAACGCGCAGCACTGTCACAGCGAAAGCTTGAAGAGCTTTGCGCAGAGGTAATGTCGTACCCAATGAAGGGATAACTGAATGGTGACTATTGCAAGTTGAAACTTTCGAAGCCTTTTCTTAACATAACTACTTTTGTAACTGATACAAGCATGCTTGATGGTTACCCACTACGCCATAAATAATCATAATTTTTGTGCAGCAGGCTGGCGTTTAGTATCATCATCATCATTTATTTTTCCCTTAAAGGCCCCTCTCGGGGTATTACATAAGGGGGGGGAGGTTACATAAAGAGTTACAAAACATATCGGATCACAATACTGAAACATAACACATAGAAATGCAGACTTACTTAAAAGCACAAAAAAATGTACAATTTGAATCAGGCATATAAAGGCGAAAAGAAAGAACAGTGTAAAAGAATTTTACAGCGTAAGATGATCAGTGAGCAACTGCTTAAACGCAATAGGGTTTCGCTCAACGACAACACAGTCTGGCAAAGTGTTCCATTCTGCAATGGCTGTTGGCCAAAAAGATTGATTAAAAGAAGACGCAGAACCGTGCAAACGCTGGACGCTGCACGAGTTAAAAAGGCGACGAGATGTACGGCTTGGCGGGATAAAGAGTTTACCGTGAAGATGTGGGAAGTTATAGTAAAGCCTATGGAACAAGCACAGCCTTGCAATCTTCCGATGGAACGACAATGACTCGAGTCCCAATGATGACTTTATGGCACTGATGCTTTCATCACGGCCGTACCTAGAAGAGATGAATCTGGCCGCACGGTGCTGTATAGACTCTAAAGTGTTAATGAGGTATGCTTGATGAGGGCTCCAAATAGCTGAGGCATATTCAAGCTTAATTCGTATAAATGTTTCGTAAGCCAGTTTTCGCGTGGATGAGGGACACAAGGAAAGGGAACGTCTGATGTAACCAAGTGATTTAGTAGTGTCGGCTGCTAATTGTATGCTATCCTTCATCGTTATTTGGAGAAGTGTGGAATCCGCTACACACTTGTTGGGAATATTGTGCAATATTTTCATGCAGTGGCGGACGACGATGAAGAATTATGCCTTAAGTGGGTATGCGGCACAGTTAAAACATTTGGACGACCATCTTTTTACGCAATTCGCATTCTGTGACGCCTGGTCGTTCCTTTGTTGTTCTAAAACGCTTTATTACTGATATTAGCGCGATTCCTTTCCCGACATCAAGCCTACCTATATGAGGCCAGTTTTGAAATGAGTTTCAAGCGCCGGCGTGGCTCAGTGGAAGAATACAGGACGGGCTCACAGCTGACCTTGGTTCAAATCCCACAGTGTCCTTAGTGTTTTTATTAACTAAGTTTGGTCTTAATTTTTGCAACATTGGTTACGTCCACCGGCGGTGGCGGCGGACAACTACGGCGCAGCACGTGACCTGTGTTGTAATCTCATAACAGCTTTCGCTGTAAAAGTATATTGATTAAGTAAGCATAATGTATACAGTGTTGCGCAATAACTTAGTTGAAGGCACAAGGGGCGCGCTGCAGTGTTAGAAAGTTGAGCTACGGTGAGTGTTTGAGAACACCCTCCGCTACGATCGTCAATACCCTAATTTACCTTACGCACACTTCAGCGTTACTCTACGGATATTCAAAACGAAATCAATAAAAGAACACAAATCAATATGGGAAAAACGGTCCAGCTGTTTTGGACATTGCTCCTTCCGCCACTGCTGAATTGACAAGATATTGTCGAAAATCACAGCGGTGCCCTAGAGGCGAAGCTCCCATCTTTGATTGTGGGAAAAGATCTTGTCCATTCACTCTGCAGCCGAAAACTTACCCCTTTTTATGGGTAATAATTAAGATGTCCAGCAGCCAAGCGCATGGAAATTTGCAGAATTTTTTTTATTCTGCTTTCATTGAATAAGGGGGTGATATAGACATGCAAGGTGTCTTGGTGCCTCACGTCTCTCTGCCAACTACAGTGTCCTTACTATCTACGGTACATTTCTGGGTCGGTCACACGCTAGGCATTTAGAATCTCTGCAATTTTGTTGAACGCAGCTTTCACTGGGTTCACTGATGAGTTTCGCGCCGGATAGTAGAACGGGATAGCATAATCGGGCCCCGTGCGCGCCGTGCACTTTCTCAATAGCCTGGCTTCGATTCTCGGTGCATGCCATGCTGTGAGAAAACGAACGACTGTGCACTGGGCATTTCGAGCTATACAAGAATGCCTGCTGTAAGTTTAGTTGTTAAGAATACGCCACAATTCTTCCTTTTGCGAATCAGCGAAGAAGCCACTACGTGGCCGTAAGCAACATGCGAATCTACGCCGCTGCCACCTTTGCTGATGCCTCGTAGCTAGTCATGATTTAATATGTCTCGGTGCTTTGTAATTGATGGAACCTTAAAAGAACAACTCGCTGCAATTCACACAATTTGACGCATGGCGCGATTGTACGCTCTTGCCACGCAGTCTTGCATGCGTTAAAGACACTACTTCTACTACATGACATTGATATAGTGTTTTTTTTCTCGGAGCAGCTTCAAGGAACATCTTGGCTTTATGGTAGGCCACCCTTTGCCACGCAGACGGCTTGGGTTTGATTGTTAATCGAATGAAAATTTTCTTTAATTTCTATTGAAATAACTAAATATGAGAAATTGATGCCATTATCGTGGCACCAGCCGCTTGCTCGTAATACTTGCTCGTAATACTTTTCGTTGTGTCTCATATTTCTGTCACTCGAGAATCAAATGATGTACGTACATCTTCGTCAGGTTGGCCACAGTAACACTCTGTACTATAGACGCACGTTTTATTCTGTGTAGGATGTGTCGCGTAAATGCTGCATCAAGCCGTAGGCGGCGGATCAATGTTTCACATCTGTTAGTTTCTCTCTACTCTGATGGAATATATAAGTCTGAACTTTCAGACTTTTCATCGAACCGTTTGTCTTTGGTGACGCTACAGGTTATCTGTCTCAGGAATAGACGGATTTCAATGTGTGAAATCGGAAAAGTACTTGCTCCTTTGTCATTATTTATTTTATTATCTTGCACTACATGACATTCACATGTAGTGTTTCTTTAAAAGCTTTTTCGAGCAGTACAGTTGCTTTTTAGTAGAATACCTGCTTACTACACAGACGGCCTGAGTTAGATTCTCACTTGACACCGATCGCTTTATTTGCATTTTCCTCTATTTTTTGGTCATCGAAAAAAAATGATTTTTTGCTCACAACCAATGAAGCCAACACCGGAATTTCTGCGAAACGAGCCTTTAATGCTACCGCGTTAAAAAAAATTACACCATCTCCTACTAAAGTGAATTGTTAGTAACATGCGAAGCAGCGCACGGGCCGAAAAGTTCCGTTCATCACGGGCAACGCCGGCAAGTGAATCTCGGCTTGGCGGTGGGTTCAGTGTTAGCGCATACTTGCTAGTGTAGCACACCATGAATTCACAGCAGTTTCTGTTACAGTTACTCATCCCGAACTCTTGCCTAACCTGCGATACATTAGTGATGCAAGGGGGCACTCTAGCCCTTCTCAAGTCCTGTTGGAGCATGCCACGCGGTTCATTGCCATGCCCCGCGGCAGCACGTGCGTTCATCACGCGTCGGAAGGATCTCGTTCCCAGAAGCCATCACGTGATTGCTAATAGAGTGTTAGCAGCGATGGCCATAGGCTTTTACACAGCCACTTACGCAGGTCCGAACGCGCCTGTACGTGCCAGCGCGTTCTGACTATACACATTGGTTCCTCGCGCGTCTGCAGAATATTGTTCTCCGACGGCATCACATGATTGCTGAGAGACTGTGAAGGGGAGAGGCCACAGAGTATTACCCAGCCCCTTACACAAGTCCGAACTAGCTAGTGCGTGAGCGCGTTCTGGCAGTGCTAGGGTACGCTGTTGCGCATGCGCAGTTAGGGTGGTCACAGTCACACACACCAGACTTAACTCAGCCACAAGCTGCTTCACACCTAAAAATTACGCCATCTCCCACTGAAGGGAACAATGTGGGGATGCGAAGCAGCTCTTGATGTACACTTGTGTTTTCATTGTTTCATTTGTTTGTTTCCATTTATGTTTCATTTGTGTGTGGAGGTGTGCATATGTTGTGTACCGCTCATGTTACCTCTCCTTTGTGTGCATTACCATGTGTGTATGTATTCATCAACTGCAAAGTGAACACCCAGTGCTGCTTCCCATCCCCACATGGTTTCCTAACATTCTCGGAGTCATCGACTCGGCATTTTTGTTTCGATCCGGCCTCGCGTTACCTCGTAGCCTCGGGGTGTTCAGCTCTGTTTCCATTGCGCTTGGACTGCGGGTTGCATCGCAGCATCGAGATTCGCTTGCCGGTGTTGCCGTTTACGTTCAGCTTCGCGAGCTCGGAGTTGTAGATCCGCTTGCCAGCGTTGCGATTTATGCTCTGCCTCCCGAGCCCTCTACTCCTCAGTGGTGCTGCTCACGCTAATGATTTCACAGTTTGCGTTGCTGTCACAGCTTACGTTACCAATGCCGCTACTAATGGCGCCAACGTTGACGTCCATATAGCGTCGTTGCGAAGGAGAGTGGAGCGGGAGCGAGGGCGCGCCGCATTATATTCGAGCCCGCAGCTGCGGCATAGCCAGAGAAACGGGAGAAGAGAAACGAAGTGAAAGCAGCACTCACACCACCTACAACAGAAGAAGATGAGAGGGGGAGAGTCGGCGCATGCGCAGAGGGGGAGCGGATGCGTGAGGGAAGGACGGACACAACCCGAGTAAACGCTGCTTGTCATCTAAATATTTTTCCACTGATGATGGCCGCTCTGTATAACTGTCCAGCTGCAGGTGAAAGAAATATTGCGTGTTGCCCCGCCGTGGTGGTCTAGTGGCTGAGGTACTCGGCTGCTGACCCGCAGGTCGCGGGTTCGAATCCCGGCTGCGGCGGCTGCATTTCCGGTGGAGGCGGAAATGTTGTAGGCCCGTGTGCTCAGATTTGGGTGCACGTTAAAGAACCCCAGGTGGTCGAAATTTCCGGAGCCCTCCACTACGGCGTCTCTCATAATCATATGGTGGTTTTGGGACATTAAACCCCACAAATCAATCAATCAATCAATCAATCAATCAATCAATCAATCAATCAATCAATCAATCAATCAATCAATCAATCAATCAAGAAATATTGCGTGTTGGTTGAGCGTGAACAAGGCAGTAGTATGTGCTCTCTGCACGTACTGGTCAGTACGAAGCCGAATAACCACACTCCGGCCACGTGTATACGGTCGCTAAATTTGTGTGTATATATTTGTGCGCAGCCTCACGATATCTTTGGTACGAGGCCTCTAACAGCAGCGGGAACTGCTCGCATCACAAACGTAAATAGTTGATGCCGCCCGTCAAGTCAATGGAGCTCGTTGTGGTTGATGAAGAACAGCAGCTGCTTGTCTGTCAGCGGTGCCATGCTGACGAAGTGCGTGAAACGCAATTGTAGATGCGGAATAGACGATATTGCTGGTCACTTGATAGTGTGGTCGCCCGGTGACTTAACGCGTCTAATCGGCTCCACGTGTGCAGTGCCTTTCCGTGCTCAAGCTTCCGTGCTCAAGTATTTCGTTGGCAGCGCAGCTGCTACTCGAGCAGTGACACGTCCGAAAAGTTGCGTTGAGCTGCTGACCGTCCGATACCAGAATGCGGTAGCGCTCCTGTTTTGATTTGGAGTGTGTAGTAATGGTCGTTGAATGTTTTCTCTGCTCTAAAAATAACAGACAGCAAAATAAAACATTTCCTGCCTATTTACCTCATATTATGAAATGTGCAGATTCGCAACATTCAAAACAGGGCGTAAGTGAGATAGGATGCGTCCACAAATTTTTCTGGTCTTCTTTCATGACATTCACGTAGCGCTTGGTTACTGTATTCAAACCTTGCAATATGTGTGGAGAGAAGTACGCGATAGTTCCTGGTAGTGGGCGTATCCCACAAACTTGTCGCTAACAAGCCTCTAGAGTAAGCTGTTGCGTTACCATTTTGAGTTGTCATGACATTTTTTATTACTCCTATTTTCTGTGCTTGGCCTGGCAGAACACGCAAGCTTTGTTAAAGGGTCTGTGTTTAGTAGGTGGTCATGGAAGTGGCTGCATCACGCTCATTCCGTTATAGAAAACGTTCTTGATTTTATTCTCTAAGACCCTACGCAGAATTATGAATATTAATGACATATTGGGTACTCAATTTGCAAAATTATGATGACTTATGGCATAGTGTACCTTGCAACTATGTTTGCACTATGCTCCGTTTTATACATCAAGTGCAACGATGTAGAAGCAAGCTATGCATGAAGTTCAGTCATCCACGCGTTTCGCGCTTGGATTGCGTCGTTTTAAAACATGGCATTCGCGATCGGCTTTGATTTCGTGGTACGGAAACTGATCGTGGAGGCCACTATAGGAAAACAAAAAATGATAAGCAATGTAGAACAACCCATTGACTATCGTATAAATAACGGAGTTTGAACAGTGTAACTGTTCTTAGTCGAGGCCTTCATGTTCGGGGCCCGTCGTAGATCAGAAACGGGTAGGAGACACTACACACGACTCCCACCACTCACCACTACGCCCAGTACTACTCCCATCACTTCTCCCTCTTAATTCACCCAGTTTATTTCCACTTCATCATACTTCATTCAACATACTGAATTCGACTTCATTTACCCCACTTCATTAAACCAGCTAATATAATTGGCGAAAAAACGAAGGGTGTTTTCTAAGCGAGCAGCTTTGCTGTTTCACAAGCATTCACTGCACGCAGCTGCATTTGAATTTGTTTATTTCTAAGGCACAAAGCAGCTTATTTTTTTTACTCAGTCTGAAAACACACACACACACACACACACACACACACACACACACACACACACACACACACACACACACACACACACACACACACACACACACACACACACACACACACACACACACACACACACACACACACACACACACACACACACGCATGCACTCAGAGAGAGAGAGAGAAGGGTAGACGCTCGCCGCGCCAAAGGGTTCATGTTTAGATTACATATGATGGCGCCGGTCTTACCGTTCTTTTTTTCATCCGCTATGCTTCAATGCTTGCTGCTGTACTCGACGCAGCGCTGTTGTACTGCTTTACACGTGCCTGCCACGTCGACGTAAGTCGTGTTCTAGCAATAAGACATCCTATAAAAGGTGGACGAGGACCGGTAGAGGAAGGGGGTGGAAGGAGCTAGACTTCGCAGCGTCAACATGCACGATTGTTGGGGACGCGCTCGTCTGCCATTTCATTGTTTTGGGAAGGGAGAGACTCAAATGTTGAGCCAGCCTGAGTAAACCTCCCGCGCGATAAAAAATAACAACAAAGGACAGCAGTTCTAATCTTTTCCGACCTTTATCCTTCGAGCGCAGAGCACGTCTTAGGTCACTTTCTGCTCAGTACATTGGTGTAATGCGAAACAATGCAGTAAGATTAGAAAGGGGCTATTAGCAGTCAGGGATTGTTTTAACGCATCTTGTTCAGCGCTCGCGCTGTATAGTTACGACTGCAAGTATAGTCTTTGTCGTCTATAAACACTACTGGTTCATTCAGAGCTGTTCATAATGTTGCTTCGGCGCTGAGAAATACGAAATGAAAGCATGCACCAGCCCTTTTTTGCCCCATACTGATATTCCGCGTTTTCTCTTGATACTCGCAGTAAACGGATTGAGGGCAGGTGGAACATAATAAAACGTCGAGAGTGGTATTCAATGCGAATATGGCAACCCACTATAGTGAAACACTCGCCAAAGGGACGAGACTGGCCAAAGCACCGACTTCCTACAAAGTGGTGCTGTTCTTATTGTCTCTCACAGCTGATGTGGCGAATTTATGCAACATAAGGTCACACATGCAGACTTTGTTTCCTCTTGTGTGTGTTTTATTGTAACACAAACCCCCTCCAAATCGTATTGCCACTAGATGTTTGCCAAAAGTATGCTGCGTTCTTACGCTGCAGCCTGAACAGATACTAGATTGGAAAAAAAAAAAAAACAAACTCGGCAAGTAGCAACAACCTATTTTTCTATGCCATAAACAATATCATTACGATATATATAAGAAAGGAAGTTTTGCCTACGATTTCATTATCATATGTTTATTAGTGCAATGTATGGTCACTATCACTGTCTAACACAACCTTGTTCCCTAGACGTGGTTAATTTGAGTTGGGGTATGTTCAGCTTGACTGAAAACAAATTAGCATCTATAATTGGTGGCTCCCCGTTGTTCTACAAACATAGTAAGGTGCTCCCAAGTTCTTGCGTCTTTTATTGCGCATGCAGGCAGAAACTGAAAAGTAGAAACGTATTGAGTCATAAATTAAAAAAAATGAAATTATCGGACGCTTGAGCTTCGCCTTCAAGAGCAGATTGTTAGAGCTTAATCGGGCCTCGTACGCGTCGCCTTGTGAACTGCTAGCCTGCTTCGGTTCTCGGAGTATGCCTCGACTCGGAGTATGCCTTGAGGAACAAAAATTAACGTGTGTGTATAATAATAGTATTATTCAATGCCTACTGCAACCACAGTTGTTAACTGCCTGATACATCATAATAATTGTTTTTTTAATCAGCGAACGGCCCACTACACGTCTGTATACCGGGGAACACGTGAACCTACGCAGCTATTCACTTTGTTCATTGTTCTCTTGCGGGCGATGATTATATATTTCTCAGTGCTTTGTGATGGGTGGGCCTTTAAAACACATGATCGTAACTCAAATCACAAGTTGTTACGTGTGGCGTGTTTATATATGCTTCTGCCGCGCAATATATATGATGCGTTAGAAGGACTTCTTCCATTACATGACATTCATATGGTGTTCTTTTTCAAGAAAACTTAACATGCATTGCGGCTTTGTGGTAAAACGCCTGCTTTCCATGCAGACGGCCTGGGTTCGAGCCTCTTTATTATTTATTTTATTTTCACCTTTCTCATTTTTTTTTGGTCACGAACAAGATGACGATCTTTCCCTCACAACCAACGACGCCGACCCTGCAATTTCTGTGAAACGAGCTCTTTAATGCTGTTGAGTTAAAAAGAGAACGCGGGTAGCAGTAATACAAGGTATATTTTATGGGTTGTGTCTTTAAGCGCCTCTGATCAACCGAACATACACGCAATATTTTTTTAAAAAAAGACGTTTTTGCAAAAGTTGTAGAAACTAAATGCACTTGCAAATTGTTTTTCAATTTATTCGTAAAAGACGTGGCATGGTAAGACGAAAGGAGCCGGAACTTACTTGTTCGTTATGAACGAAAAAATTCTAAAATACGGCACTGGTTATGTGCCAAACAGAGTCTACAAATTTAATGCACTTCAATTTGTTTTTAATTATCTGTATGTGCAGAAACTTTCAAGTTTAACACTTTTCCATATGCTCCAGGGTTGATTTGTCAGTCTAGCACCTAGCCGAAAGGGTTATTTTGCAGGTGACTTGAAAAGGGTATACAGAAACGGATCAGAACTGGTCGCTCAGTCGGATCTCAGCGAAGAGAATGTGCTCCCAATATGATCACAGCCATTTTTTCGGTTATGATTGTAAGTTCGTCGGAGAGGTTGACATTTCATGAGCTTCAGCGGCGATGTTCTTGTAAATTATCCGTGTAATATTTGCATTCTGCCTAGAAAGAAAAAAAAAAGGGCTATGAAATGCCTAACTTGTATAACGAATTATCATTGAGTTATATACGGCCTGCTTAGCGCTACTCTGCGTGTAATGCTTCGTTCGAAGATGTGTGGTCTCAATTTTTAAAACATGTAGCAAATGCCGCGTTTGTGGTCTCACGCTTGGCACGTGAGCTTCGGCAAAATGACGTGTCTGAAAACATAAGAGAGCCTGAATTCGGTTCCTGATTCGTATAATCAGACCCTCCTGATTGCGTTAAGCGCGAAGGAAACACGTGAAACGTGAAATGTTATGTTCAGTAACCAGAAGACAAGCCATCTATCAGAATATTTAGTAGAGTTTGCAGGGATTATGTTTACTTTCGGTGCTGTGAGCAATTTCAGTGCCTCTTGAACACCAATAAATATGCCCATATAAATGTCGAAGTTTATGTATAGGGGACTTATTTGCAGTATCTGTATCTCGCATAGCTCGTCTTATACTGTAAGCTTGTCTTAGTGCTGTCAAGTTCAACGTACTCCACATGTCTCGTACATATATGTGCTTTGTACTACTTATTTGTACACAAATTTACGGGATGTCTTAAATTCAGCGCATGCCTGAGACGTAAAAAAAACCTGGCAAAAATAGGATTAAAGCCAGTTGATGTGCAAGTCAACCGTAACATGTGCTTGTTAACGACCAGTCATCTGTTTTCCCAGTTTCTTTATTTGTTCTTGTGTTATGTCATCTGTACATCTTGACATCTCATTGACTGCATCCTAATGTCCACTCTCATGTTAAATTTGCCTCACTTCACGTGAGATTCGCAAATGGTACAATGTAACCTATATGAAGCACAACCGATCAAATCACTCGTTTTTAATTTAGTAAATAGTGATTTATTACCTGATTTGTGTCACACTGTGGCTTATAAACAAAATAAAGTGACTTGCAATTTACTTACTACCTTTAAACTGCATTTGCACTTGATATGTCGATTTTGCACCTAAATATTTTTGTGATAGTGTGTTTATTTCGCACGTACATAACACTAAATCTGTAGTTACAGAACTCGTTTTTGCAGAAGAAAAAAGCATCCCCTAGAAACAAATAGCCTTGCCACAGCGCACTAGCATGCAATCATTTATTTCCATATACCTGAACAAGAATACCTCTATGTATCATGTTCCCTCACCGCTTATATTTGCCTCAAAAGAGACGATTTGAAAGGTCATGAATCGATGTTCAGAGAGGCTACTGAGCCACAACGTAGGTCGTAGCTATCTGATACAGGTATTAGGTTTATTTTCACGCGATATTAGGAGCTCGTTTCTTAGTAATATTGGTGTTTGCGTCGTTGATTGTGAGTGGAAAATCGCTGTTTTCCGCGAGCGAGAAGTCACGATAAATGCAAATAAAATAAATCGTGGTTCGAAACAGGAGTTGAACCAAAAATCCCTGCTGACAAACAGCTGTTCTACCACCCGGCAAGAAGTCTCGTGAACGAATGTAATGTTGTGTGGTAGAAGCAGTGAATCCCACAAGGCATTCAATGCACTTTCGTGATTCTCGAATACGACAGGCTTGGGCGAACGCCTCTGACTAGTGGTGCAATGCCGCATGCACATTTCATTCTTTCCTTCTCTCTCTCTCTCTTCAATCTTTCTGCCCACTTTTCCCACTCCTCCACTGGTGGATAGCCAACCGGACACTTTTCTGGTTAACCTACCTGGCTTCCATCTTTGTTTTCTTCCTTCTTCTGAACACCCTAAAAGGAAGTATACAAGGAATAGTATTATTTGCCTGCTCATTTACGGTATGACGGTAAACGCGATACATCGACACATTTGTGGAACACATGAATTGACATTTGTTCTTCAGAATAGATGTGCATGTGCACAAATTTTGTTATTTAGGAACAGATTGAGACACTTTAAATTCTTTAACCTCCGATCCCACAGACGCGCAATCTGTCACTCGGCCCCTCTTTCTTTCTTACACACACAATGCCGTTGTAATAAAATTATTTAAAAATATCAGCTGATATAACAACGCCTGTTCTTTAGAAAGGACTTTTTCGCCTTCGCAAGTAATATTGGAAAGCGCCTCCAGTAATATTTTCGTTGTCTCTACTGATATGCACGCGCTCTTAAATTAGTTTCTGTGAGAACGAGGTCGAGCAGGGGCACCGTTAGTAGAGATGCACGCTCGTGGCTATTATATGTCTTCCGGTTCTTCAATTTGAAAGAGCAACAAGAGAAAATACAGGTGACTACGAAGGTAATGTTATGTCGAATAGACGGTACTTCAGTGTCTACGCACATCAGAACCTTAGCTGGAGTGACTCGACGGATAAGTTCTTGAGTTATGTAGTCATAATCATACTACGAGCCACTGCTTAACAGGAAGAAAGGTCGCCCCTTCTTTTGTCCCTCCCATCTCGCACCGTTGTCCCTGTTATCGATGATAGAAGACTACGGTCGAGAAAACAGGTGCTCCGTCACGCTTCTAACGAGCTGTTAGCAAAGCGAAAAATGATGAATTAGACCAAAGGTAAAAAAAAAAAGAAAAACGGTGCCGATCGCGGTTGAGACAGTGCTCGGAGGGCAGCCGCCGGAGCTCTAGAAGCTCAGCGGTGGTGAAATGGGCCCACGGCGGCCAGAGCAAAAGCCGCCCGCCATGCAGAACTCCGCAGAGACATGTCGTGCTCCTGCCACCGGAACCAAGGGGCACCCGAGTGAGTGCCGCCGCCCCTCAACGAGGAGCGTCGCGTTCGCGTCCTCGGCGCCAACAATAGCCGCCGCTCGCAGCGGTGGTGTCCTGCGCGGCGGCGGCTGCAGCGCCAGGAATGTCGCCGTTGCTCTTATTCTGCCCGTCGAGCATCTCCTCTGGGGACGGGCGCGCGCCATCCGCTGGTGGCGGTGGTCGGGGTTCGGTGGGTCCTCGGCGTGGCTCACCTTGGCGGCATTCCGCGAATGACTGAACTGCAAGAAACGATGTGAGAAGAAAGGCGATGGGTACTCGCGCTTTGACATGTGCGCCGGTCATGCCGCTCGTCCGGCTAGTCAGCCGCACTGTATACGCCTGGGCCAGACCGAGGCTTTTTCTACAAGGAGAAAACACTCATATAATATGAAACTATGCACCCCTGAGACGATACTTAAAGCTCATATTGAATTAAGTCAGTCACTCTCACGTCACTCTCGCAAAGCCCTGATAGCAGTATCAAAGTGAAAAATAGTTTTTTCCATACTTTTTGTTTTGTTTTTTCCACATGGAACAAAGAACGCTTGCGCTGAAGGCATTGAACGATGTATGCAGACAAATGAGCAGCTGTGGAGGTTGTTGAGTCAGCAGCTCACTGCACAACAAAGTACCCATGTCAACACGTGTGCTGACTCCCACCTATCTTATGCTTCTATTTCAATGAGATTGGGATGTTTTGAGCTTTACCGTGATAGATTAGATACGGAGAGGCCCGCTATTGCAGTACTTTACTGCAGAAATCCACAGGTATGCTGGAAACTCATATAAAACTTAAAAATATTAGTGGCTGTTTAAGAGAATGTCAGTGCACTGTAATTTACAATATTAAGCTGCCTTCACATAGCACCACCCAAAGTAAAAATGACAATAAGACTAGTCTAGTTATTTCTAAATTAAAAGCAAGCTAATGAGACTTATGAAAAATTTTTTATACTTGCATCACGTAACTGAGCTGTTTAGCCACTACACTGCAGGACCATATATATAGAGCTTTTACGTGCCAGCGGTTTTTATACGGTGATCGAGTGCAGACATTGATTTGCGTAAACGTTTCTTAGAAAGTCCCTGGCACACGTTTTCACACAAACAGCACACCAGTATCCATTAAAAACGAACAAAAACAGGGAGCTCCCTTTTTTACGGGCTGTACGTCGCTACCAATCACAGCAAAACGATGTAATGATGGCGGAAGGTCCTGAATAGATTCTCAACGACATCGTCGCTTTCACCATGCTAACTCGAGCACGACCTCAGCAAGTGTTCGGGGTGTCCCGTTCTAAATAACCGTGCTGGTGTATAAGCAGACCTCATCAAATACAGCAAGGATGTTTCCTCTCCACAAAACCACTTGACCATAAGCAGAGCATGTGGAATAAAAAAAGAAAGCGCCATTAGTAACCACGGCTGTCTCTTTTCTTCATTACTTCATGAGACATTGACTTATACGTAGTGCAATAGTGCGCGCGTATGTGTACCTATTCTTTTTTCAAGTGTTGGTAACGTGTGTCATGTTGCCATTCTATTAAAAGCGGTGGTATTTTTTGTATGGTGCCTTAACTACAACGAAACATTTTCACATACAACATACGATTTATTTGGTAAATAGCAAATCTTAGTAAATCTCCTTAGCGTTTGTTGAAGGGACTGTGAGTTTTTACAACTAATTACTTATGATGTCTTCAGCGAAGGCTAAGGAGCGTTACTTGGTTTGTAAAACTAATTAGACCTCTCTGGCTTTTAATAAACGATCTATCTTGCTAAAACCAATTATTTGTGTGGGCGTTTCAATTGAAAATTGGCCAATTATTATAGAAGAAACTCTAGAAATGTCGCATTTTCTCGTGAACCTCGTTTCTGGGTTAATTTTTATATCGCCTTCATTCTGAATAAAAAATAAAAAAGAGCCTTTTTGTCTTGAACACTCTCTCATTTCAACGTATATTACCTTGGTAGCCATTTTCACCCGTCCACCTCCATATGTAAGGCCTCGACAATAGACCTTTCAGGAAATGACTGACTGACTGACTGACGGACTGACCGACCAACCGACCGACCGACCGACCGACCGACCGACCGACCGACCGACCGACCAACCGACCGACCGACCGACCGACCGACCGACCGACCGACCGACCGACCGACCGACCGACCGACCGACCGACCGACCGACCGACTGATAGACCGACCGACTGAATGACTGACTGAATGAATGACTGACTGAATGAATGAATACGTGAATGAATTAATGAATTAACTTATTTAACTTCTTGACTTTCTTCAGTTTTTTAGGCACCTGCCCAGTTCATGTGCGCTTTCCCAATCGAGGTGGTAATTCATTTCTACTGCACCCTATCAGCACCTTAAAAAACAAAATGAGATTTCATTTAAGCCTGAAGTGAGTACCTAACAAAGGTAGATTTTTCAAAATCTTGGAAAAACAATGGATAGATGAAACCGGTGTGCAGAACATCACATTCAAATATAGCCAGTTAGGGTTGCAAGTCTGATTTTTTTTATTCTCTCGAAGTTAAGTATAACATAAATATAATAACCTTGGCCGTTGACGCATTTGCATATCACTTGTTTTCTTTATTTTGCAGAGTGCATTGTACGAGCACAAACTGAACCCATTAGAGACATTGTCTGCGGATCAAAAGAGTCTTTAACTTGCGGCAATTGCTGCTCTGAAAGCTGGGTCAGCAATGCAGAGAGTCGTTGGAGAGGGCGGAATGTGAATATATCGAGGAGCCCTTATCGTCTCAGTACGCCCACATCTTTCTGATGTGCTTTGTTTGAGTGGGCCGGCTGTCTGCGGAACAAAAGGTTTCCAAGAAACCATTTAGAAATGACGCTTTTTTTTAAGCATGCGAGGTCTACATCCCGCCCACTGAGCTGCATGGGGATTGAAGTAAAATAAAAATAAAGTCAGAAATAAATATAGAGTTCACCAAGAAAAAGTTTTTCTAAAATAAGGGATTCCCCTTTTACTGCCTATTTATGTGGGTGTTTCGAACTTTAACGCGAAAGATGAGAAATTGTGTAAACAGACGCCACCCAAAAAAGTTTACCACGCTGAACACAAGAGACAAATATAAGACATGGTACATAGATGTGAAATAAACAAAAACGAACACTGTTATTAGGCTAAATTGTTGTGGGCGTTTCCTTACAAGTGGCACTCGATCAAAAGAAAGGTCCGCATTGCCCTTTGATTCGTTGGTTACTATAGGACTGAACGAGAACAAAGACGGCTTTGCACCGGGTGGCGACTGAAATGTAGTTGACAGTAGAGCACTGCACAGTCCCGGCCCGGCCCGCGGGCCGGGCCAGGTGAGGCATTCTTGGATCGGGCCCGGCCCGGGTTCGGGCCCGTGTGCGTCGGGGTCGGGCCCATGTCAGGCCCGTGCTAGGCCCGCTTATTATTCATATTGGTATAATGGCGTGTGTACGCTGTTTGGCTCAGTTGTTTGAACTTGTTATTCAACCTATTTTGTCGACTGAAAACCTGACGCCTTCTGAAATGAAGCCTACACTGAAGCAATAGAATATGCCTGATCCATATGAAATAGCCTTCCACATAGGTGCTAACCCTGTGAAAACTTGGCTCATTTTTTATCTTCCACCTTTATTTCCCCGCCATAGTCGCCGCTTTTTCATTTCTGCCAGACATCTCATTTTCCTTCATTGTCGCTGTTACTCGCTGCAAGCCTGCAACCACAACCGCAAGCCAGAGACAGTCAGACTTCGATTACATGTTTGCATCACGGTCTTCGGTCATCGGCAACTAAGCAACCCACTATCGCGCTTTAAGTCACTGCGGGGGATCGCGCTCCGGACACCTGACACGCCCCGTTCGGCGGAGAGCACTAAAGAAGTCGCCGGTTGGTTTAATTCGGCGCTATAATAAAGAGTTGTTTTGGAAGGCCTTGGTCCAGTCCGACAAAAGATTTTTAAAGTTCGAATGCTGTTAACGAAGATGACGAGATAGGCATCTTCAGGAAATAGAGAGGACAGTGGCTCAATAGCTACGGGTTTGGCTCGGTATGCAGATCTATGACACTGTGGTGGCGGCGACTTGGGAAGAAGGGTGGGTCAGAGAACCTTCTTGTTTTAAAACGTAGTGTACGCGGGGAGCAGTTGCCTGCCAAGAAGTCAACACGATAGCTTTAATTTATGTAATGCTGCCCAGCCTGCACACTTTTTGCGCCTTAAGGGTCAGGGGCTGATCTAGCCACTAGTCTTAGGGGGGGGGGGGGTCACCTAAAGTAACATCAGAGATGGGGGCATGGTCATGACTTCTTTTTACTAGCAGAAAAAACCCCTTCAAAGCACAAATACTGTTAATGAGTGCTCACAGTGGTTTCACTCATTTGTCCTAATTGGTGGTGGACTACGAGCACTGCATTGAGTGGGAGGGGTGCATGACAAAGATTTGGGGGAGGGGGATTGCCCCTACCACCCCTCTCTGGATCCACCAATGGTGTTTTTTAAAAACGTCGTTTTTATCATTTGAACCTTTTTACATGGTTTAACAATTTTCTTTGTATGCACATCCTAAAGGTGAAAACTTGAAAAGGGTGTTTGTGTGCCTTTTGTGAAGGTGTTAATGGAAAAGCTGAATGGCGCGCATTTATTATTATAATAATAATTGTTGGGGTTTAACGTCCAAAACCACCATATAATCACGAGAGAGGCCATAGTGGAGGGCTCCGGAAGGTTAGTCCACCTGAGGTTCTTTCATCATCATCATAAGCCTCACTACGTCCACTGCAGGACAAATGCCTCTCCTATGTTCCGCCAATCAACTCGGTCCTGTGTATGCTGCTGCCAATTTATACCAGCAAACTTTTTTAATTTTTTATTTAATGCATACTGCAGACCATCACAGGTCCAAGCAGGTGGGCACGGTACAAGTAGCAAGTACATGTTAGGCACTCAAGTCACGTAGAAAAGGAAAAAGAAAAGAATTCAACATACAAATACAGGTTTACACACCCAACACACAGTTTACACACAGTAAATCAACCAAAGTGAATCTTTATACAGAGTCTTTTAGAAGGTTCCATTCTTCCACTGTTCGTGGAAAAAAAGAAAATTTAAACGCATCTGTCCGTGCAAAATAAGTTGTTAGGGTTCCGGGGTGATGATGTCTCGTATGCCTTGTCGATATGGGTGTCAGGTACTGTGTAGGGTCTAGTGCTGTTTGTCTTTGAAAAAGTTGGGAAAAGAAAATTAAGCCTAAATGTCTTCCGTCGTGACTTAAGGAGTTCAATGCCATTAGTTCCAATCAACTCAGAAGGTGAATCAGTGTGACGAAACTTAGAGTATATATACCTTACAGCTTTCCTTTGGATTCTTTCTAGTTTATTGACGTTTTTTCTGTGTGAACGGGTTCCATATTATGCATGCATATTCTAACTTTGGTCGGATTATTGATTGGTAGGCCAGGAGTTTGACATCAGGAGGAGCGTTTTTTAATTTGTGTCGTAAGAAAGACAGTTTACGGAAGGCGGAAGCGGAGATATTCTCAATATGTTGATTCCAAGATAAATTACTTGTGAGTGTTACTTCTAAATATTTCAACTCAGAAACTTGCTGTAGAGGTGACTCATTTAATGTATAAGTATACTGAAGTAGTTTTTTCTTCCGGGTTATACGCATGCATACAGTTTTATCTAAGTTCAAAGCCATCCCCCAGCGATTGCACCACTGAAAAACATTAAACAAACTGTGATTAAGGTCATGTTGATTTTCCGGGCAAGTAATTTAATTATACAAGACACAATCATCTGCGAACAGACGAATTTGCACAGATGAACATACCACACTTACAATGTCGTTTATATAAAGCAGGAACAGTAGGGGTCCCAAGACACTCCCCTGCGGTACTCCAGAGGCGACAGGAAGACAACCTGATCGCTGATCCCCAATTTCTACGTACTGAATTCGGTTTTTTAAATAATCAATAACCCAGAAAACTAAGATGCGAGGAAGATGAATATTGTTCAATTTTAGTATTAGTCTGTCATGAGGAACCCTATCAAACGCTTTACTAAAATCCAAGAATATCGCATCAGTTTGACCGTTCTTATCTAGAGTAGATGCAAAGGAATGAGATATAGTGAGCAGTTGAGTCACTGTTGAAAACCCTTCTCTGAAACCGTGTTGAGAATCAGTTAAGACAGCATTTTTTTCAAGATATTCGGTGATATGATGCGCGATTATATGCTCAATTATTTACAGCATGCTGATTTCAAGGATATTGGACGATAATTTTCAAAAAGCAAGCGGTTACCTTTTTTAAATACCGGTGCAACTCGGGCTGCCTTCCAGTCACTAGGGAGCTTTGAAGATATCAAAGATACACGGAATATAATCACAAGATATTTCGCTATCACTTCAGCACATCGGCAAAGAAAGGTGTTTGGAATATTATCAGGACCGCTTGATTTCTTAGTTTTCAGTTTTAAGAGCATGGAAAATACACCCGGGTACGAAACAAAGTCAGCCTCTGTCGTGTGAAACGATGGAACATCAGATGGATATACACTTGGGCTAGTAAACACGCTATGGAAGTATATATTGAAATGCTCAGATATAGTCTCTTTGTCCGTAACAGATCCATTTACGAACATTTCGGATACAGGCTTTTTTTTTTATCCGTCAAGTGGTACCAAAATTTTTCAGGGTCATTTTTTATGAAGTTTGGGAGAATTGTTCGGAAATAATAATCCTTAGAAGAACGCACAGCTTGTGCGAGGCTAGCCTGCAATGGTCCGATTTTAGTCAAACCCGCATGCTTCTTTTTTAGACGTTTAATTTTACGTTTCAAGTGAATAATACTACGCGTTATCCAGGGGGTCTGTTTGTGAGTTTTCTTTTTTCGGCTTGGGACAAATTTAGCTAAACAGTGTTCACACATTTTTTTAAACTGGGCACAGAGAGCGCATACGTCATCATTGTCAAAGTCAACAAGACCAGTCTCCAGATAATCAACTATGGACGTGTCATCTGCACGGGAGTAGTCTTTGAAAGACCGTACTTGACAGCGTTTCTTATCACCATGTTTCAACAGTGGGACGGAAAGGCCCACAAGATAGTGATCAGATAATCTGGATTCGACAGACACGGTATATTCGCTGAACGCACGATTGAAAAATATCAGATCTAAAACTGAACTGCAAGACCCTTGGACACGCGTTGGGTCGTGAACCAGCTGGGCCAAATCATGAGTGAACATAATACTAAACATAATGTTAGCATGCTCAACATTCTGGTGACCAGCGTGCATTAATTCCCAATTAATAGTTGGTAGATTGAAGTCACCTACAAGAATAATTTTATGTTTGTGATATTGAGACATATGTTGCTCAAGTTTGCTTAAGTATTCAGGGGGTGTGTCTGGAGGGCGGTAAAGCACGTATAAAATAAAATGCTGACCCCAACAAGATAATTTAATGCACAAGCACTCCAAGTCAGCAATATCGTCTAGCAATATGGCTTCAATCTGTTGTTTGATTAGAACCGCCACACCGCCACCCCTAGAGGCGCGGTCTTTGCGAAAGACTTTGTAGTTTTGTGGGAATATTGTATCATCACTTATTTCTTTGCGTAGCCATGTTTCAGTAAATACTGTAACGTGCGGATCATGCTGGAGTAAAGTGATTTCAAGGAGGTCAGTTTTATTTACAATACTTTGCGCATTTACATTAACAAGGCGTAGGTTTTTGTTTCTACTGCCGAATAGGGGTTGATCGTTCCTGTCATCATACTCGTTAGGTACATGAAAAGGGGCATCGTTCAAGAGTCTGGCGTCGACAGCGACTGGGCGCGCTGCCTCGTCATGGGGCGGCTTAGATCTGGGTCGTTTTTTTTTGATCAGTACTCTTTCATTCTTGACATCGTCCCACATATAACATTGCTTATTATCAAAAGCCAGTGACACTTTTTCCTTATTCAATCGGTTCTGTTTTGCACTGTACTAGAGCTTCTTTCTGACATCCCTTATTTTCCGTGAGAAATCTTCGCCAATAGAAATTCCTGTGTTCTTAAGCTTAGCTCCCCTTTTCAGTATCTGTGCTTTGTTCCTGAAGTCAAGAAGCTTGAAAATGATAGGCCTAATCTTATTTGGTGCCGGTTTACCCAAGCAATGAATACGTTCGATTGCTACTGGATCGAGCTCGAGGATATTTGCAATGACTTTGCTATTAACGGCTTCTTCAAGGCTTTTGCCATTTTCGTCCTTTTCTTCAGGTAGTCCGTAAACTATCAGATTGGATCGCCTGCTGTGGTTCTCCAGGTCATCAATTCGCCTTTCGAGCGTTTTGATTACGATACTTCATCTCTCATCGTAATAATCTCACTTCATAACTTCATAATTTCATCTGCCCTTCATAATCTTCATAAACTTCATAATCTCATCTGCCCACCTGACCTTCTGTCTCCCCTTAACCCGCTTGTCTTCTCTAGGAATCCAGTTAGTTCCCCTTAACTACCAGCGGTTATCCTGTCTACTTGCTAGATGCCCGGCCTATGTCCATTTCGTCTTCTTGATTTCAACTATGATATCCTTAACCCAGTTTGTTCCCTAATCCACTCTGCTCTCTTCTTGTCTCTTAAGGTTACACCTACCATTTTTCTTTTCATTGCTCACTGCGTCGTCCTCAATTTCAGCTGAACCCTCTTTGTAAGTCTCCAGGTTTCTGCTCCATAGCTAAGTACCGGCAAGATGCAGCTATTTTATACCTTCCTCTTGAGGGATAGTGGTAACCTACCTATCATAATTTGAGAGTTCTTGCCAAATGGGCTCCACCCCATTGTTATTTTTCTAGTTACTTCAATATCATGGTTCGGCTACGCGGTTATTACCTGTCACAAGTGGACATAGTCTTTTACAATTTCAAGTGCACCATTACCTATCTCGAAGCGCTGCTCTCTTCCGAGGTTGTTGTACATTACTTTCGCTTTCTGCAGATTAATTTTAAGACCTACTTTCCTGCTCTCCTTGTCTAACTCCGTAATTATGAGTTGCAATTTGTCCCCTAAGTTACTCAGGTTCTTTAACGTGCACCTAAATCTACACGGGCCTCGAGCATTCTCGGCTCCACCGAAAATGCAGCCACGACGGCCAACAGTCGAGCACCATAACCACTCGACAACTGGTGCAGGCGGGGCACGTGGAAGCGTTAAGTGCATCCATGCTTGCAAATTAAAATCAAGCTCATAGCACAAAGTGCCTGTTGTACTGAATTTTTTAAGCTTACAATCTCGTACAGATCACAAATACAAGAAAATGTAGAGGCATTGGCACATTTTACAAAACACTCTAAGAACAAATGAGAAAATGTGCAAGAAAATCAGTTTTTTACGCTGCATAATTCGACAATGTTTTAGAGCTTTATATTTTCCGCATGAAATGTTAACGAATGGACCGGCTATACTGTCATGAACTACTGACAGCCCATGTAGAAATGTAGAAGTACTTGAGAAAACATTGGCTCAGCATCTGCGTGTTTCACTGCAAATGACGTTGAAAGACGATGGTCGTTAGTTTGGAAATGCCGCGTGAAGTAAGGACGTCATCTGGCAGTAATGCCAAGAAAGTAATTTTCCAGAACGCGGAGCAGCTGGTAGGTGGGAGCACCTAGTGGTTATAGCGAAACATAGGCAACACCCACTCTTTCATTCATAGGACTTTTGTGATCTCAATACACCTTCACTGTAGTATAATAAGGGCCTCAACCACCATAACAGTCACCGGTCATGAGAGCAAGCATAGAGTAGCTGTTTACGAATGGCTAGGTATATAGCTGATGGGTGGAAGCAAAGTAACACTCTAAAAGTTATTTTCGTTGCTGCAGGTATTTTGCCAGTAACAAAAGATCGGACAGGGCTTCGGTCATGATCAAGGCATAATTGGCTGAAGCGGGCTGAGCCAGGCCGGGCTGAGCCCTAACCTTGCGGTTTCGGGCCGGGTATGGGCCATATTTAAAAACACCAGGCCGGGCTTAGGTGCGCCGGAGCATGGCGTTTTCGGGCCGGGCCCCAAAATTCGGCCAGTGCAGCAGGCGCGTAGCCAGCCATATTTTTTTTTTGGGGGGGGGGGGGGGTACCACCTTGATTTTGGGAGGGGCACCTCTAAAATGGCCATTTTTGCTCTCTATGCCATGTGGAGAAAAATTCGGAGGGGGGGGGGGGTGCCCGGTGTGCCCCTCCCTGGCTACGCCCCGGCCATGCAGTGCTCTAGCTCACAGCGGACGTCTGTTGCACTCCTCACCGAAAATCACAGTTTTTACCGTGGCATGATAATTGGCAACAAAGACCAACGGTACTTTAGGGTATTAGCAGCCAAACTAAAGGATTCTGGATCGTATGCGCAGGCAGGTTGGTCGTCGTCGCTGCAAATTTCTCGCAGCCATTGGTCTTCTCTTGAGTACACAAACTGGTCATCTGGAGGCTTCAGACAGTGGCATGCCTTCTGATGGGTCAGGCCTGTGGTGCAAAACAGTGTTACGTGTACAAGTAGGTTCATGGCTGTACACGAGGAAAAAGAACATTAACATCGCTACAAAATGGTTATGATTTCAGGGCGGAGTAATTTTACTGGGGTACACGAAGAAGAATAGTGAAAATCATGTCGTGGCCATAGAGGTGCTGTGGTAGCCTCACCGTAGTGGTATAGTGGCTAAGGCACTCGGCTGCTGACTCCCAGGTCACGGGATCACATCCCGGCTTCGGTGGCTGTATTTTCGGGGGAGGCGAAAATACTAAAGGCCTGTGTGCTCTTATTTGAATTCACGTTAAGGAACCCCGGGTGATCGAAATGTCTGGAGCCCTCCACTACAACGTCTGTCATAATCATATGGTAGTTTTGAGTTGTGAAACTCCGCATATTACAATTAGGCGCTGTGGTAAGCGTGGGCTACATATTACAAAAGGAGCATCATGTTGGTGTGGTCAGAGTCAGTGTACACAATGTGAATGCGTGCAGACATTTCCGTCCGCGCCATCTATAGCGTAAATCCAACTGCTGTAGAGAGCATTGCTCTGGTCACACGTTCACTAGGGAAATTGTCTCGGCAGCAGACGCAATCCAAAGAGACGCTAGGGTACAAAAGGTACAAAAACGAAGGTAATGATGCATGGTAAGCGCAGTGGACGCCTTACATATGATCTAGGGCTACGTGACGTACTTCAATAACTGTAACCTTAAGGAACAAGAAGAGAGTAGAGTGCGTCAGGAAAGAAACGGGTGTTTAGGACATTATGGTTGAAGCAATGAAAGAGAAGAAATGGTCATGGGCGGGTCACGTAGGAACTAGGCAAAATAAAAACAGGTCATTAAGGGTAACCGAATGAATTCTAAGAGAAGGCTAACTCAGTCGTGAGAATGGCACGTCTTGTGGTTACTCGGAACCATGATGCATGCGGGTGGTATGCAGACGCTGGATGCCACGGAAATATACGGAAAGCCGGAGCTGATAGCGCTCTGTCAGCAGCCCTACCGATCGAGCTCAAGAGGCTGTAGCCGTAAGACAGGCAATTGAAAAAAGGGGAGCATTGCCCAGAAGGTGCAAAAGATTTGGAAATGGAAGTTGGGATTGATTGATAGGGGGGGGTTTAAAGTCCCAAATTACCACAGGATCATGAGAGACGCCGTAGAGGAGGGCTCCGAAAATTGTGCCCAACTGGGGTCCTTTAACGTGCCCCCAAATCTTAGTACACGGGGTTACAACATTTCCCACTCTGTCGAAAATGCAGCCACTGCCTCTGGGATTCGATCCCGCGACCTGCGGGTCAGCAGCCGAGCACCTTATCCACTAGACCACAGCGGCGGGGCAAGTAGTAGTTGTTCAAAGAGCGCAAAGTGAGCTTCGAACGACATTCGTTCGGTAGTAAGTGCAATACAAGAAATCGATGACACGGGAGCATGCTATATTCAATGCAGCACAGATAACGCCCCTATTCGTACACGCGTATGAAGGAAGTGATTGCAAAGATGATGCGTAATAGCATTTCAGAAGAAATGCCCGCGTGTCAAGCGGGCCGATAAGTGCATTACTTGCCGTGGTGGTTGATCAGCTAGGGTGCTTTACTGCTGACACAAATCCCGGTTGCGGTGGCAGCAATTCGACGTAGGCGGAACGCTTGAGGCGAGTGTATACATAGATTTGTGGGCGCGTTAAAGAATGCCAGGTGGTCGATTACGGCGTCCCTCATAATCATATAATGGTTTTGGGTTCTGTTAGTAAGTTATTGGGGTTAAGCGTACCAGAACCACCACATGATTGTTAGAGATGCCGTAGTGGAGGGCGCCGGAAATTTCGACCACCTGGAGTTCTTTAACGTCCACTTAAATCTGAGCACACGGGCTAACAGCATTTTCGCCTCCATCAAAATTGTGGCCGCTGTGGCCGGGATTCGATCCCACGGCCTGCAAGTCAGCGGTCAAGCGACATAACCACTAGACCACTGTGACGAGTGGTTCTCGGTCTTTAAACTCTAGCAGTGATGATTACTTCTGAGTAGTATGGCGAAGTGCCGTGTTCTAAGAAGAACAAGGAAATGTACACACGCCCGAAGAAAAACAAAAAACAAAAACCTCTGAACGTTTACCCAGTAACATATATGATTCATTCTTAATATACGTTCGTTACGACCGCCATAGACATGGCGTCGCGGAAAACTTACTGTATAATGCTATATTGGTAGAGCTTACGCGTTTGTGGTACCGTTAACATCAAAGTTCTCGGACCTTGCAGCCTTAAATAACAAGTGCGGAGATTTTTTGATCATACAAGGTAATGACACTTTTAGGTTCCTGAGGCACTCTTGTGACGCACCCGATAGCGGAATTCCTTCACAAATTCGAAAATAGTATTTAATTAGGAAAAAAACGCAAGACCGCAACCTAAATTCAACCATGTGTACTTCTACGTATGACGTAATACTTTGCCAGGACCAGAAATCCTGCAAGGCATGCTGGTCCTGCCAGCGTGGAGTACGAAAACTGCGAAAGCTGCGAAGAGCAGGCGCTTTGCGGGTAAGTCACCACGCCAACAACACTGCAACACGTCGGTGACTGATCTTGCTTCATGCAAAAGCTCCTCGGAGCTCTGAAACAATTAAAGCTACAATTTGGACATATTTGAAGTTCAACAAGCATCGCTGTTCCTCTTCGATGAAGCAGAACCAATTTTCGTATTTGTCAGCCTGGTTGCGTATAACGCTTCCAGGGGCCCCTACTTGCCCGGGCTGTCAAAGTTCGTGCCTGTGGTGATTGGCTAAAACGCTTACACTGTTATGGGGAATATAGGACGAATCGTGTGTGGCTCACATCGCAACACCACTTGCCACCCATGCTAGGGCATCCAACTCGGAAAAAGAAATCGCACTCTCAACGAAGGAAATGCCGGCCAAGTCCATACAACCAACAGCAGACAAGCCGACGCGGCAGTGGCACATGAGTTCTCTCACGTACGCCTTGCAAAAAGCAACGTCACACGCACAGTGTTGCTTCAATTCTCGCTAGCAAGGTGAACACTTGGAGGTAATCTTTAAAATTCAATTAAAAAGAATCTGCAAAACTGTGAAGCTTTCAATTTGGAATGAATAACTCAAAAGCGCAAATGAACGTACCCAGTGAATTTCATTGAGACCCATTGACCTCGAAAAATCGGCGAAGTTGGTGTTTAAATTGTGTTCAGCGAGTTTTTCTGAAAGTACCTTGTTTTGGAGAATGGGGGCCGTTTGCAAATTCCAACGATCTTGACATCGTTTGTAACAACCAAGCGTATGTCACATAGCATGATAAATATGCATTGCTGGTTTCCTGTTGAAATAGACTTACAAGAAGCCTCGTTGCAAAGTGATAATTGGGAGTCATTTCTGACGACTGAAAACGTCAAATAGAAATAAACTTTCTTAGTTCATTACAATGGCAATTATGTAGTTGGTCTCTCCAAGAGCACTTAAATTTCGTCGTTGATTTCGGCGTCGCCATGACGCTTCGTATCATGTACAGACAACGTCCTGAGAGTCGGATGTTTTATGTGCCAGAGAAAACGCGTGAGAGCGGTCGACGAACGCGGCTCATTGAGAGAGAAAACGCGATATCAGCCTTTTGTTGTGTGAAACGACCGTAAGGAGCTCATGGAGGAGGAGAAGGGGGGGAGGTGCGTCGATGCAGCATCAACTGCGTAGTTTTATCGGCTGGGTGTGATGGCGTGAACCGTATGCTGACAAGTATCAGCAGATGACTCGTACCTTTGTGCGTTCTTTTCGTTCAGTTTGCGCTGAAGCTATAGACAACACTAAGATCTCTTCTATCACGGCAGTGGCCGCGTTTCACTACGGCATAGTTTTGTTCATCGGCGTCAGAGAGAGAGAATGGGTATAAAAAATGTAACGAGGTTAACTAAACTACCCCAAATTTGCTACCATACACGCGGGGAGAGGGAAAAGGGAAGTAAAGAAAGAGAGAGAGAAAGAGATACACTGTGCACAGCACTCATACAGTGCAAGGTTTCACAGGTGGTCGCTCAGTGATGCTGCCATCAAGACTTGCGGAAGGACACGTTGGGCTTTCTGGGATGATGTATTTAGACACCACGCACCCAAGATTTTTTCCTGAGTAAAGGGGCGGTCATCCAGTCTTCTCAAGGAACATTGGAGAGTCCGGTGCTCTTGTTCAAAGTCGGGACAACGGCACAAGACGCGGTCAAGAGTTGCTGCACAGTTGCAGTTCTCACATTTGCACGAGTCAGCCATACCAATGCGATAGCTGAATGAGCTGGTAAAAGCTGCACTGACCCAAAACCAACACATCATTGTAGCGTCACGTTGCGAAGTCTTTGATGACAAGCGTAGTTGGAGTGATGAATCGAGGATCTGTGGGTGTCACAGGTCCCGTTAATTCGGGAGGCGATCGCCGGGCTAATTCCAAGGGCCGAAGTATCGGCCCCCCGAACCGCACCAAGAAAGCGTGGACAATTTAGAAGTGGTCCTATATGGCGCGCCAGCGGACGCCGGCTGTGACCCAAAGAACAAGTCAGAGCCGAGAGTTGATAAACAAAACAAAATTATATTCTCAATTATGGCAGATCAAAACGATACACAAGTATGCACACTCGACAATAGTTGAATACAATATGTCACCAATCAAACAATGTACTACACAGTACAATCAGCCACTCACGAAACAACAGACACAGACAACAACACGCACTACAATGCAGTCGCATGCATCGAACAACCAAGACACTTAACGACTAAAGAGTTGGAATATCTATTCAGTCCAAAGTTCTTGGAACAAAAGTCTGGATGATACTCTTCCGAGAATCACTCACTCAGAGTCCGGCGCTGTTGTTCCGCTGCCCCCGAAGTTTCTCTTCCAGGAAACCTCGCGTCTCTTTTGGCCGCTCTCCAAGCTTCAAACTTCTTCGCCGGAAACACGTCGGCTTCACACAAGCAGCTGTTGCCACGCGTCTTCGCTCGTTAGTGGTAGACACACACTCTTGCCTGTAGCTCGAGTCTTCACCCCTCAGGTGGAAAACCACTTCTTCTCTTTCTTTGTCACGGAAGACAAAAGGCTTCGCCCACAAGGCGGAATACCCTACGCACTCTGGCGCTAACTTCCTTCTTCTCCTGATCTCCCATCTCGGCTGCTCGATTAAATACCTTCCGCGCGAAATTCCAGAAAGTTCTCATCATTTCGTCGGCGCGATATGCAGCGAAGGCTGGAGAAAGGGCGAGATGGTACGAGGGCCGTCCGCGACGGATGACGCAACCCTGCATCACCACGCCCCTTTCCATCGAGAACGTTCTAGGGCTTGCTCAGCCGCCGATGCGAGGAGAGGAGGTTCGTCGGCGAACCTACGCTTCCGAGGGGAGAGGGGCGCGCGCCCGGGGAGTCTTTGGATGCCTGTTTTCTTTTTTTTATCCTTGACCTCTCGGCGCTTCGTCGCGAAAATTTGGCGGCGCGCCCTTTTTTGAGCGCTCGTTTTGTGACAGTGGGCGACTAGAACAGTTCAGTGGATAATTCCAATGCGTAAGTGTGGGATTCAGCGATGACTCATGCGTCGACTCATGACAAGGGTAAGAGTAGTGTGGGCGCTCGTGTCCGTTGTGAGCACATCGGGCAGCGTTGTCGGCGCGGTGATTATACCACTCCTCCCATTCCACAGACCCGGCCGCCATTGAAAGACTGGGTCCAATAGCCTTTATTCGTATAACAGTCCGATTTGTTTCTATTGAATTCATTGCTTCTCCCTTTCGGCGAAACTGTGACTTCAAGTGATTGTGATTAGTAGCTGAAAGTTTGATACATCTCACCAGATCACAACATTACTTTTTTACAGCAGCTCGTTGCATTACTGACCTTAAACTAAGCCAATGAACTTTAATTAAGGCAGAAGTTTGGGGGAAGGCGAATGCTCGAAGAGATGAGCAATTCTCTAACACGATTTGTTGATATGAAGCCAGTTTTGAACGTTCCTTCGGACATCCGTTTCAACTACGTGTAAGATAGAGAGGCGGAACAATTGTCTGCCATGCATGCGTGGATAATCCCACTCGCTTCAACGCAAAAAGCGCCACAACTTTCAAAGATGGTTTCTACTTACAGCTATCCAAATAACAAAGTAACAAAAAAGGGTTCGGGTGAAGCCCATATGTCAATGCGTTGTTAAAGCATTCCATGTTCGATTTTTTTTTTTCAATTTGCCAGTGATGTTTTTTTTTGAGCTACGCACAGCACACTTATTTCTCAAAACGCCATCCCAGACCGCATAATTGTGAAAAGACATGAAGTGTAACAAATTTGAAGCCTTTTATTCAGAATACTGACACAATAATGAAGGGGGACCAGTCGCGCTGACGACTCTTGACCACAAGGATAGGTGGCGCGCTAATAACTTGCTTTCTGGTGCACGTAACATGTTATCAAGCAATTTTCCCATGAGCGCGCAAAGACCCTTGCCTCTGCGAATGAATTATGGCGGGAATGAATTAGGTGCACAGGCGCACATACCTGCTTACTCGTGAAGAGCCGTCTTTCCATTTCTCTTTTCATGTAGCAGCGCATTAAAAAAGACGGTCGTATATGTGATGCGCCTTGTTTACAACAATCCGCCTTTCTGAATTAAAATAAGTGGAAAGCGCGCTTACCTTGTATACTGACTTAGAGCTCTTCTGGGTGCACTAAACTAGCGGTTTATTTTTGAACCACATCTTGGTGCGATGAAATAAAAATAAAAATTGGGAATCCATATATACGAAGCTGAAACAAATACAATGAAGTGGGCGTATTTACCGAGATAACCTGAAACCTGGCCATGGTGCTAAAAAATTTCGATATAAATTTGAGGAAAAAGAGGATAAAAGAGGAGTAACTGTAAGGAATAAATAATGCTGGGTTTCTACCTACCACTTTAATATTTTTTTCTTGACGCATCCACAGCGTAGCACTCTGACAGGAGTGCTTTCCGCTGGCTTTATGTACGCTCCAGCGAAAACCGTTATCGACCGTTCGCTGCGCCAGGCGTGCGTCGCGCGTGGCATGCACTGAATGTTTCGCAACCCACGCCGCATCCGGCTGCCGCCGCCGCCGCTGCTGCTGCTAGCGACAGGAGGCTCACTGAACGCCAAAAATGCCTCCATCCACCACCGTACTTAGTGCATCCGCTCCCTTCCTCCAACACTGTCGTTTTTGCCCGTTGTACAAAGTGCGTGCCTTTTTTTTTCTCCGGCTTCTCAAATAAGTATGCTATAGAACTCGGCTCCTAGTGAGCGGGTCTGATTTTGAGACGTGATTCTCCCCATCGATAAAAGCACAAGAGCAAGAGCATAGCTTACAAAACAAGTTTATACGTCTACTTTTAAACGCCATTTCTGATTGATCACCTTCATTCTCCTTTTTTTTTTGCCGTGCGCTTTCTATGTAGTAAGTGAGAAAAAAAAATGCTGATAACATTACTAGAAAATACGAAGTTTGTAGGGCAACAAATTTTTTCGCTGCAACAAGTGCACAGATGAGCAAGAGTGGGATTTTCACAACAGAAGGATAGCAGTCTAACTGTAAGAGCATCTATGGCTGGCTATCTTTCACAAGGCTGAGTAGTGAATGGTGCAGGCGTTTCGCAGAGACCATAGAGGCTAACATTCAAAAAAAGTTTAAAGGCAAAAATACTCTTCTTCAAAGGCGCAAAAACACACGAGCACACTGAAAAAAAAAAAAACACGCGTATATGGCAAACACTGCAGTTCACTTGTTAGGCAGGGATAAATTAGCCTTTTTATATAAAACAATGAGCGAGCAACTTATATGAATCAGGACAACGAAGTTTTATGCCCTACGACACTGCATAAAACGTTAATCGGCCAGTCTATGTGATGCATCAACATCCATCTGAAAGAACGATAAAGTTGCTTGAAGTGCCTACCGATTTCTTGTTTACCTAGTCACTATCGCACCCGCACATGTGTGTCTATATTATGTAGCATTATTATTCCTCATCATTCTTAATACACCCACTGCAGGGCAAAGGACCCTACACATTCCGCCAACCAACGAGTTCCTATGCTCTCTGCTGCCACTTCATACTTGCAAATTTGTTAATCTCATCTGCTCACCTAATTTTCTATCCCCTTCACGCACTTGCCTTCTCTTGCAATCCAGTCTCTTACCCTTAATTATCAGCTGTTATGCTGCCTATAGGTGCTACGTGCCCTGCTCATGTCCATTTTTTCTTCTTGATTTCGACTCTGCTGATGTCCGAAAGCCCCGTTTATTTCCTAAACCCTTGTGCTCTCTTCCTGTCTCTTAAAGCTAGACCTATCATTTTCTTTTCTATCGCTCTCTGCGTCGTCCTCAATTTAAGTTGAACCCTCTTTATCAGCCTCCAGGTTTCTGCTCTGTAGATAAGTATCGGTTAGATGCAGCTGTTTATGCCTTCTTTCTGAGGGATAGTGGTAAACTAACATTCATGATTTAAGATTGCTTGCCGAATGTGATCCATCCCATCCTTATTTTTTCAGTTATTTCAATCTCATGATTTGGCTCCGCGGCCACTACCTGTGCTTAGTAGACATATTGCTTTAGAACTTCCTGTGTCTTGCCACCTACCGCAAGGCGCTGTTCTCTACCGAGACTGTTGCACATTACTTTAGTTTATGCATAAGAATATTTAGACCTACTCTTATTCTTTCCGTGTGCAGTTCAGTAATCACGAGTTATGATTCGTCCCCTCAATTACTCATGATTGCAATGTCATCAGTGAATAGGCAGTTATTCAGCTACTCTCCAATACCTCTCATTCCGAACACTTCCGAGTCTCGGGCCCTGGAAACTTCCTGCGAACACGCGGTGAGTAGCATTGGAGAGGTCGTGTCTTCCTGCCTTATACCGTTCTTTATTGGGTTTCTGTCACTATTTATGGAGGACTATGGTGGTCATGAATACGCTCTAGATTTCTTCCAATATGTTTATATAGACTTCACTGATGCCCTGCATGATTCCGCAGTACCCGAATGACTACTGATACCTCGACTGAATATAATACCTTCTCGTAATCTATGAAGCCAATATATATAGTGGCTGTTTGCATTCTACGCATTTCTCTATTGCCTGATTGATGGTATGAATATGGTCTATTGTGGAGTAGCCTGTACGGAATCCTGCTTGATTCTTTGCTTTATTGAGCTCTAATGTCGTCTTACTTATATCAGTTATTATTTTTGTATAAGCTTGTAGATAACGGACTAGTAATATTCAGGTTCTTTTGATGTTGTGAGAACAACTCTTCCCACTAGGTGCCCGAGACACACCACGCGAGGTGCTATAGCGAATTGGGAGGAAGTAACATACCGTCGCTAAGCAAATAGTGGCGATTGACTTGCTGGACAGTACACTTGATCAATCGAAAACCGGCCAAAGGGTACCACATTTATGCACGTGTGAGGGCTCATTCCCTCGCCCCAAATAACACAAGAACGAAAATGCAAATAATAGAAAATTAAATAAAAGTGATAGTAGCAAGGGAAAGCTCAGCGGGTGCACAACTATCTAAACTTAAAGCTATACGCATACTGGGATTTGCGGCCATAACAAAGACGTCCCTGGTAACACGGCAACTTATTACCGACGGGACAGTACTCCACCTGTCCCCGGTGCGTTGTAAATGAAACCGCTGGCTCTCCACACCTGAACCCACTTACGAGCTCATTTGAAAGCATTAGCGCGGAAATCAATCGAAGGCATGCCAAGGAGACAGCAGCCATCAAAGGCACCGACCAGGCGCCTGTTTACTGTGACGTCGGCCACAATTTCACGTGTCGCAAGCCCGCCCGCTTCCGAGAGCTACCAGAAGCATGCCACACCGTGTTTTGCGATGCCACGTTATCGCAACGCACGCCGCCACGAATCGGCAGCAAGTAGCACGTTGTCGAGCCGTAAGGCGAACCAATGCGAGGGGTCTACTGCTGCGCTGGATCTCGGAAGAGGTCCATTCATGCGCAGGCCGAAAGTGCTGTGAGGCAATCATGACGTCGTCACAATGACGTTTCCATTGCTACACCTTTGACATCGACGTGGGGGTTGGTTGTTTTTACCTTGGTTAACAAGAAACCATAAGCGCTCAGTGATCTCAGGCACTCCAGCCCTTCGCGGCAAGCCGTGCGGGCACACGGCGTCTGCGGTCAGCGCCGAACCGATCGGACTGTCTGAACGCCGTTCAAGCAGTGCTGCGTGCCGAAGCGAATGCAGCGCAATGGCTGGCGTGCCTCTCCAAGCTTACCACACCAAGTAAATAAAAATAAACTGAAACTGCCGCGCATCCACTTCTTACCGCAGTCCTACGTGACAGTAAGCTGATCGGCCTATAATTTTAAAGCCCTTGATTAACATGCGGTTAGCATTCTTCCAAGAGTCAGGCTCCTTCCCCGTCAACAGACACTTCGTATACAGAGTGGCCAGTTTTTCTAATACATAATGTCCACCGTCTTTCAAGAGGTCTGATGGTATCTTATCCTCACCAGCGGGTTTGTCTCTTCGCATTCTGTTTAGGGCTTTTTTTTTTCTCTTTCCCGGTCGTTACTGGTGGTACGTCAAGTTCCTCTGGCCTATTACTGCTTCTGAGGTTGTCATCCTGATTACCTCGGCTGCTGCAAAGAAATCTCTGTAAAACTCCTTCACCACCTAAAATGTCCTATTCATACTACCATTGTCCTTGCCTTTTTGTTTATGGCACCCCTAAACCCCCTCCGATATTTTCCCAAACATTTAAAGTAAAGAAGCGCATCGCGGGCAGGATGCCGTCGCGATCAACGATGTTACACGCCGCAGCGCTACAGGTAGCGGGTGCGCCACAATTTTGAAAAAAAAAAAAACAATAGCTTCTCCTTTCCGGTGCCCACCACTCCCGCCACTGACATGTGTGACATCACCAGTGAAACTCGATGACGTCACCACTTTCGATGAGTGCGATTGCCGAACGACAACCGACGACTTCCGGTCACTCTGCAAACAGCTGTTCACCCGCACCTTGCTATTCTTGGTCGTATTGCCGCTTGCGAATCACATCTGCGGCCCGTAACGCAACCGGCAAGTCGCTAACGTAGGGGCACGGGCCGGCACGACAGCAACAGCGGTCAGTCAACGATCAGTGTACCCTTATGACACACACAACACAGGTGACGGCGAGCTGGCCATCGGAGTGGTGGATCGCGGCAACCGGAAGTAGACGCTGTCTCGAACAGCGCGTCAGTGGTGACGTATGCCACGTGAGATCAGGAAGGACACTCAGCTGACTTAGTGAGGAGGGGCCAAGTGGTTTTGGAAGAGGGTAGCGTAGGATCGTCGCGATTCGATCATCTAACGCGTGCAACTCCACTATTACGGCATCGTTTCGAGAAATTCTCACGGCTACGTGTTCGTTGTAAACTTGAGCACAACTTCCTCACCTCAACTAAATTTCTACTGCTGGTGGATTAAGGGCCCTTTAATACATAAATCTGATTTTTGCCTATCTATAGCTTTATATTCGCTGCTACAAGGCTTCTTCTGTTTTTTAAAGGGGCCCTCCAACACTTTTGAAGTACCTATTTTTTCTATGTGTTTTGCGTAGAGCGATGGCCGGGGATAATTTTAGCATAGGTCGAAGGACCGATCTCATATCATTTAGTATTTTAATCGCACAATAAAGTCACCTTATTGCTGCCGACCGCGTGGGCGCACAGTGATGCTCGCTAGAACTACGCGGGCGGAAATGACGACGATGAGCACAGCCTATCATAGGACGCGTAAACCCTCGCTCCGAAGCAAAAGGACCTGCTCGAGTTCTGACAAGTCGAGGAGGCTCATTTCTACCAGCCTTACCCAGCTGGTCAGGTATCGTGTTGCCTGTTGCTATATTAACAGCGTAATAAACACATTTGACTGAACAGGAAACAATAGAGTACGAGCTTCCTCTACGTAAGCGCTTTCAGCTCATGTCATTGGAAGCCCCTTGCAAGGCCACAGCAGAGAATGAAATGTGGTCATGTCACCCCACGACATTCGAGTTGAGGGTAGGAATTTTTTTTATTGTACTTCGAATTTTTTAAAATTGAATAACTTCGTACTGTGTGCCGCTATCGCTGCCGTTTTTGCTGCACTAATTTGTCCATGCGTCAGTCTATGCAGTCCACGAGTAAAAAACGGAGGGTTGAAAAGTATTAGAGGGCCCCTTTAAAGCGTGGTCAATAATCTCCGTCATATACCTTCTTATGTCGGCTAACTTACACTTATTGATTAACTTTGAAAACTCCTCCAACTCTAATTTGTCTGTTGCATTTGACGCTTTCATTCATCATGTGAAGCACGGTGTATGCATTGACCACGTGTTCACGTTACAGATAAAGTTGAGAGTCAGCGCTTGTGTCCATTGCCTTTCTCCCGTATTTTATCGAGCTGTCCTGCGGATAGATGTGGAAGATATTCCAGGTTTCCAGATTTTCGTCCCTTGTGCAGTTAAATTGATATTTCTCTTGACCATATTCGCTTAATTCTAACACTGTACTTCGTAATTATTGAACCTATTGTAGTGCTAAGGAAGACGCGCATAGATGGAGGGGGTAGTGCACCAAGAGTGCGAACTCACAACTGCTTTATTGGGTCACTCCAGAAATAAAAAAAATGAAAATTACAAACCCAGTAAAGCACATGCGGACAAGTTATTCATGCCAAGAGAGGGAAATATATATAACAATGAAAGAGGAGCCATTCCATTCTATGAAGGTGCATGAGCCGCAAAATTGTTTCTCACACGGCACACAGGTGACGCAGAATGTTCAACAAACGTTACGAACCTGTTTATTTCTTTATCGCTATTGGGTGGTATTGTCCTGACATGTACGTTTCTCGATGTCAGCTTTGCATCTTTCCTGGCAGAGGACCTTTACTCCTTCACCAAGAAAGATTACAATGCCATAATAGAATGGGCTATCAATGTACGTTTGTATAGCACCACGGATGCAACGACGACATTCGTATGTTTCAAACATATTCTTCAATTTAAGTTAATATAGGTGTGGGGAACAGAGCTTAAACTCTGCCGTGCCAAAATATATTTTTGTAATTTCTGGGAGTTTTCGTTCACGCACAAGAATACATGAACCACTAGGCATGTACAACTCCCCTCTATAACTTGTGTCACTACAAGTAAGCTGGTCAAACTATCACTGACGCTGTCCGTGCCTCCTCTTCTACTACCAAAAGAGTCTAAATGTTAATGACCGACAGTATTTTTATACTGTCTATAACATTAAGCTCACGAAACAGTGGTTCATACTCTCCAGAGTTTCTTTCGGACATGTTTGAAAAGTAAACTTATGCGAAAAAGAGCCAACTGCAGGCAAGACATTCATTCATGGTGCCAAATTTGTAGCCAAATACAACGGAAGCGATATGAATGACAAAGATAGTTTTATGGTTGAATATCGAGTCATAGTATTCTGAGTAAGCAAAAATAAAACAAAGTTTATTATTTACCAACTGTTACTCAACTTAGTTTTTAAGCGGCAGCTAATTTGCAAATAAGTAGCTACATTATAAGTTCAGTGCGGCTGCATACGGCTTATACAGAATACACCCTTTTCATAAACACGCCACCTAACGGTGAGGTTTTCGTCACTTTTGCTTCGCAAAGGAACGTGGGGTAGCTAGCGCCATCATGAGGGCGTGGAAAGCGAGCCGTCAAGTGCGTGAGTGCTGTGATTTTTGTGTTGACGGCTAGTTCTCCGTATCATTCGCTGCAATCGCACAGCGTTTTAGCTTGAACGAGTTCCTAGTACTCTCCGATAAGCTTTCTGAGCTGCTTTCAATGCACAATGAGCAATATTTTGTACCCTTCAACGAGTTGGACGAGCAGTTTGGCTTGCTATGACTGGCAATGCATGGATCCGCCTTGCAAGAGACTCTCATCGGCGTGCCCTCCCGACGCGATCCGCGTCCTGCAGGAACGCAAGAGGTGTCTGTGTGCGCTGCAAGAAACGCGCATCGGCGTTGCTAGAACACACAGCCTGCGTCGTCTGCTGCGGTGCCCGCACAATGGCGGCATACTGTAGTTCGCGTCCGCGGCACTAATAGCGTCCTTTTTCGAAAATGGTCTATAGAGTTGGAATTGGAGCCAAAACAAAGAACGACCAACGAGGAAACAGTTTTTCCTTAAAACTGTGAATGAACTTAAGTAGAAGTTACTGCTCATAATTCAAGCCACGACAACCGGTTAGAAGCGAACAGTGCAGCTTGACTTTGTTGCCAATCGTAGTTTTTATGAATTTCACGCGAGAACACGCGTGGTGCTTTAAAATGTGGCGGGTAGCGCCAGCGTAGCGTCGGAAGTCACGCGTTTTCCTATATGCGCGCAACTTCACTCTGTCTTGGCAGTCCCGCCGCGAGTGCACGTGAGCCTCGATCTGCATTAGCCTGCTTGTTGTGAAAGAACGTGAGTGTGCATCGACCAACCCGGCGGAAGTGCCCGGAATAGTGATAATGCTGGGTCACCTTAGTTTCTGAAAATAGAAAAAAAATATCTAGTAAATACGCAGGAATGTAAGTTCAAGGTAGCCAGAAAGTAGTCATGGCGTCAACCTAAAATATTCATTGCCATATGAGGTCACAATATTGCCTTGCAAACTTGGCGAAACGTGCCAGTTACCATCGCAACCCTAAGACTTGCAGGCCAGGCAATATGTAAGCAAGTGCGCATTATCTCGAATGATGATGTTCGTGCTCCGTTGCTGCGCTGTTAACGCGCCATCCGATATGTTAACGGCACAGCAAAGAGCTTACACAGCTCCTGATGCGTTAATTTAAGTTTGACCTGGCTGTGTAGGCCTTCTTACACAGCCGGGGCATCATACAAACGAGGTCAGTTGCCCATTTAATAAACTATACAGTGGAAATTTTCTCGCAGTCAAGCATTTTTTGTTTCCGAAGAATTCACCAGTCCAGGCCAGCTAGTTTATGCAGTGCCGACAGAACCACTAGTACACCACACCCACTAGCCACTATCTCGATGTCGAGGGACATTTAACGTTAGACGTGTGCTACTTCTTCTCTTATCTCTTTTTCGGCTAAGGTGCTAGTTGTCAATCTAGAGTCCTTCACCTTCTCCTGGAGAGTCTCCGAGAGAGCTTCAAGAGGGAGGCTGACACCCTGCTGCAAAGTGCTTAGCCATTCATAACTGGCCTGCATCATAGGAGGGGGGGGATTTCATGAGCGTGATTTCTAGACAGAGGATAGCGATTCAGCAATTCCTTTCCGAACGAGATTGGAATTAACGAAATCACATGCAGTGTTGGTGGTCTGGGACAAAGCAATATTATCAACAAACGAGAACTTGGTTGTAAGACAGGATTATGTCTAACCGTCTGGATAGAATGATGGGAAAGAATTTCATGCGTGGAGAGCATGCCTCCCCATATTACTCAAATATGGTTCAATTGTATTCAATAAAATAGTTAGAACTAAATAGAAACTTACGTAACATAATTCACAAGGCCCCGCCACGGTGGTCTAGTGGCTCGGCTGCTGACCCGCAAGTCACGGGTTCAAATCCCGGCTGCGGCGGCTGCATTTCCGATGGAGGCGGAAATGTCGTAGGCCCGTGTGCTTATATTTGGGTGCATGTTAAAGAACCCCAGGTGGTCAAAATTTCCGGAGCCCTCCACTACGGCATCTCTCATAATCATATGGTGGTTTTGGGACGTTAAACCCCACAAATCAATCATAATTCATAAGTCCTGAACACATCAAATGCATTAAAAAATTGTCACAACTTAAACGGAAAGGTAACGGGGACTAAGGAACTGTAAGCTTACGTTATTATTTCAGAAGCATGCGTGTAGTGGTGGTTTAATAGTTAGCGAATCTTGCTGCTGTATTCAAGAATAGAGGTTCGATTTCTTTATCTGTCAGGGGTCGATCGAGGAATTTTTCGGCAACACAGCAGCAGCGGCAACAGTTGGGGAAACTTGGGGGAGTTAGCGCAGGAGGCTTTGGTTTGGAAAGAAATAAAACCGGCAGTGCACTAGTATGAGTTCGGATAGCGAAGAAAACGACCGCAAAAGAAACGGCCACAGACCGTCTAGCAAAATTATAGATACCGAACAATGTGTTGGCCGGCCAAAGACAAACACAATTTATGAATGAACTGTCAAAACGAAAAGTGATTTTCTACATGCAGTGTTTTGTCATCAATGTCGCACAAACAGCACTATTGCTCACAATGTCATGGCTAGCTACTCTACAATATCTTAAATCTGGAATGAGGTTGCCCCACAGGTCTCGTTGGGCCGTCCACTGTTTGACTGACCGTCCACAGGTAAAGTACTGAATTGGTCACTGTGTCTGTCTGTGCCCGCACACGCATTTTTTTAAAATGCAATGTTACACACCTCAAACTTGAATATTTCCTGAATACACCTAAGATGTAAGACTGATTGAACGCTCGCCTCTTATTCAATGTAGCTCATAAATTACGCCGTTGTCAATAGGCCTAATCAAGAGCCCCAGTGGCATAGATTGCCATCTGAAGGACTTTATCTGCGTTGTTTTTCTTTTACGATTTATTACTGGATTCGTTGCGGTGCTTCTGATGCAATCTACACGAATGTTGCTTTCCTATAACGAACTATATGAAGCCTTCTTGCATAAACAGCACCTTGATTGACGAGCACTAGCTGCTTGCATTTTTTTTTTGTGGTCCAGCATACTCATGTTATAGTCAAACACTTCTTAACCATTGCGAGCTCCGTAAAAGCAGATATCTTTTTTGTTTCCATATTGTTTTCAAGGTTCAAATAAAGGGGTACTATAAGAATACGCTTAGTTGAGATGATTAGATGCATTGTGCGTTTGTGTTTGAGTGCGTGCGTGTGGGAAAGGACAGCAGCAGCAGACAAAATGACACGTACATGCAGAGCCAACCCGCACCTGTATTTATTTAACTGTTTATATAGGTATTGATCTACTAATTTCCGTGACTCTGTTCATTGAATGCTATACAAGTGAATGCTGCGCGTACATTTATGTCCGCTTTCATGGCACATGAAACGTGTAAGCACATGCTATGTTTATAGTAGCACAGAAGCTGCCAATAACGTATAGCCGTCGGCAAGCTTAATACGACCGCCACTGAGCGCGTTCTTAAACAAGTTTGACGCTGGCACCACGTAGCTTTGGATTCTCTTTCCGAGATATTACTCATGCATGCCACATATTATCCAAGAATTCTGAGGTGTTATCTAAACAACAGTGCCCAGGGCTTCGCGGCTAGCATAAGTCAAATTAGTCTAGGTCATGCGTAGGAGCGTTCGTGTTAAGCTTGCTGACCGACGACTGTACGTTATCGCTTTAATGTGTATATAGCTTTTTTTATACCACCACTATGACACTTTCACACACACACACACACACACACACACACACACACACACACACACACACACACACACACACACACACACACACACACACACACACACACACACACACACACACACACACACACACACACACACACACACACACACACACACACACACACACACACACACACACACACACACACACACACACACACACACACACACACACACACACACACACACACACACACACACACACACACACACACACACACACACACACACACACACACACACACACACACACACACACAAACACACACACACACAAACATATATATATATATATATATATATATATATATATATATATATATATATATATATATATATATATATATATATACAGACAATAATGCCAAGGAATGTAGAACCAATGTAAAGTAAATAAAAAGAAAGAAAAGTGGGTGAAAAAACAACTTGCTGTGAGCAGGAATCGAACCTGCGACCTCCGAATAACGCGTTACGTTGCACTGCGCAGTACCAGCATCGAGGCGTCACCTCGATGCTGGTACGTACTGCGCAGTGCGACGTGTCGACAGCAGGCTTCTTACCCTGCTCTCATACCAACACTGGACTCGGGCAGCACTCTTATACTGCGCTGGTGTCGGACAGAGTAGTACGACCACGACAAGGAGCCGAGACCACATTTCAGTGGTGTTGGTCCAGCGTAGCCCAAAGTGATCTTCCTTTGGTGACCTGGATGTGCCGGATACACTCGCACTCGGTGCGCAGTCCCCTCAGACGCCGGACGAATCCAATACCATGTTAATCCGCGACACCATTCTGGCAGACGCCAGAACATACCTCTCTCTGATGCGGAGAGCCACCACTCAGATAGAAACAGAACCGCAGTACCTGACTGTGGACCATTAAAGAGTGGGCAGTATGCAGTATCATGTGTTGAACACGCAGGAATTCAGTGATGCTTTACGGAAGGAGTGCAGGAAGGTTTACCTGTCACTATTGCCATGATATGTTGACGAACTAAAACCTGCTCTGGATTTGACAACTATGGCATCAGAACAGCCACTTAGACCACTTCCAGGGTCGTCGGGCATCAGTGAAACCAAAGAGAGGGAGCGGGCTTTTGATAAGGCTCCTGACGAATGTCTTGACCGTCTTTTCCACGCTGGCAATCATGCGTGTGTCACTGAAAGAAAGCACCGAGAAGCCATGCCAGCCACAGTGCCTCCTCGGATACTGTTCCGGTATCCTTGCCCAAGCATGCCGCATTCCCTCTGTGCCAATGCCAACCGCAATATGTATGTCTTGCGGCTCATCATCGCAGTGTGGTTGAGGCCGACTACTTCGATATAGTCAGGCCCACCCACCAGACCCACTAATAACATATCCACCAGCCAAGTTGCAGCATCACGAGGACCCACAACTGTAAGGCAGTCAACATCGCCCACTGGATGCACTTCTGGCGGGCTATCCAGGACCGACCACTCAGATGCAGCCAAAGCCGCCCGCCAGAGACGTTTCTCGAAGATTCCTAATCCACGCTGCAGTGTGACCAAGACCGACCACAATGAAGCAGCCAACCCCACCCACCAGAAAAACTGCTATAACAGCTTCGCGCGCACACAGTCATGGTCGATTGTGATGACTAAAAGTGACATCGTGGCTTTAGCGCACGGAGAGCTAGCGAAATAGGAAGGCGAAGACAGAAAAAGCTGGCCCACAAACCGGGTTTGTGTATATATATATATATATATATATATATATATATATATATATATATATATATATATATATATATATATATATATATATATATATATATATATATATATATATATATATATATATATATATATATATATATATATATATATATATATATATAAGGGAAAGAAGTGTATACCTAAAGGCTCGTTTTTCCGTGTTTTAACACAATAATAATGATATCTAACCGGCAGTAATGCCAAGGAATGTACAGGGGAAGTTATTAGAACCAATGGAATGTAAATAAGAAGAAAGAAAAGTGGATGAAAAAATAACCAACCGTGTCCCTGTACATTCCTTGGCATTACTGTCTGTTAGATCTCATATATATATATATATATATATATATATATATATATATATATATATATATATATATATATATATATATATATATATATATATATATATATATATATATATGCAGAAGAATAGCTTCGGTTGCCACAAGGTTATAAATATGAAAGTAGATGCGCTTTCACATAACAACTGTTTATTGTGCCGACGTTTCGACAGGAACCCTGTCTTTTTCAAGGCATAATACTATTTACACATGTTCCGTGCCTTTTTATATCCTGTCGAGACAGGATATATATATATATATATATATATATATATATATATATATATATATATATTTTAATTGTGAGTGCAGCGCTTGTCATGTCTTTTCTCGTTCGTGTATTTGTCCTAACGCTGCCCCATTCAATTTAGTTTTCACAGAAAAAAATTGCTAAAACATTTAAATAAGCCCTAATAAAGAATAACCTGACCTGTATATATATATATATATATATATATATATATATATATATATATATATATATATATATATATATATATATATATATATATATATATATATATATATATATATATATATATATATATATATATATATATATATATAGGGAAGGCCGCCGCTGTGATATCGAACGCGTTATTCGAAGGTCGTAGGTTCGATTCCTGCTCACGGCTGGTTATTTTTTCATCCACTTTTCTTTCTTCTTATTTACATTGCATTGGTTCTAATAACTTCCCCTGTACATACCTTGGCATTACTGTCTGTTAGATCTCATTAATATTGTGTTAAAACACGGAAAAACGAGCCCTTAGGTATACACTTCTTTCCCTTATTTCATTGAACGAGGGTCTCGTACTGGCAGACTTGGTGTGTTTAGGTTGTATAAGAGGGACAATTAATCAGCTGCCCGCTCATAATAAGTTCACGTGCTACGTGACGCCAAACATGCAAATAAGAGTGTTTTCACACTCGTTGTTTGGCTAATAGATGGCGCTGACTGTCACTCCTACTTCTAAATTCACATATAAACCCAAAAAAGTGGATGGAGGGAAGGCCGCTGGGATAGGCTCAGTGGTTAGAGCATCGAACGCGTTATTCGAAGGTCGTAGGTTCGATTCCTGCTCACGGCTGGTTATTTTTTCATCCACTTTTCTTTCTTCTTATTTACATTGCATTGGTTCTAATAACTTCCCCTGTACATTCCTTGGCATTACTGTCTGTTAGATCTCATTATTATTGTGTTAAAACACGGAAAAACGAGCCCTTAGGTATACACTTCTTTCCCTTATTTCATTGAACGAGGGTCTCGTACTGGCAGACTTGGTGTGTTTAGGTTGTATAAGAGGGACAATTAATCAGCTGCCCGCTCATAATAAGTTCACGTGCTACGTGACGCCAAACATGCGAATAAGAGTGTTTTCACACTCGTTGTTTGGCTAATAGACGGCGCTGACTGTCACTCCTACTTCTAAATTCACATATAAACCCAAAAAAGTGGATGGAGGCAAGGCCGCTGTGATAGCTCAGTGGTTAGAGCATCGAATGCGTTATTCGAAGGTCGTAGGTTCGATTCCTGCTCACGGCTGGTTATTTTTTCATCCACTTTTCTTTCTTCTTATTTACATTGCAGTGGTTCTAATAACTTCCCCTGTACATTCCTTGGCATTACTGTCTGTTAGATCTCATTATTATTGTGTTAAAACACGGAAAAACGAGCCCTTAGGTATACACTTCTTTCCCTTATTTCATTGAACGAGGGTCTCTTAGTGGCAGACTTGGTGTGTTTAGGTTGTATAAGAGGGACAATTAATCAGCTGCCCGCTCATAATAAGTTCACGTGCTACGTGACGCCAAACATGCGAATAAGAGTGTTTTCACACTCGTTGTTTGGCTAATAGATGGCGCTGACTGTCACTCCTACTTCTAAATTCACATATAAACCCAAAAAAGTGGATGGAGGGAAGGCCACTGTGATAACTCAGTGGTTAGAGCATCGAACGCGTTATTCGAAGGTCGTAGGTTCGATTCCTGCTCACGGCTGGTTATTTTTTCATCCACTTTTCTTTTTTCTTATTTACATTGCATTGGTTCTAATAACTTCCCCTGTACATTCCTTGGCATTTCTGTCTGTTAGATCTCATTAATATTGCGTTAAAACACGGAAAAACGAGCCCTTAGGTATACACTTCTTTCCCTTATTTCATTGAACGAGGGTCTCGTACTGGCAGACTTGGTGTGTTTAGGTTGTATAAGAGGGACAAATAATCAGCTGCCCGCTCATAATAAGTTCACGTGCTACGTGACGCCAAACATGCAAATAAGAGTGTTTTCACACTCGTTGTTTGGCTAATAGATGGCGCTGACTGTCACTCCTACTTCTAAATTCACATATAAACCCAAAAAAGTGGATGGAGGGAAGGCCGCTGGGATAGGCTCAGTGGTTAGAGCATCGAACGCGTTATTCGAAGGTCGTAGGTTCGATATCTGCTCACGGCTGGTTATTTTTTCATCCACTTTTCTTTCTTCTTATTTACATTGCATTGGTTCTAATAACTTCCCCTGTACATTCTTTGGCCATACTGTCTGTTAGATCTCATTATTATTGTGTTAAAACACGTAAAAACGAGCCCTTAGGTATACACTTCTTTCCCTTATTTCATTGAACGAGGGTCTCGTACTGGTAGACTTGGTGTGTTTAGGTTGTATACGAAGGACAATTAATCAGCTGCCCGCTCATAATAAGTTCACGTGCTACGTGACGCCAAACATGCGAATAAGAGTGTTTTCACACTCGTTGTTTGGCTAATAGATGGCGCTGACTGTCACTCCTACTTCTAAATTCACATATAAACCCAAAAAAGTGGATGGAGGGAAGGCCGCTGGGATAGGCTCAGTGGTTAGAGCATCGAACGCGTTATACGAAGGTCGTAGGTTCGATTCCTGCTCACGGCTGGTTATTTTTTCATCCACTTTTCTTTCTTCTTATTTACATTGCATTGGTTCTAATAACTTCCCCTGTACATTCCTTGGCATTACTGTCTGTTAGATCTCATTATTATTGTGTTAAAACACGGAAAAACGAGCCCTTAGGTATAAACTTCTTTCCCTTATTTCATTGACCGAGGGTCTCGTACTGGCAGACTTGGTGTGTTTAGGTTGTATAAGAGGGACAATTAATCAGCTGCCCGCTCATAATAAGTTCACGTGCTACGTGACGCCAAACATGCAAATAAGAGTGTTTTCACACTCGTTGTTTGGCTAATAGATGGCGCTGACTGTCACTCCTACTTCTAAATTCACATATAAACCCAAAAAAGTGGATGGAGGGAAGGCCACTGTGATAACTCAGTGGTTAGAGCATCGAACGCGTTATTCGAAGGTCGTAGGTTCGATTCCTGCTCACGGCTGGTTATTTTTTTATCCACTTTTCTTTTTTCTTATTTACATTGCATTGGTTCTAATAACTTACCCTGTACATTCCTTGGCATTTCTGTCTGTTAGATCTCATTAATATTGCGTTAAAACACGGAAAAACGAGCCCTTAGGTATACACTTCTTTCCCTTATTTTATATATATATATATATATATATATATATATATATATATATATATATATATATATATATATATATATATATATATATATATATATATATATATATATATATATATTTAAACGGGGTGTTGAACCTGAACCAGCAGGCGTTGACTCGGCGAACGAAAGCTTTATTTAGCGCAAGGGCTAACTGAACGCAAGCCTGCGATCACAGCAAGTCTTCTTCCTTTTCTATACTCGAGCTCCATGCCCACTGCCCTCGTTACAATCACCCCCGGGCGATGAGGGAGCCACCCTGGCGACCTAAGGACAGGTGTACCCAGAAGGGTCATGACATGGCTTGAGCCGAGAGATGTGTACGATTTCTTGTCCCCGACGGCGCTTTCCGGAGATGCATCCAGCAGCTCGATGAGGTAGTTGACAGGGGTTGTTTGGCGTACAACTCGATAAGGGCCATGGTACCTGGACTAAAGCTTGTGGGAGAGTCCTGGAGGAGTAGAAGGAATCCATAACCACACCAGTGAGTTCGGAGCAAAGCTCATAGGCGTGGTTGACGCATCGTGGCGATGTTTTTGGCGCGTCTGGTCATGTGACGTGAACGCACGAGCAACCTTCCGACATTCTTCAGCGTGTGCTGCTACTCGAGAAACGGTAGTCATGTCTGAAGGGTCCGGTCGATAAGGAAGAATAGTATCCATTGTTGATGATGGCTCGCGTCCATAAAGAAGAAAGAAAGGCGAAAATCCAGTGGTGCTTCACGTTGCAGTGTTGTAAACATATGTCACAAAAGGCAGTATGCTATCCCAATTTGACTGATCGGATGAAGCGTACTTGGCCAGCATATCCCCAAGTGTACGATTAAAACGCTGTGTCATCCCATTAGTTTGCGGGTGATAGGCTTTGGTAGTGCGGTGTATGATGCTACACTCGCTCAACAACGCTTTGATGGCATCGGAGAGAAAAACGCGGCCGCGGTCGCTTAGTAACTCTCGAGGTGCTCCATGCCTTAAAACCAGGTTATGCAGTATAAAACATGCAACGTCTTTTGCGGTAGCAGAAGGTAACGCAGCTGTTTCAGCGTGCCGCGTTAGGTGGTCGATAGCGACAATGACCCAGCGGTTGGTACTCGAAGTATAGGGAAGTGGACCGTAAAGGTCGATTCCGACACGATCGAAAGCTCGTGCTGGACATGGCAACGGCTGCAAGGGACCTGTGGCATGCTGAGAGGGCATTTTGCGTCGCTGGCACGTAAGGCAAGACCTTACGTAACGGCGAACGAAATGGTACATACCACGCCAGTAGTACCGCAGCTGCAAGCGAGTGTATGTTTTTTAACACACCAGCGTGGCCACATTGCGGATCATCGTGGTACGTGGCACAGATGTCAGAGCGCAGATGTCGGGGAATGATGAGCAACCACTTACGGCCCATCGGGCTGTAGTTTCGGCGGTAAAGCAGGTTATCCCGAATAGCGAAGTGTGTTGCTTGACGGTGAAGCATCCTGGAAACTGGAGCAGGCGTCCGGTTTGAGAGCAAGTCCAAAAGAGAAGAAATCCAAGCATCTTTGCGTTGCTCGGAAAGCATGTCCGAAATGCTGATGGCCAAGGCAGCACTGGTGGAGATAGGCGAGCCGACAGGCTCTGAAGCCAATGGCGAACGTGACAGGGCATCGGCGTCGGAATGCTTCCGGCCAGAACGGTAGATAACACGGATATCGAACTCCTGTAACCACAATGCCCAACGAGCGAGCCAACCATTAGGATCTTTTAGTGAAGATAACCAGCAAAGCGCATAGTGGTCTGTTACAGTATCAAACGGACGTCCATATAAATAAGGCCGAAATTTTCCGATTGCCCAAATAATGGCAAGGCACTCCTTTTCAGTAACACTGTATTTCTTCTCGGCTTTACTGAGGATGCGGCTGGCATAGGCAACGACGTACTCGTCAAAGCCATCCTTGCGTTGGGCCAGTATGGCCCCTAGCCCGACACCACTAGCGTCTGTTTGAAGCTCCGTTGGAGCAGACGGATCGAAATGTCGGAGTATGGGAGGCGTGGTGAGGAACCGTTGGAGTTCCTGAAATGCATAATCACACGCCTGCGACCACGCTGACAAATCAGAACTTCCGGCAAGATGATTGGTGAAGGGGGCGATAATGGAGGCGAAATTGTGGACGTAGCGCTGGAAGTAAGAACATAGGCCGATGAAGCTTCGAAGCTCTTTGATGGTGGTTGGCTTTGGGAACGCCGCGACTGCATCAAGTTTCGTAGGGTCCGGGAGAATGCCGTCCTTAGAAACCACATGGCCAAGAATTACAAGCTTGCGAGCGCTGAAGTGGCATTTCTTGAAGTTAAGTTGAAGTCCCGCCGTGGAAAGGCACGTAAGAACTTGCTCGAGGCGGCTGAGGTGGGTCGCAAAGTCGCTTGAAAATGCCACAATGTCGTCCAAATAACCGAGGCACGTTTTCCATTTCAGACCTTGCAGGATGGTATCCATCATCCTTTCAAAAGTGGCATTTTTTTCGAAGAGGCCAAAGGGCATAACGGTGAATTCATATAGTCCGTCCAGTGTTACAAAGGCTGTCTTCGGGCGGTCACCCTCTGCCATTGGCACCTGCCAGTAGCCGGAGCGTAAATCTAACAAAGAAAAGAACTCTGCTCCTTGTAGGCAGTCCAAAGCATCGTCGATGCGAAGCAGAGGGTATCCGTCTTTTCGCATTATCTTGTTAAGTCGGCGGTAGTCAACGCAGAACCGGATGGATCCGTCTTTTTTCTTGCAAGAACAACCGGTGAAGCCCAGGGACTGTTGGAGGGCTCGATGATGCCACGTTTCAACTTGTCGTCCACTTGTTCGTTGATAACACGGCGTTCAGCAGATGACACACGGTACGGACGCTGTCTTAGCGGGGCTTGTTGACCGGTATCAATACGGTAAACGACCGCAGAGGTTCGGCCTAAGCCTGACTGGTCACGATCGAATGGAGAGCGAAAGTGGAGTAGAAGATTAATAATCTCTTCGCGCTGAGTTGGTGCCAGCTCAGAGTCGGTGGCATCTGAGAATACGTCGAGAATATCATTAGGCGTGTTGGTAAAAGTGACAGCACAAATTGTGAGCGAAACCGCAGAATCGGGATAGTAGCCGGAAGAATGCACTCGTTAGGTTCGTAGCTTTCCAGGCATTCTCCACGTAGTAGGGATGACGGGCTGTCCGAGGGATTGCACACATAAATGGCAGCGTGACCGTTGCGAAAAACGACGACGACAAACGGAAGCATGATATTTCGACGGCACGCATATGGGACCGGTGGCATAAACAACACAGGCGATTTCGGAGGGGAGGCACACGACACCGAGACAACAACAGCTGAGAAAGGCGCAATGTCAACGTCAGAAGCAGCAAACACTCTACACGAAGCGCCATCATCGGGGTCATAGCACGGCACAGATAACGCGAGTTCAGAACGAGCACAGTCGACCAAAGCAGAATTTGACGAAAGAAAGTCCCATCCAAGGATAACGTCATGCGAAGAACGGAATAAAACTACAAATGTGACGACGTACATGGCACCTTGAATGACGACACGTGCAGTGCACAAAGCTGAGGGCTGAATATGATGGGACGTAGCTGTCTGCAAAGATAGGTCGGTAAGTTGCGTGGTCACTTTCTTCAAGTTTCGGCACAGTTTCTCGCTAATTACAGATACGGCAGCTCCAGTGTCAACAAGTCCGTGCACCTTAATGCCATCAATATAGAGTTCGATTTCGTTCGGGGGACAGCAGTTAGGTCTTCAAATTTCCGCTGCCAACGCAGTTCTTGCCTCCGGAACTGCGCCCGTCAGTTTTTTCCTCGCGGTGGGCTGTTGCGACGTAACATTGGAAAAATAGATCTGCGACGAGGAGAAGGCGAACGGCTGGAGCCGGATGGGTGGTGACCGGTACGTACGTCTAGAGGTGGATTGGCAGGAACGGGATATCGCGGCTGAGTGGGCATGTAGTGTGAGGCCCCTGCAATGTCATGAGAAGGGAAGCTGCGACGGCGGCAGTGACGAGCTATGTGGCCTGGGATGCCACATGAAAAACATACTGGCCGATTATCCGGAGTGCGCCATTGGCTGACGGTAGGGGCACTTGTCGCTGAATAAGGTACCGGAAACGGTCGTGCAGGCAGCGGTTTCATATAAACGTTCTGAGTTGTTTCGTATACAGCCGGAGACGGAACAGTCAACGGGTGGGCAGGTGGCGTCGACGAATAAACGTGGAGAGTTCCTTCGTAGATAGCCGGAGACGATGGAGTGCGTGGCCGAGCAACAGCGGCTGCATATGTTAGTGGTGCGGTAACAGATGGTGGAGCCTGAGCTGGCGGCAATGCTTCGGCAACTTGCGATTCAATGACCTGGCGAAGCGAAGGCGATAAGGGTGCCATCGGCTCGGTAGTTCTGGTGATTAGAGATAGCTGCCGGGCGACCTCCTCACGTATGAATTGCTTTATGAGTGGCATTAAAGCAGAGTGGTCGGCAGTGTCATGGCGATAGTCGAGGGATGAGAGGTCCGCGGTGTCTTGAGCAGCGCAACGTGTTGAAGCACGTTGCCTACGAAGCTCATCATAACTTTGGCAGAGCTGAATCACCTCGGCGACCGTCTGGGGACACTTCGCAGCAAGCATTTGGAATGCACCGTCGTCGATTCTTTTCATGATGTTTTTTATCTTGCCTGCCTCATCCAGAGTCGGGTTGACGAGCTGGCAGAGGAAGAGCACATCTTCGATGTAACTCGTGAAAGTCTCATCTGTTCGCTGTACTCTGCCACGCAAGCGCTGTTCAGCACGAAGGCGGCGAACAGCAGGACGTCCAAAGACTTCCGAGAGAGTTTTTGCCGATTCCGACCAGGTACTGAAATCACTTTGATGATTTCTGTACCATAGTTTCGCCACGTCGGTCAGGTAAAAACTCACATTTGTGAGCTTATCGGCTGCGTTCCACTTATTGTGCGCGCTCACCAGTTCATACTCGGCAATCCAGTTGCCCACATCTTGGTCCTCTGTGCCACCAAATATGGGGGGTCGCGCTGCCGGAGAGCGCCAGTGCAGAAGACAGGTATGGGTTCGAGACCTGGAGTGGTGGCCTGAGACGGTCCCGGATCAGTCATTGCAGAAGGTCGTTGGAGCGTGCGGCGGCGAAGTTCCAGGGCGAGGACCAGATGTACCCAGCACCTCCACCACTTGAAACGGGGTGTTGAACCAGCAGGAGTTGACTCGGTGAACAAAAGCTTTATTTAGCGCAAGGGCTAACTGAACGCAAGCCTGCGATCACAGCAAGTCTTCTTCCTTTTCTATACTCGAGCTCCATGCCCACTGCCCTCGTTACAATATATATATATATATATATATATATATATATATATATATATATATATATATATATATATATAAGGGAAAGAAGTGTATACCTAAGGACTCGTTTTTTCCGTGTTTTGACACAATATTATAAGATCTAACAGACAAGAATGCCAAGGAATGTATAGGGGAAGTTATTAGAACAAATGGAATGTACATAACAAGAAAGAAAAGTGGGTGAGAAATAACGAGCCGTGAACAGGAATCGAACGTATGACCTTCGAATAACACGTTCGATGCTCTAACCACTGAGCTATCACAGCGGTCTTCCCTCCATCCACTTTTTTTGGGTTTATATGTAAATTTAGACGTGGGAGTGTCAGTCAGCGCCATCTGTAGCCAAGCGGTGAGTGTGAAACACCCTTTTATGCGCTTGTGTGGCGTCACGTACCAAGTGATCTTATTATGAGCGGGCAGCTGATCAATAGTCCCTCGTATACAACCTAATGACACTAAGTCTGCCAGTACGAGACCCTCGTTAATGAATAAGGGAAAGAAGTGTATACCTAAGGGCTCGTTTTTATGTGTTTTGACACAATAAGAATGAGATCTAACAGACAAGAATGCGAAGGAATCTATAGGCGAAGTTATTGGAACAAATGAAATGGAAATAAGAAGAAAGAAAAGTGGGTGAAAAAATAGCCAGCCGTGAGCAGGAATCGAACCTACGACATTCAAATAACGCGTTCTATGCTCTAAACACTGAGCTATCACAGCGGCCCACGCCTAAATTCACATATAAACCCGAAAAAGTGGATGGAGGGAAGGCCGCTGTCATAGCTCAGTGGTTCGAGCATCGAACGCGTTATTCGAAGGTCGTAGGTTCGGTTCCTGCTCACGGCTGGTTATTTTTTCACCCACTTTTCTTACTTCTTATTTACATTCCATTTGTTCTAATAACTTCCTCTATACATTCCTTGGCATTACTGTCGGCTAGATCTCATGATATATATATATATATATATATATATATATATATATATATATATATATATATATATATATATATATATATATATATATATATATATATATATATATATATATATATAAATATATATATATATATATATATATATATATATATTTATATATATATACGTGTGTGTGTGTGTGTGTGTATGGCAGGTAGTTGGCACCGATTAAAGGCGCCCTGATGAACACGTTTTTTTTTTTTTGGAAATTTCAGCGGGCACCTTCGTACGAAGGAATTAACAGAAATGAAGAGGCTGGCGTTTTTGCATGCCAACCGTTGTTGTGTGCCCAATATAGAGAAACATTTTCAATGGGAAGCATTTTTCAGTGAACTTTGGTGATTTCGAGCGTATCTATCTATCTATCTATCTATCTATCTATCTATCTATCTATCTATCTATCTATCTATCTATCTATCTATCTATCTATCTATCTATCTATCTATCTATCTATCTATCTATCTATCTATCTATCTATCTATCTATCTATCTATCTATCTATCTATCTATCTATCTATCTATCTATCTATCTATCTATCTATCTATCTATCTATCTATCTATCTATCTATCTATCTATCTATCTATCTATCTATCTAGCCACCGACGACTTTTAGCTTTCTTAGCCGTTTGGATGATGGGATTTATACCAAAATTTGTATGGCGTGATAAGACACTGTATGACGGGCATAATTGACTAGTCGTAACATGAAAATCATGACATGCATGCCATGAATGTCATGATTTACATGTCATTGTCTTGCTGCTCCTGCGGTGGTTTCGTTCACATGACTTATCACAAAACTGGTATGGTATGCATGACTGCATGGCAAACATGTCACAGGCTCTCACGTGGTAATCATGACATGCGTGTCATGTGAGAACATGACTACATGCCACGCTCATGATGCACTCGCAGTGGTTCCGCTAGCTTCACATATACCAAATTTGGTACTACGTGACGTGAATAGATGACGAAGGTGTATGACTAATGCAAACATAGTGTGTATGGCATAGCTGTCATGTGAGAACATTACTACATGCCACACTCATGATGCACTCGCGGCCGTTTCGCTAGCTTCACACACCAAATTTGGTGTTACATGACGTCAACGGATGACGAAGGTATATAATTGGTGCAAACATGATAAGGATGACATGCGTGTCATCTAAAACATGACAATATATCACGCTCTAGACGCACTTGCGGCCGTTTCACTGGCTTCACATATACCAAATTTGGTATTACGTGACGTGAATGGATAACGAAGGTAAATGACACGTCCAAACATGATAATCACGACACGCTTGTCATGTAAAAGATGACTGCATGCTATACTCATAGCGCGCTCGCGTCCGTTTCGCTAGCTCCACGTATTCAAAATTTGGTATCACGCAACGTGAATAGACGACAAAGGTAAACGAAATGTCCAAAGATGATAATCATGATATGCATGTCACTGAAACCATGACTACATCCTACAATGATAGCGTGCTCGCGGCCGTTTCACTTGCTCCTCATATGCCAAATTTGGTATTTTGTGACGTAATGGACCATGAAGGTGAATGACACGTTCAAACATGATAACCATCATATGCATGTCATGTAAAACAAGACTACATTCTACGCTGATAGCACGCTCGCGGCCATTTTGCTAGCTCCACGTATAACGAATTTGGCATCACGTGACGTGATTAGACGATCAAGGTAAAAGACACGTCCAAAGATGATAGTCATGACATGCGTGTCATGCAAACCATGAATACACGCTACGTTCATAGAGTGCTCACGGCCGTTTCGCTAGCTCTACATATACGAAATTTGGTACGCCGTGGCGAGAAAAACGACGAAGGTAAATGACACGTTCAAACATGATGATCATGACATAAAAGTCATGTAAGGCAAAATTTATGTCCGCGTCGTAACGTTGTGCTGATTTTGTAGTGGCATATCATTCTTCCTAATTTGTGCTTCGCATATCATTGATTGGCACTGATCATGGGGCCTGAAAATTTTATCGAATTGAAGTGTTATGCTATGTTTATGTCTTGATTGCCGAGAATATATTTGTGCTCACTAGATGCAACAGTCTGTCGGAGAAAACTTTGTGTTTTCGAAGCCGGATCACTCCTTGCATCTAAACTCTATTCCACGATATACGCAGCTAGAAAATAATAAGTTAATTAATCGAATATGCATGGTACAACATTAACTATATATATTAGGATGCTTCCGTGATTTGTTGATTACGTCAGTGGCTTGACAGTATGGATGTTTTTATGTCCTGAAGTTATTTGTTTACTCAGAATGGTTATGTCCTGGCTGGCTCCACATTTTTGGTTAAAATTAAATCATTCCACCTGGTCTGATTAGGTAAGCATAAACTTGGATCAGTCCAGGCATTGTTGAAAATTGACGAAATATACTATTTAAGGAAGGCCAAAAGGCAGCTTTGAGGAGGTGTTCTCAATAATTCATTTTACTCGTGTCTAATTTGTAGTCGCCACTGTGGTAGCTGGAGTATTTTCCGTGGTCGGCTGCTGACAGGAAAGGCGGGGTCAGACCCTGGGCGCCGCGGTCGCATTTTCGATAGAGGCAATGACGCTGGAGGCCTGTGTACATAGAAACAGAAGCGCTAAAAAAACAACAGGAGGTCGAAATTGCCGGAGCCTTCCACTATACGGCATGCCTCGTACTTATATCGAAGTTTTGGAAAGTATAACTCCACAAATCGCCTTTATTAACCTAAATTGTTCAACAGATTTTTTATCATGATGAATTCAAAGAAGATTTGTATCGCTAATAGAAGTGTATTTGTAGGTGACCACAAAAGTATTAACAACTATTTTTTTTTCACTCAGCGTCATACAGAACAGTGGGCCCGACTACATCCCTATTGATACATATCTAAACCGACTGTGCTTGTTTTCCGTAAGGTGGTGCCAGGCACCCTGATGAAAGAAATATACACTTTAGGGTTGGTCAATATATTCAAACATAAGCGCAAGATATACCACGAGGGACAAGATGTAGCTGTTTTTTTCTCTCTCAGGCTTACTTTGTCACCGAAAGAATGTTCATGTTTATCGCCAGGTCAATGCTTCCTCTAAAGCAGAGCCGCAGGGGGAGGTGAACGTGCCGACTTATCTTTGCCACGTCGTGCTAAAGTGAGCCAGTGCAATCTGGCTTCTTTGCACGTGGCTATAGACACGTGCATATTTTCTTACTAGCTAAAGCGGCGTACTAGAACATTCTTTTGCCGGTCATGTGAGCGTCTCGGATTTCTCACCTGTGGTACTCTGTACATGTACTTTTTCTAACATATTTATGTAAACTTCGATCAGTAATGCATCTAGTTCTTTCTTTCTTTCTTTCTTTCTTTCTTTCTTTCTTTCTTTCTTTCTTTCTTTCTTTCTTTCTTTCTTTCTTTCTTTCTTTCTTTCTTCCTTTCTTTCTTTCTTTCTTTATTTCTTTCTTTCTTTCTTTCTTTCTTATTTTTCTTCGTTTCTTTCTTTCCTAAATTTTTGTGTTGTTTTCGATGCAAACTTGGAACGGAAAATGAAGGCTTCATTTCTTCGAACCCGACTGGTTTAGTTAAATAGCACTGAAGTTAAATGCGAATAGAAGCATTGTCGTTTGTATACGCCTGTACCGAAGTATAGTGTCGTTAAATATTCCTTAAGTGCTTCGCAGTGTCTCTACACATTGACAACGATAACTTAAGTTTTAGTTAGCTCCGCGCCTTTTCCACCCTTCTTGCACACGGAAGCACTTAGATGCTTGGCTATGTGTCACGTCTCAGTGACATTGGGAAAAAATGGAAGTCGGGGGAAAAATCTTTACGCCATGATCGCCAGCATCAATAGCTACCACCAATACCACAACGTGAATGGCAACCACATCAACAATGACGAGCTCGACGAAAGATCCTCCGTGACCTTCAAGATACGATGAAATGAAGCCTAATTGTGGCTAACAACAGTCACAACAGCAACAAATAATATGACAACAGCACAAACAAAACAGGACCCTTTGACTCATTCCCCTTCTTTCGTTCGTAGCTTGGTAGCAGCTCTCACGTACGAGGCTGCTGCTCCCGTGTCAGCAGCACTCATTTTCTTTCTGTTTAGTTGCAAAACAAAAAAGGGAAGGTCGATGCACACGGCACACCAACAGACTGATTCTTTTTATCCCTGCACAGAAATAAAAAAGAAGAATTAGGTATGCGATCATGAAGTGGACATCATGGCAGACTAAAGACCTCGGGAAATACATTAGACATCTGATAAGCCAGACATTGATTGCTTGCAACGAAACAAAGGAGCATGCAGTGGCACGTCAGAAAGTAGGTGTTACAAGGGGCGCAGGAAGCGCTTTGAAAAATGTTCATCAAACACTATCTGTGCTTCTCTTTGATCTCGAATAATGCTGTAATGCAGCACCTATCGATCACAGCTTTGTTTCAATAAACCATCTCCAGTGCCTGTCACTCCAGTACCTTAGCCACTAGACCACCATGGCGGGGCGGAGTGCTATTCCTGCATCACTATGAGTTCTCTATGGCGTCCTAGCAGTGAGTTTTGTCTACCATCGGGGCTGATGATTAACATCTGCAGCCGCCTGCACAAACGACAATTATGACGTATATAAGCCACATTTCCAGCTTTAGAAGTGAACTAACGTTAGTATAATACAAGTAGTACAGTAATAAACAACGTGAAGGCAGGAGGAAAAAGAGGGGAGAGAGCTATAGGATAGAACGCTGGTGGTTTGTTTCTTCCGCGTGTGTTTACGACGTCCAGTTGATGGTAGTCTGATAACGCTGGTGCAAGATACATTCAAAGTATACACGCACGCACGCTGTACCAGCCTGCCCTCGTAAACTTCATCTTAATGTCAGCCCTCTACATAAGTTGGGCCTAATAAAACTGCCAGTAATTAAATCATTTTGTAGAATTGTACCGCGAAAATCATTATATTTATTTGGTGCAAATGTAGCTTGCATACAGTGATGTCACGCCACTTGATCGGCTGGTTAATTGCATATGCTGCTACTTCATAGATGCCCGAAAAAGACAACTTCGATACCGCGATGTGATAGTTCGACTGCATCATGATATTCGAAAAATCGTCGATATTAACGTGATTTTCTGCGTGTAGCTTGCTCTCTCTCAAGATGTGATAGTGGTATGTTCCCACTGTTGACAAATTTAGACGATACGTAATATGCATATCTTTGTCATCAAAAGCGAGACGTTTGAATGATTGTCATTGCAATGAAGTTGCCATTGAGTTGATGCAGTATGAAAAAGACTGCCTGTTCGGGCCGCTTTTAGGGAGGCATGGTGAAACAGGTCATACTTTTCTCGTTGTGTGAGAAAGTGGTCTTAAGTTCTAATTAATAACGTATAACCATGCGCACACCACAAGGTTACAAAGTAGCCCATATTACTGAAGGGCTATATAGGTGCAGAGCGGAGATTCAAGTGACAGAGGCGTTAGCAGGCTAAATCTAAACCATCCAATCAATATTACTGGGTACACTGAAATCATGATTGATGTCGGACATAGGGCATCCGAATGAGGAACAAAGATTCGACACACATATTTGTTGTCTCAGTACTCGATAATGACCTTCCTGGTAATGCTAGCTGTATGCGCTCTCCGGGAATTTAGATTTGTAATGACGCGCTACTCCTAGAGGAGCTTGTCGTTTGCTGAACGACTCTTCACGCCGGTTCTTATCAGTTGCGGCTAAGAGGCGCGACATATTTATGTGTGCTGTATTTTTCGTCATTCTTCGATAACATTTCCGACGGGTTGCTCGAGGTATCTGACATACACAAGTGCGTTTGTACCTTGCCGCGAACGCATCAAGGGGACACTGCCTTGGTTTGCAGACTTAACACACACCCTTTTTCGCACTTACTTTCTCCTTGCTTCACTGCCCGCCGCGTGCGTCTTCATAAGTGCACTGCTTATCGCACACCCTCTCCCCACCTTATCGTTGACTCAGCCAACTGAGTCCGCGTTACATGAGATACCTCAAGCGTATATATACGAAGTCTGTGGTTCGGCTTCTTACCTACTCGGGTAAAGTCAGTTCAAGAAATCTGCTCAGCGCACCACACTGACCATGGCCGGCAGCTACGAAGGTATGTGTCGTTTTGTTTGTCACCACAAATCGTCGAATTACACATGTTCCTGCCACAATGCGGTGCTGTGTTTTAACTTTATAGTGATTTCTGTAGATGCGTCCAGATGAATTTAAGTTAAGGTTGCACTTTTCTAGTAAGTTGTCGCTGCATCGGCTACACTTCCCGCTCGCTACGTACACGCAAAGAGCAAATGTCTTCTTTCGTACGTGTGATTTTTTGCTATTGGTGGGCCGCCTTCGCTAATGGTATGCTCAGCATCGGGATTGGCTGGGAAGTTGGCTCACGAATATTTTTTACGCAAGACGTTTTTATGAATTGGTGTAAAGTGCGTTTATGGCCCTGAATAATCAACAAGGCTCATAATCACAAAGACAAATAGATTGGTGTTATTCACAGGAGAAAGTTTCAGCCAATCATGATGCAGGGAATGTTGTACTCGAAGCCCTCTGACGGACTGAAAATAGCAGTAACAAATCTGACGTTTCCTGAATTCAGTGCTTAAGGTTGGTAGACAGACTCCCAGAAGTGCTGCCGTCATTCACAAAGTTCTGTTTGTTATAGCTGAGTTTGCACAAAACTGACAATGGCCACGTCGCTTTTCAAGTGAATTGCACTTATGTAAGCGGCTGCATTGTGCTAGAAAGGTGAATGCATAACAATGCCGCCTAGTTTGGGTAGATAGAGATGGTATAAGCCCTCTCACGTGGTGCATGTCTACGTTGTCGTATCACACAACAGAGAAAAATAAAGGAATAAAAGTTCCTTCGTATGCTCGCTTCCACTAATCAGAAAAAAATTCACTTGCCGCAAGAATAAATCATATCACCAAAAATGTTCTTCAGCACATACAGTTTTTAAGAGATACCAGTAGGCGGTGATGTTAGACATCATATTTGTCGAGATGAATGGCTGAATGCTAGGAGCGTTTGCCACAAACTGATTTCTGAGAATGACGCCATGAGGCCAGTCATCTGCACGTGTTCATGTTTTGTGGTCGAATGAGGGCGCACCATGTGTAAACGCTGTCGCCAAGGGCTACAGTGACATATAAAACATTTTTTATTTTTCGCATTCGTGCATAGACGACGTATGAATACTTAATAGTAGATTTCAATACGATGACCGATGAGTCAAACATATTAAGTTCTCTGTCACTAGCTGCAGAGAATTGCATATATTAAGTGACACATGTTTACGACTACTCGGAAACGATAGCAACATGTGATATTCCAGCTCACAATAACAAAAAGGTGCAACCCCGTGACCTCATTCTGTTGGAACTAAGTTTCAAAGAAGCTTTTTGAAGAGCGCCGCTTCCTTCTACGACCATGAGGTCAGCTCTAGCCGCTGGGATCAAAAGCTTTCCAGGCTTACGGAGCTTCAATACAAAATCGCATATATCATGAAATTCTCGACACTCGATTTGCGAAGAGCATCTTTGCCTCTTACCTCTCGCATAAGCCCTAGTATTTGGAATTTAGTGACACACACCCTTTCAGTCTTCAGTCCAACCGTATATGCGACAATATATATATATATATATATACTATATGATGAAGGCCAGGCTCTAGGCCGAAACGTCGAAATAAACCACGTTGTGACCGCTCACGGTGGATCTACTAGACTATATATATATATATATATATGTGTGTGTGTGTGTGTGTGCTTTGTTGCATGTTAATCGCGCACATGTCCGTGATTGTGGTATCAACGGTTTTCTAATTACCTATTGGCATAACAGCCACCGCATAAACGGCGAGAAATCGCTCTCGCACGCTTACACTAATGCTTTTTTTTTTACGCAACTACGTCAGGGCCAGGCCGCCTACGGAAATTTCACGCGTAACCGCAGGCCGTACCTAGCCAGGAAAAATTTGACTTAAAATCCCGGCTAATTTTTGTCCCGCCTATTCTGAAGGCCACTTCAGATCGGGCCGGTTAGTCTGGGACACGCCTACGGAGCCGTGTAACTAATTGACTAAAAGTGGCCGTAAATTTGACTTCATTTCCTGCCTACTGGTGTGTATTATAGCCAGGATTTGACTAAGAGTGTACAACAGTTTTTTGGTACTTGGAAGATATTTTTAACGTCTATTTGCACTTAAGGTCAGGAGAACCACATTTCTTTTTCTTGATGCTGTAAAATTATCGGCAATGCTTCATGATAACATTAAAAGCAGTCGTACTGGGAATGAGCTTTGAACTTTTGACACCCACCTGTGCACATACAGAGCGCGAATATAGCCCGCGAATATATACAGTCCCTTCTACCAAGTAGAATGGACTGTTCAAGTTACATTAAAACGTAGCATTGCACGGCATTTCAAGCACTACTAAAGCGTAGCCTTCGGAAGATATGATAAGTGTAAATGGTGCCCTGTATTGATTGTTACATGACGCAAATAAAAAAGTAATGATGAAAGTTCACATTAAGGTCAGCTTCAAGGCACAAAATTAGTACACGACCCTTATTAAAGATGCAGGTTGTTTTCGTCGTTAGATGAAGGCATATTTATTTGTAAGGTATTGTAAAAGCTAAAACGTTACCAGACGAGTATATTTCCATCTTAGAGCGTACATATGATGCTCGAACGGAATGAATTCCTTCATATAGCCCAAAAATAGCAATCGCTCAAATTTGCACTCGAATGCTCAGACCTATAAATACGCGGGCATGGGCTTAGGTGAACAAAGGTTCTGAAACTTTTTTTTTACAGTAATAAAATTCTAAGAGACAAATAATAGAAGAGAATTATGAGTACATCATTACTGAAACACGATTGGCTGAAAAGAACTATTAAAGGATATAACGTGTTTTCATGTTTCAGAATGACAATATTACATTATTATCAAGGTTATTGCAGGGATTTTGTTTCGATATTGTGAATTTGATCTTTAGAATGATTATAAATCTGGTAGTTGCATCTAAGTATTTCATGCTGCTGACTAAATCCTGGCAGCTGCCAGCTCTATAGAAACATATATGGTGGCGCTAGAAGGGCTACAGGCCTGCATAATGATTAAAAAAAATACGCCGTCCTCTCTCTTTAGGGTGCCCTCTCTCTTATACTTCCATGTTTCATCAATACGACAAACAAATGAATAATGCGTTTAATGAACCTTATTTTTACTGCCTTTTATCGTGATCGTTCATTCATTCATATTATGTGTTTTCTCAATCACACAATAATTGTTTGTTCGCAGTTTCACATTTTTTCGACCATTCATTCGTTTCTTTACTTATCTGTGTTTTAATTCCTGTGGTTCTTAATGCACCCCCCGGCTATGAATCGGGGCCGTGTTTAGTAAGATCATCATTTATCTAGCTCTCCAAGAACGCATGAGGAACCTTCTTCTCTGCTTCTTTGGGTTGGCAGATTCAAAGGTGAATTACTACCTATTTATCTACGTGATGATGAGGGTATTACTACAGCAACAGAAGAAATTGACCTTGTAACGGAGTGCTCGCAAATAGTTAGGCCTCGAGTTTCTTTTTACATTCTAAGTATACACACACCACAGAGCGTGAACCCATTCCGTATGAAGCTAGCTGATCATTAACAGCAAAGGTAGAACACTGCTGCTCCACCATGCAAATTTACCTGTATGCTATGAACATACTACACCAAGCAAAGGGAGGCGCTCTTTAACATAATTTCCTAAAGGGAACTACTCGTTGAATAAGTTAATTGTTTCTGAGAAACTTCAGTAGTAAGGAAAACGGTCTTCTGAATGCTCGCTATACCTTCGTTAGATTGCCTTTTTCACAGAAGCATCTTAAAAACAAATGAATATCCTAAAAAAAAACCACTGATGTCTCCACCTGAATTCCCATTCTTCTGTAATACACTACCCTTCACCTGACTTGTATCGGTCATGTATAGGCCTCTTATATACCATTCTCTCACCTGCTTTGAGAAGTGGTTCGTGTAACCTTTTTGCTATTATTCATTGACTCAAGAAGGCGTTTGCCCGAAACCCCTTGCGCGAGTCGCGTTCTGAGCTGAATTGACGTACGAACCCAACAAACGCCATTGGCCAAACCCTGCTGAATACGCCGGTTCTCGTCCGAACCCAACAAAGAACGCAGTGCAGGTATTCGAGTATTATAATTGTCAGAGAAGTAACTGGATCTGATAGAAACGCCACTTATTTTCTGACATTCGCCTGCACTGCCACCTGAAATGTATTTCACCTCGCAAAGAGCGTCAAACACGAAAAGACTTATCAAAGGGAACTTGTTCATTCTGCCGCATACACGTTATTTCGAGAACTTTTTGGAATACCTTTATTACAAAATGGGAGCCAATTCTCAGTAAAGAGGCTGATTATATTGGCGTTTTTCGTTACAACTACTTTTATTCCTCGTTACAATTACTGATTACAGTTTTCTGTTATGCGAGGCTTAATCAGTTCAAAGTCTGAGCAGCCGATTGGCCATGTAGAGACTAGCGCTCGTTTTTTCTGCGATAAATCACGAGTGGCCCTCCATATTTCATCTGAATTTTATGTCGCAGTGACCAACTACCGGATGTGCTTTGAGTGGGTGAAGTGCTTCCAAAATCGACTACCCTACCATGCTGTAAGTGCGGGAAAGCTGAACGGCCACGATGTGTACGTAGCTCGCGCGGTACACGAAGGTGAGACGCTCATTGGCTGGGCACAGCCCGGCGTCTCCTGCTGCAACGTCAGCTGGGGAGGTGGAGCGCACGAACTCGAGGAGTACCAGGTGTGTCATCACGTTTTGTTTGTCACTCAAATAGTAGTTTTTAATGTCTTTTTTTGTTCAATTTTCTTTTTTTATTAGTGAGCATCGAACTAGGCAGGGCAGCACGTCTGTTTTAATGTCTAATGCAGCCAGCTTTCATCATTTAATGAATATGCATCTAATAAAATCATAGACAATGGGGAGACATGTTGACAAAAATATCTTACGCTATAACTGTTCACAGGATTAAGTTTCAGTCAGTGCTGAATCAGAATATATTATTAGCAAACTGGCACTTACGAAGTGAAAGCTTCCTGAGTTTGGCCTGTGCATCGTAAATTAGTAGTGCAAAATACACGCACTGAACATGCTCTCTAGGCTGCAGTGTTAGCTGCCTCCTTGTCCTTTTTTGCTGACTCTTTATACATGAGGTAGCCTATTTTTGAATTCATTTCCCATCCTACAAACTCAGATGAAGGGGTTGTAGGTAAAAGCTGCTTAAATGCAGCCTCACGAGCCTACAAACTTGAAGTACAGCAAGGAGGCATTTGCAGAAATTATACAAATCAAAACTTGAGAACAACAATTATGCAAAAATCACCAGAGAATACGCGAATCAATACTATGTTTGGTATGGTGGGGTAAAATGAGACACGGGGCAAAACGCGACATTCTGGCTTTGCCAGCCTCTGTATATATTACATAAGCTACTTTTCTTTGTTTCTTTTTTCCAGTGATAAGTATTGGTCTTTGTCTACCTTCTCATGTGTAAGAGCTGCTGATTGATCACAGTGTTCACAGAGCAAAAAAAAAAATAATCAGTTGGTGTCAGTGTTTTCGTGACTCGTCAAAAAGCGGTGAAATTCTGTTTGGCCGAACTTCTGTATCCGTGCATGAAGCTACTCCTGCGTCAGTACAGCAACGTAAATATTTATTTTCTTACTTTATGCTACGAGCTACACAACACCGAAATTTTAGTTCATTTCATGCCCAGGGACAAAGCGGAATTTTTTTTGGCATGTGAGAGGGGCAGAAGGCGACAAAAAGGCATCCAATTGCCTTAGAGAGGGTCTTATTAATTGAACAATTAACCTACTCATTAAATATTATCTTTCTTTGTTTACGACGGTTCGGAAACACAAGAGAATATTTTATAGAGCTTCCTGGGAAGAAAACAACATGAACAAGCACTGATTGATATTCACAATATGACTCCCTCCATTGGCACCGCATCGAGGTTTTTTGCAGTGAAAGCTGTTATGAGATCACAACTCGGGTCTCGTGCAGCATCGTAGTTGTCCGCCGTCGCCGCCGCCGGTGTCGGTAACCATTTAAGGGAATCAAGCGAATTTAAGGGGAAAAAATACCCAGTACCAATGACACAGTGAGCATCGAACCTGGTTCCGCTGGGTGCCAGCCTAGTATTCTACCACTGAGCCACGCCGGTGCTTTGAACTTGTTGGCAAACTTACCTTAGGCAGGGTTAATGTCGCGAAAGCAATCGCGTTAATTACGACTTATAAAGCGTTTTAAAACAGCGAAAAAACAAGCAGTCGTCGCACAATGCGAATAGCGTAACGAGTGGGTCGTCCAATGCTTCAACCCATTACAAAAGCGTGTTTTTGTTCAGCTATTACCTGTGGTTCATACCCACTTCAGGCATAATTGCTCATTGACATCAGCCACTGCATGAAAAATTGTCACGAAATTCCTCGCCATAGTTTAGCGGATACTACGCTTCTCAGAATAATGACAAAAAATAGCACACTGAATGCTGGTCTACTACCCTAAATTTTTATTAATAATGCCGTAGTGGGCATCAAGCAAGTGTGCTTGCAGCAGTTACCCAATGAGTGTTTAGAAAACGCTCTGAAAGGCCGCTCTTCTCGCTTTTGCTGTGACTGTGCTGTGGCTTCTGCGCAGGCCTGGCGTTTTTTTTTTGTGTGTGCGTTGCCAAGGATGCTCTCAAGATACTCATAAGAATGGCGGAATCTCCAAGTCAAGTCGTTCACAAACATGCTTTACGATTGAGTTTTAACAATACTTCTTCAATACCCGAACTGAAAAAAAAACACCCCCCCCCCCATTAAATTGGAATCGAGCACAGTTTTAAATTTATTGCCTCACAAAGCGTAGCGGACGAAGTTAAAAGCCATTAAAAGCAGTAATGCACCAAAACCGCAAAAATAGGTGAAAAAGGTACGTCAAAACATGTCTGGCCTCCAATAGTGGAATAATTCAATGAGATGCAAGCGTTCAACAAAATACAACATTAGCACAAAGAGAGACTGGCGGTGTTTGATCTGCAAGGAGTTTCAGAGCAACACAACACAACGTTCTGTCTAGATTAAAACCGTGGAGTTAGAGGACTGGGCTTCTTAAAGAGACTCTGAAGTCAAATAACCATTTACTTAATAGTGAAATCTCAATGTATGACACCCAACTTGGGGAGTAAACACAGCGCAAAAATACAGACAAGGACAGAGGAAGAGACGACACCGCGCTGTTTCGTCTCTTCCTCTGTCCTTGTCTGTATTTTTGCGCTGTTTTTACTTCCCAAGTATGAACCACCAACTAGCTCAACTTTTGCTATTATTGACACCCAAAACGACAATATTATCAAAAGCAGTGCCCTACTTACCAAGAAATTTGGGTAAATGCACAAAAATACTTCTGGCGCAGTACGACATTCTCAAAGGAATCTCGATGACGTCAGACGAACCGCCTACAATTATTCACTAGTAATTGAGCTAACTGCACTAAATAAAGGACCTTCTGTGCATCAAGAGATGCAATAAAATGCTGCTTGTTCGTTTCTGTTTGATTCACGGGAAAAAAAGAACCGCTAGACGTTACTATGGCGATTGGCACGAGTGTTCCAAGAACACAACTTTCGCGTAGTTAAACTGGACAAGTCTTGCCATCTAGTGGGGCTCCGTTGAACCAAAAAACGTCTGCCATCTCGGAGCATATAACAGGAAATTGATCAAAGGCCGTTGTTGCTGCTATGGCTCTCGCTGCTTTCGTTCTGCTGTTACTAGTGTCGGCAGCTGCGCAGTAAAGCCGAGCAACGTTGTTTACAGCAGCAGTGACGTGAGATGGTCTGCTTCTAAAGCGGGCAATTTGAAGTGCACCAACCCAATGCGGGCCACTAAAACGTGACTTTATTTAAAAAACAAGTCCTTCCTTTGCACTAAAGTAATACTACTAGATTCCTGGACCCCTATTTCTACAATCAACGTCGACTTAACGGTTGCCTAATTTAGTGTCCCCTTAAGACTGCGTAAGGACCCACAGAGTGAACTGTGGGTCCTTACGGGTTCAAGCAGTTGTACTGTGAAAACTGATTGAATACTTTTTTCCACACTGTCTCGTTTTACCCAGCAATTTGCGGCAAAATGAGACATGCAAAAGTTTGTTATGCCTTTTTAAAATAATGTTTAGTGAAATAAAAAGAAATATTCACAATTTAAAATTTTTGTCGTATTTTACCTCACCCTGCACTACATATAAGCAAACCTAAATTGAAACCATCTTACTTAAATATTAGAGTAGAGTTCTTTGCGAGTTCAGGTGAACAAATTGAAATAAGTAAGAACGTAGCTATTCAGCAGAGCTAGAAGAGTTTAAGTCAAGGTGTTTAAGTCAAGGTGAAGAGGTTAACAAGGTGTCAGCATGGTTCATTCTTCACCATGTCTCGTTGGGTAGCCCACTGTATTGTTCCCGATTTCTGCTAAATTCTCGAGGTTGTTTATATTATTGCTTATTTATGATTATAAGAGGGCACTGTGGAGACATTTATTAAAATTGTGTTCTTTCATCGCTCTAGAGTGAATTATAACGCTGCAGTTGGACCTCGATATCATGAGTTGCACATGTGTCTGAGATATCGTTTCTGGATTAAGTGAAGACGTTCAGAGTTAGTGAAAATTGTAGTGCCCCAAACTACCCGGAAATAATTTCAATGTCAATATAAAATTGTGTTGTATATCAACATCTTAGTTTGTGTGGGAAGGATATACTTTAAACGTCCTATAACACCAGTATTCTGAGTTGTTTTGAGTGATACGTGGGCTTTGAGCTGTTTTGAGCACACGTGTATGCCTATAATTTTAACTAATTGTTGCCTAAATTATAGATAGGAGTTCAATAATAATAACGCTGCCCCTCGAAAACCATAACACGGCAATAAACTTAGCAAAATGTTAAGGTCCACGAGGTCAAAGGCATTAGAAAATACCATAAACACACCAACGACAATAAGTTTACATTGTAGTTGTGTTATTGTATATTCTTTTTGTTCGAGTAATGCACACTCAGTTGATTTATTTTTACAGAATTCAAATTGTGAAGGTGTAAGCAATTGATATTTATTAATGAAATTCGACAGACGCAGATGAAACGTTTTTTCAGAGACCTTTGAAAACACTGGCAGAATTGAAACTGGTCTGTAATTACTAAGAACATTTCAATAAGATTTTTATGGGACAACAACTTGCGCTAACCGCATTTTTTCATGAAAATATTGCGCTCTCCAAGCATATATTAAAGACATATGAGCAAGTTTAGGGTCGATTCATGCTTCACCGGGCGTATCTGAATGGCATCAATGCCACAGCTACTGCTGTTATCGAGATGTTTTATCACCATAACTACTTCCCCTTTCATAACTGGACAGAGAAAAATTGATTCACTTTTTTCACCACTTATATACTTGCAGCAATCACTTTGAGCACAGGAAATAGTCAAAATTGTTAAAAATGTATTGAATAGGCGAGCAAATTCCGCCCTAGAAACTTCTTTTCCATCAATAGTTATTTTGGTTAATGCAGTGTGTCCACCACTCCGCTGCAAGAGCGTGTTTAGTCGTGTCCAGAGCACACTATAGGCTGAGCATAACTGACATCTAGAAGTGTTAAGCAGTGCACATAACGAGCAGATTTTAAGTTTTTGGTAAACTTGTTTCTATGTTTCTTGAAAAAAAAGCAAGATCTTCAGCCTGTCGAGAGCCCCAAAATTTCCTCTATAGCGTTTGTTTGATTTGTATTTTTCTGCGAAGCTCGGGCGTTATCCAGGGTATGCAGATTCGGCGACTTTTTGTGTGCTTAGCAAGAAAAAAACAGGCGTAGTATATACGTTGGAATGTATCAATAAACGTATTGTAGGCTAAATTTCATAATAGAGTTCAGCTATTTTTACCCAGTTTATGTTTATGATTTTGCTGCCACACCATGTCAGTGATGTCTCGGAGATTTCTTGGCGTGTGAATGTCCTCATGGTCTCCCTCGGAGACCCTTGCTACACCACTTCAAATGAATTACCCATTCAAATCAAGAAATGAGTGGAAGGGGGGAAAATACGGAATAACAAGATACGCCAGCTAGCATTAAATAGCGCCGACAACATGCCCTAGGTCGTCAATGTATTCGGCTCGCAGAACTTATGTGCCGAGAGCTGCTTGCATGGTTTTACATGCGTATAACTGACTCATTTCGAAGCAACCGTATTTAGCACATAACCATGCCGCATCAAGACCAGAAATGGGAATGACCGGGTCAATTTGTTAATAACTGGCTGAAGCCAGCTGCTTGAAAGAAGCTTCTAGTAAAAAAAAAAAAAGTCAGGGAGAGAGAAAGAGAGAGAGAGATGAATAAAGAAAAAAAGAAATAAAGGAAGAAGAAAAACATACCTCTACTTGACGATTGTGTATGCTTAGCGAAATCATAGTAGGAGTGGGTGTAAACCACGCTACGCTCTTTTGATTTGTGTTTCGCTTAGTAAGTCCGTAAGATAAAAAAAAATTCAGCAAGAATCATTGAGGTTTGGACCCTTAGACACGGCTGTCAACGTTTCCATGGCTACGCACATGCACCGCATACTGTGTGCATTCAGTCATAATGCCTGAGCAGGGACCAATCACAGAACCTGGTGATAGCACCAGAGCAACAAAGCGGAGCCGTAAGGGGAGCGGTACTTCTCTCGCAACAGCCGGATATTTTGGCTGGCTAGGTGTTGTGCCCTGAAGCGCGTGAAAGCACGTGCACGCGGTTGGCGACATGCGTAAACATGCCAACTGTTCTTCACGCAGTGCTTGGCGACGGAGACCCCGGAAAAATTGGACTGGGTGCCAGCCGCTGACGGAGATGTGCCTAACGGTGCCGTGCAGGGAGGCACCACATCTGATGGCGAGCAGCTGTTCGTCGGCCGCGTGCACAGCGGCGACAACGTGTTTGTGGGGAAGGTGCAGCCCAGTCACAATGCTCTCTATGTGGCACACGATGGCCAGGAGGTGAAATTCAACAACTACGAGGTCCTCGTCTGCAAGAAGCTCGAGTTGTGCTAGTTCAGCACGTCTGAGCTGTAGTGCTGTCCGAAGGCGAACTCCAAAGAAAGACATTACCAGAAATAAAATTGTTGACTGATTCAAGCGGGACACAATCACACTTTTTGCACATGTAAACAAAAATTTATTGGTTTTGGATAGCACGCATTGCAACGCAGTGCATCATGCAGCTCTCATCCACCTCATTTTCAAGAGACAATTCACCATGTAGTCGATTGTCTGATAAAATTTCCACTGGTAGGGATCAAACATAAGCAAAAATTTAGAACAGACACCTAGTCATGATGTAGAAAGGCGGTGAAGTGTAGAGCACCTGTATGGGAAGGTGTTAAGATAACGCAAGTGACCTCACTAACGTGCCATTTGCGAAATTTCGAACACACCACATGAAAGTGAATGGAAAAAAAGGAAAAGAGAAAAGTGACAACATATGAAGTGTTGTCGATATAGATATTGGTATAATGTGCAAAAAAAGAATGCGAATTTATTATCTGTCATGCAAAACATTTCGTTGCTAACATTTAAATTATTTGAAAGAGAAGAGACACAATGCTTTGTTCATGTCACAAACATTTTTTTGTAGCTTTTGGTGTAATCAAGAACAAGTCTTTCAATTCTCAAAGGTCAGCCTAGCATAGACGCAATCTTTTATTCGAGTAGGTGGTGTATTCATTCCTTATTCGTCAATGCGACTGACAGAGCATTTGCGTATTCGTAATCACGTCCGTATGTATCCCGGCAGTCTTGAAGACGAATGAGCGCCAGATTATAAGTGATAGCACCACCTTATGGGGCAACATTCTAGAGCATAGTTATGAACTCGTGGGGGGAAATGACCTGACGCCTGAGAGTCAGGGGTCACGGTGCTCTCCGAAAAGAGGGCAACGGATCGTTATTATGAAAATTACAAGCCTCTTCTGGACAAATGCTGCACTTAGAAGCCATTCAGTCAGTCTTTTCGTTGACGGCAACAGCTCCCTGGAGTGGTGTCCATGTCACCGAGTAAGGAGGTGCCGCAAGACGCAGTCACGGATGTGACGGGGGCACTGCGATTCACAAAATGGGCATTAGAGTGCTGTTTTGAAGGCCACAAAGAGTGGCGGCGGAGTGATTTAATGTAAGAACCTTGCAATCTCAAAATTGTTTGCTACATTTTCAAGCGCTATGTCTACGGATAAGCAAAGTGGCTGACTGGGCTAGCTGGTTTAGCATACTTGAGTTTTAACAGCGCGAAAATATACACGGTGGACAGAAAAATGACGGGACCACCGTGTATTTTTTTGCGCTGTTAAACCTCCAGTCTACGGCTAAGACAGTGATTGCATGGTTGCTATGGTGGTGTTTATTTATTTTTTATTTATTTTTATTTATTTATGTTACCTCAAAGGCCCCTGATGGAGGGGGTTTTACATGAGGGGTGGACATATCTACATCACTTCTTCTGTGATATGTTTCAACATGGTTGGATCTGATTGAAGCTCTGCTTTGGTGGGAAAGCCTTTCAAGTCCCTTGCTGTTTGGTTGAAGAGCGAATATACATGAGAGACAGTATGAGCTTGAGGGGGGTATATGGTTTTTTCGTGATTGGTCCAGTTTGAATTGCAATGTGCGGGAACAGTGAGGTCGGTTTGAGGTGATTTCTAAAAGAACTTGTGAAAGAGAGAAAGGCAGGCGACTCAATGGCATGATACAAGCCGGGGAAGGTTTCCTTTTGATTTGAGTTTCGATGAACTACAGTTATAGGAATAGTCAGGAAAAATGAAACGTACGGCGCCTCTCTGTGCTGATTCAATCATGGTAATGTGGTTACGTTGGTATTGGTCCCACTGGGCACACGCGTATTCGAGTTTCGGCCTGACTAAGAGCACTAGGTTAGAAGTTAGACGGGAGGGGGGACTAATTGGATATTGATTGATTGATTCGTGGGGCTTAACGTCCCAAACCCGCCATATGATTATGAGAGACGCCGTATGGGAGGGCTCCGGAAATCTCGATCATCTGAGGTTCTTTAACGTGCTCCCAAATTGGAGTACATGGGCCTACAACACTTCCGCCTCCATCGGAAATGCAGCCGCCACAGCCGGGGTTTGATCCCGTGACCTGCGGATCAGAAGCCGAGTGCCTTAGCCACTACACCACCGTGGCGGGGCAGCTAATTGGATATTACGTCGCAAGAAACCAAGAACACAATTTGCAAACTTTTTAGGCTGGTTATGTGGTTTGGCTATGATAGCTCAGAAGTGAGATTAATTCCTATCCTAAATACTTGTAGGTGTTAACAGCGGATATTAAAGAGTCACTTATGATATAATGGCGAGCAGGGTATGATTTTTTCGATGAAAAGTGAGAAGAGAGGTTTCTGACAATAAACGTCGCTAAACTTGTGACACCAGTCTTCAATTTTTCGAGTCAGATTGTAAGTATAAAACATCATTATTATTGTTAACAGGGCGGTATAGTACGCAATCGCCTGCAAACAATCGAATTCCGGAAAAAATATCTGTTGGAAGATTGTTAATGCAAATGAGAAAGAGCAGGGGCTCGAGGACTGTGCCCTGAGTGACCACGGGTATAACTGCTGCGAGAGATGAGGAGTGTTCGTTCGCGTATACCAAATGTTGATGGTTGCACAGAAGCTCACCTACCCATTGGAAAACACGATAATGAAAGTGTAGGCGAGACAGTTCTAGAAATATGCGGATGTGGGGTACATTATTGAAACATTTTTAAAAGCCCAAAAATATCGTGTCAACGGTGGTGTTAGTATCAGGGCTAGAATTTACGTCATTAATGAAGAGAGCCAGTTGAGTGCCTCACGAAATACATTCTGGAAGCCATGCTGACTGGGATGATAGAAATTGACAGAGCTAAAATTTTTGTGATATGTGAATGAAGAATGTCCTTTATTAATTTAGAACATACACTCGCTAGTGAGATGAAACGATAGTTTCTCGGTGACTCTGCGTTACCATTTTTGGGCACTGGGATGACCTTCCACATCTTCCAACTCTGTGGTAGGCTACTGGTGGAAAGTGATTGCTGGAATATGTAAGAAAGAGTGATATTAGTAATTTGCTTTTTTAGTATTTTGGTATTGATGTCGTCTATGCCACCTGATGATGCCAACTTTAGGCTGTGGATCAAGGCAGCAATACGAGCAGCTTCAAAGGCGATATGCCGCATTACAGAATATTCAATTAGAGGCAAGACACTGGGTTATACTGTAAGGTTTTATTACAGGGGCGGATCCAGCCACTCATTTTAGAGAGGGGGGGAATCGCTATAAGCAACACCGGAGAGGGTGCGTGCTGCTGACTTTTTTATTTTAGTAGCTCAAAAACGCCATCATAGCATGCATACTGTTAATTTGTGCTCACAATGGTCCAACTGATTGATTGATTGATTGATTTGTGGGGTTTAACATCCCAAAACCACCATTTGATTATGAGAGACGCCGTAGTGGAGGGCTCCGGAAATTTCGACCACCTGGGGTTCTTTAACGTGCACCCAAATCTGAGCACACGGGCCTACAACATTTCCGCCTCTACACAATGGTCCAACTCATGTGTCCTAATTAGTGATAGGAGGTGGGCGACACGCACAGAAAGGAGGTGACGACATATGCTTTGGGGGGGGGGGGGGGGCGGGCGATCAACTCTACCACCCCCCTCTGAATTCGCCACTGTGTTATTACCGGATCACGCAGCTTTCTATTGTTACGAAGGAAGAACGCAGTTAATGTCTCTGCATTCATATCGCAAATGGATGTATCTGTGCGTACACGCACTTAGCCACATTCAATGTTGCTGTTGGGTAGATGTGAAAAGGCGCCAGAACTCAAGCGAAAAGTCACAAAAAGCAGCCATAGCATGTATTTTTAATGCTCAATTCATAGCAAAATGACAAAAAAACGTGATGTTAAAATTAGATTTTAATACTAAAAGTAAGTATCAAAATTTTAAAATAAAAATTTACAAATGAGATCGCAACTTATTTTTTCCTTACAGTTTGGCATTCACGTGACAAGTAAGTAGCAAATAAATGAATCAAATAATGGTTTAGCCCACTGGTACATATAGCTTATGTAGAGCACAAAGTTTGTGTCAAAGACAGAGTAATATTAGAAAGCTGCAGCCAACAAGACCATAACAACATAAAAACGCTGAAACAGACTTCCCTTGGAAGCACAGATCGACATTGATGAACTACATTTACCACAATGAAAATACAGCTTCAAGCAGAGAAATGTCTTTGAAGGCCAACAGTCCGGCCGCATTTTGTTGCGGAAGCCTGTGTTTGTGAAGTTCACGCGCGAAGACGCTTTACGCTTTTGCGCTACAATACGGCGTGCAGTGCCAGCATAGATGGTTGGTAGCAACGTACGCGTTTGCCAACATGCAGGCAACTACGTCACTCTGTCTGTACAGTCGCGCCGCACGTTGCGTTGAGGCGCACCATCCTGTTGGCAGAGCGAGAACATGCAAGCGCATCGGCTGACATGACAGAGGTACTTGCGAACTACAGTTTATTTTGAAGTAATAAGCAAATCGTCTTTTAAATGCGCCAAAATGGAAGTTCAATGTAGCCAGAAAGAAGCTATGGAGCCAACCTGAAATTTTCATTGCCAGTAGGAATCGTAAGGTAGCCAATTTTGCCGCAAAGTTACACTAACAGTAACCCCAGTACACATTCTCCCTCAATGAAATGCGAAGAAATGAGCTAATACAACCAGGACTCGTGCAGAAAGACGCGATGCTTTGTAAATGCCAGACATATGGTGAGCCACGCTGAGCAAGAAGGCTAGGACATATCATCATCGTTCTCCTTGTGTCATACGAAGGACAGTGACTGATACGGCCAAAAAGGGCATGTTCTTCCAGCGTTCAGGAATGTGAAATATTGCCCATTTCAATGTACGCTGAGCAGAAGTGCTACACACTTCAATGAACGAAGGAGTAGACTTGGCTTCATGACGTTGAAACAGACTTCCTTGGGAGCGCAGACCGACATTGATGGTTACAGGGGCGGCAAAGACCACCGCATGTGCCACACAAACTGGGCGAACCCTCTTTCTCCCCACTGGTCTGGTAAACAAAAGTGAATAAGTGGTCAGACGTGCGGCCGACAACAGATCAGATCGTGCATGAAAATACCAAGTGCATGTGGCAATCTAGAGAAAACAACGCATGTCTCGAAAAAAAACAAAGACGCATCTGGCTCTAATGTAAGACTTTAAAGGAGCGTAGACGCGCTAATCCCAGAACAAACGTTCTGACTAGATATGTTCGTATTTATTGCAGAGCATGGGATCCGATGAGGTTCAAAATTCCATGTTACCTCTGTACCATGTGCATACCAGCTTCGCTTGTCGTCCACTTTCACCGAGTGATGATATGGCTCCTCAAACTTTTTTCGTTTTATTCATTTGTTGTTGAAAAGGTATAGTGGGCCTAAAAGCATTAAAGAGATAGAGTTATAATTGGGAATTATTTAAGATTTTGCACTGTGTTTGGTAGGTATGTATACAAACTCAAAATAAAGGAGGTTGTGTTGATTTTCACAATAATGCTCTAAAAGAACTCAAATTATATTTTTCTGAGTTATCTCTCGCAGTTTTTTTCTAAAGCTGAGCCTCACTATAAAATTGAATAACTATCCGTGAAACCAAAATATTGCAGGTATCCGCGAATGGCCGATATTTCTCATGAATTTAAAGAAGTATATTTTTGCAGTTTTGCAATCTTGTCCTTCGAAGCCAAGCTCTCTGCATCCCTGCAGACAAGCACCTGGAAGCTCGGCGCGGCACATGCTTCTTTAACAACAGTTAGTTTTTTTCCCATTTCAACCATGATATTTAACTAATGCTGCACTCATCGTTTCATGCTTTCAACTAAGTCTAGCTATGACAATGTTCATATCCGACGGTGGCATGACGCGAATAATGACACCATAAGATCATCATCAAGGAGTGAAAATCAGTCAAGGCCAAATAAAGCCGTTAGAGCCCATTTGTAGACTTTTCCCTCCTATGTTCGCGATGTAAATGAAAGCGACAGGCAACTGATGATCACATTTCGACCTCGACCGACGTTTCCGCCCAGAGCTTTGTGCCAAAATGCAGAAGAAGCACGACAGAACATCGTCGGACAGCTTTCACATCCGAACTGATATTTGCGAAAGAGGCTTCTAGTAAGGCTGACAGTCACGTGGTCTTGACTTCCTTCAGGCTGCGCGGGTGTCCCTCGCCGGCTCGTGGTATTTACTTGGTCGCACGCTGTAATTCGTGGTGACTAAAACAGCGGCGGCTGTTGTTTCGAAAGGGGTGTGCTGCCGCATGCTTGTGAATCAGAGGGAGCATCCACTTCTTGTCGCTGACTCATCTCAGCCAGAATCAGGCAGCTGGGAGTGCCGCACGCAGTTCTGGAACAGTGCCATGGCTAAGGCGACGTCGGCAATTGCTATACGCGGTCTGCGCAGGGGAGCAAAAAATAATGCAGACGAGCAAGATCGCGCACAGCCGTTGACAACCGCTGGGACCGTCACCGGCGGCGCGCTACACAAAGCTCTTACGGACACGGCGTGGCAGCAAAAAAGAAAAAAAAAAGCACCAGGCGGATCTCCTCGGCGCACAGGAAGCGCAACAACTACAAGAAACGAGCGTATATGCGAGTGTGTGCGGAAACATTCGTGACAAACGACGGCTTCCCTGCATTAATATGGGAAAGGCGGTGGCGTCGCCAGAGCACAGCGCCTTCCCCATAGGCTCGCTGTTATACCAGAAGCACGGAGGCTCTCTCCCGAAGCTGCGTGCTGCCCTTAATGGCGTGTACGCTACTCAACGTCAGCATCAGGCCTCGTCAACCGAGTAAAGCCTGGGCGTAATTAAGCCCGCGCGCTCCTAGTCTTCACTTGGCTGGTATATAACTCGCTGCTTAAAGGAACACGAGGCGTGTGCCCAAGAAACACGAATTTATTATTCGGCACGTTCCGCCTCCCATGGTGCATACTCATGCCCAGTAAAGGCGGGCAAGTCGCCCGCGAGAGTTGCGAACGACGTTCATGCATCGGCGATGTTCTAGAGAACGTCTTCATCTCACGGCGTGACACGGAAATAGCGACTCCGGTTTGACACGTATGCACGATAGAGCCAAACACGCGTACGAAGCTTATCTCCGTTGGGCTTGAAAGTGCGAGCAACAACAGCATTCAGCAAAAAAAAATCACGTGGCTTCTGAAGACAAATTATGACATTTTTTTCTTACGTGATCTTAATGTGAGCTGTACGAAAAAAAAAAAACTTGATGCGAAGACCAGAAAGGCGGTTTGGTTATTGAAGTGAAATGAACTGTAAATTATGAACAAACTGCCCACATATCAATCAACATATACCCCCTCCCCCCTTGGCTCTTGTAATGCAAAAATTAGCGTATTCGTTCTCCCAAGATGCATTCCTTGTGGATCTATTGTACAAGCTTGAGCAAACTGATTTCTTGTCACTGATTCATACGTCTATTAACCGTAGAGTTTCCCAATATACACTAGAGGGAACTCTGGCGCTAGTGTCTATGGGAGCTGCAATGCATGGCGCTTCAGCGAGCATGGGAATGATGGGTAGTACACACATTTGTCTAAACTTCGTACTTCTGGCCTGCTTTTGGCTCCGTGTGTGTTCGTGTGGCTTGGAGCTGTTTTATCACGAAACAAATATTAGCAAACATTCAGCGGTTGCGCTTCACCATCTTATTCTTTTAAAATTTACCTTTCCAAATCAGGTCACGAAGTTCAAAAGGGTTGAATCTTTCTTTCGAAGCAAAACCGAAACACAGCAATAAACGAAGCCTGAAGTACGATTTGCCACCCACAAGTACGAAGACTAGGCAAATGTGTGTACTACCCATTATTCCCATGGTCGCTGAACGATCGCAGCGCCAGAGTGCCCTCTAGTTAATTTTTTAAGAAACTCTATGTTCTTAACTATACCGTACTCAGTCCCGTAAAACTATCTCATAAATCATTATTATCAACATCACTATCATCATCACCACTGTCGTGGTCGGCCTATTTTACGTGCACTACATGGCAAAGCCATCTCCCAATGATCTCAACTCCACGTCGTCCTGCGCTTGCTGATTCAATTTAAGCCTGCAAATTCTTACATTTCGTCCCTGCCCCTCACCCTCGGTTGTCCTCTGCCATGCTTCCAATCTTTTGGCATCCATTTTGAGGCTGTCTTCTGTTCTAATGAGGTGAGTTCTTCAAGCCTATTTTTTTTAGCTCACATCGCAATATCGGTTACCCTTTCATCTACACTGATCCGCACGGCGGCCTCCCGATATTTTAAAGTTAGGTCTATTATATTTGGTACTATTGCACGGTCGGTGGTGCTCAGCTTCTGATATAGTTACCTTGTTATCATCCACGTTTCTGCCCATGCCACGTTTCTGCCCACTCTTTCATGCCAGACACAGCATTCACAATTACGACATCGTGCTGATGTTTCGACTATTTACGCCAGACTCATTATTTAGACTCGAGTGGCGTCAGTACTGGACAATGCGATACATTATTGGTGGTTTCAAGGTCTCTGTCTACCAGTGAGTGACACACACACACACACACACACACACACACACACACACACACACACACACACACACACACACACACACACACACACACACACACACACACACACACACACACACACACACACACACACACACACACACACACACACACACACACACACACACACACACACACACACACACACACACACACACACACACACACACACTTGAATGAGCTCGAGCTGGCACGCAGAAACGTGGATGGTATCTACAGATGAGGAAATTATACAAACAATGATGATACGTCTAATTGATAAAGAAGAGTCAGTAACTGCGCTTACACTAACTCCCTATCATGCTGGAAGCGGCCTCCTGGCCGTGCGACAGACAATATTAAGAATTGCGTCGTCTATACAGCTTCAGTCAAGAAACATGCACAAAATACGTCCCACGGCAACGGTGGTCGGAGGAGCCCTAAGTGGCGAGATACGGTAATTAATGGGGGACGTTTGTTTAATGACAATGTAAGGTCCTATAAAACGGATGAGAAATTTTTCGCATAGGCTGGGTACCCGCATGGGAGTCCAGAGAAGAACATCACCTCCTGGAGAAAAGGTGAAAGCACGGTGAGTTGAGTCGTAGCGAGTCTTGCAAGCTTCTTGGGAGATGCCGGTGTTGATTCTGGCCATATGAATGCAGTGCTTGAGGCGAGACAGAAATTGTGCGAATAAAGTGCCTGCTGAGGTAGCAGGAGCCGAAAGGAAGGAGACGTCCAGATTTACACTCGGGGAGTGGCCGTGGGCCAGAAAATAGGGAGAAAAGCCGGTGGTGCGTTGCATGGCGTATTGTAGGCGAACGTTACGAATGGCAAAATGGCTTTCCAGTTCGTGTGGTCAGGGTTGACGTACATGGCAATCATGTCCGAGAGGGTACGATGAAAGCGTTTTGTCAAGCCATTTGTCTGTGGATGGTAAGTGGAAGTTGTCCTGTGGATGGTGTTGGTGGCGCGTAGAACCTCAGCAACAATAGAGGAAAGAAAGGCCTTGCCGCGGTCGCTGAGCAGTACACGTAGAGTTCCATGGCGTATAAATATGTTACGCAGAAAAAAAAATAGGAACTTCAGTGGCTGTACGAGTGTGCAGCGAGGTTGTTCCCACGTAGCGAGTGAAGTGGTCAACAGCCCTTCACAATCCAATGATTTCCATTGGAGTTCATGGGAAGGAGGCCGCACAAGTCTATCCCGACGACTTGGAATGGCAAAGCGGGACGAGGAAAATGTTGCAGAAAGCCAGAAGGGGCAGTAGTGGGTTGTTTGCGCAGTTGACATAAGGCACAAGAAAAAAACATGTTTGGCAATGGCTGATGATTGAGAGGCCAGGCCAGGTGAACCAAGTGCGTATTTTGTCGTACGTTTTGTGATAGCCGAGATACCCATCACCTATACCCATTATGCTTTATTCGAGACGAGCTTGAGCTGGCACACACTGAAGAAGATAAGGAAGTTACACAGAACATGCTGACACGTCCAATTGATAAAAAAGAGTCAGTGACTGCGCTCGCAATATATATATATATATATATATATATATATATATATATATATATATATATATATATATATATATATATAGAGAGAGAGAGAGAGAGAGAGAGAGATAATAAAGGTATACTGAATACGTTTAATTTGAGACCACCAGAAAAAGAAAAAAAACAACACCAGGCTTGCGCAGAAGGCCAAGCACGCTGCAGTCAAAGCTAGAAAAGCGGCTTTTCAGAGCCTTTTCTGAACACTCATTAGGTAACTGTTGCAAGCACACTTACTGGGTACCCACTACGACAATAATAATAATAATTTCTGGGTAGTAGACTAGCATTTGCTATGCTGTTTTTTTGTTATTTGTCTGAGAAGCGTTGTATAAGCTCAACACTTGCAAGGAATTTTGTGCGAATTGTTCATGCAGTGGCTGACGACAATGAGGAATTATGCCTGAAGTGGGCATGCGCTACAGTTAATAGGTGATCAAAAACAAGCTTTTGTAAAGGGTTGGAGCTTTGGACGACCCACTCGTTACGCTATTTGCATTGTGTGACGCCTCGTTGTTTTTTTGCTCTTTTAAAATGCTTTATTACTCATATTAACGTGATTCCTTTACCGACATCAAGTATGCATAAGGCCAGTTTGTAAAGGAGTCTCAAGCACTTTCTAAACAGATACTGCAAATTGAGTCGCGGGGTTCCCTTTGCACAGAGACATGTGAAATAAGAGCCGCATTTGAAGATTATTACAAAAGTTTGTTCACCGCGGCTGAGCTTTAGGAGAATTCTGAGGAAAAAGCTGGCCACTTCATTGCCCTTGTGCCTCAGTTACAAGATGATGATAGACTTACTGTAGATGAGCCCATAACCAGAGAGGAAATCGGATTTGCAGTAACAACGTTGCAGAAAAACAAAACTCCTGGCCCAGATGGCCTTAGTGGCGAATTTTACATAGCTTTTCAGGAACTTCTGATACCTTTCCTTGAGGAAATTTCTAAGGAAGCTTATGACCGTGGTGAACTTCCTCCTTCTTTCTATCAGGCCCATACAACATTAATCCCAAAAAGTGCTGATCTTGACGCATTAAAGAGAGGTAACGAATATAGGCCTATATCGTTATGTAACGTTGACTACAAAATATTTGCTAAATTGTTGACAAATTGGCTACAGACAGTGATTACTGAATGTTTAGGTGACGACCAGACATGTGGAATTCGCGGTCACTCTATACAGACAAACATTCATATTGCACGTTCAGTTCTTGAGTGTATTGATGGTAGCACGGAACAAGTAGCCCTCCTTCAAATACACCTTGCAAAAGCATTCGATAAGGTACAGCATGCTTCTTTTGTTCCGGCTCCTAAGACACCTGCAGTTGGGCGATGTACTGTACAATGGTATTTCACTCCGTTATAAGAAGTGCACAACTGGGCTAATTGTAAATCGCATACTTTCCAATATAATAGAGTTAAATTAATCTGTACGTCAGGGATGTCCGCTCTCGCCTTTGCTTTTAGCAATTTATCTGGAACCATTATGTTTAAGTGTGCTTCTAAATTATAGCATAAGAGGCTACCGTTACAATGCTGATAAAGTTAAAGTTCTAGCTTATGCAGATGACATTGCCTTCTTTTGTTCAAGAAGTAGTCAATACTATTTTACGTTTCTGTGAAGTCGCTGGCACCAGCATAAATTTTGATAAAAGTAGTGGATTCTGGCTAGGCATGTGGGCACAAACTCCGTCGGTCTTCGCAAATATTCATTGGAATGCGACTCCTGTAAAATACCATGGTGTGCCTCTCGATAACTATCATAACAGCGGCCTTCACTGAACCGCTGCGAAAACTACGATCCGCCGAAAAGTGGCAACATGGCACGTGCGGGAGCTTTCCATTTTGCCAGAGCGAAAGCGTGCAATATATTTTTTGCGTCAAAACTTACTTATATTCTGCAGGTGTTGCACTGCTCTCGTGTGCACATTCAAGCCTTTCATAGGATATTTGCTTGCTTTATTTAGAGCTCTTCCTGGCAACCCATAAGAAGAGATTATCCTTTTCTTCCGCTTCAAAAGCGTAGCCTCGGCCTTGTGCATTTGTTCGTGCGACAGTTGGTGTTGCGATTTTTCTACCTCAAGGATGTGTGCCACCCATTTCTTTTAGCGGTTCTTCATAACCGTCTATGCTACCACCTTACTTTTATTCATGTCACAACAAGCGTTGCTAAGGAATTGCCGTTGCGGGGATTCCTAAAAAAATTGTTGATACTGTCAATTTTTTGAAAGCCACGTTTAGCTTAGAGTACTTGTATACTGTCGACAGAACACATTTAACCGCTGCACTTGTGAATATCCTTTTCCCCGGACTTGTTTATTGAAAGTCATATTAACTTTTGTCTGGTCGCGATGTATTATTTCGTGTACGTAGAATGTTGATATATCCTTCAGCAAAAACATTTTTCATTAAACTTCACACTTCCACGCTGCCAGTGAAAACGTGGCTGAATGAAAAATCAATATACGTACACTGGACTGTGAATTGTAGACTCTGTAACCAACCTGAGACTATAGAGCATTGTTTTATTCATTGTCGTGATGGTTTTTATTTTGGGGACATTCTAAAAAGAACATTAAGAAAAGAACTTCCGATCACAGCTCATGGTATTAGGTTCCTCCCATTCAACAACAGTCTGACTGATAATACTTCTTATGACGTGTTCATGTTGTTGGGACTTTATTCACTATGGAAAAATTGTATGATTGATAGACACGCCGAGCCACCACGGTCGACGAGATCTGTCTTCCGAGAAGCAGCTGCTCTAGTGCGCAGTGTTGTCGAGACTGACTTCTGATGAAGTATGTTGTGTGTACATTACTGGTGGTAATTTTATTCATTAAAGAAAAAAAAACCGGTGTGACTCAGTGATAGAATACTGAACTGGCATGAATCGGACCCTGGTTTGAGCCCCTCTGTGTCCTTGATACTAGGTTTTTTTTTCGCAGTAGTGGTTATGCACACAGGCGGCAGGGGCGGTGGCCGCGGACAATTATACGGCGCTGCGCGTGATCCGAGTTTTGATCTCATAACAGCTTTCGCTGTAAAAAACAAAACAAAAACATGATTGCAAAGTTATAATGCTGCTCGGAGTTTTTGTGATTATGTTCAGAATAACCGAAAATACTGAATCCTGATGACTGGCTGCTAACCACAATCAACACATAATCATACTGAATATGAAAGGCACCTTTCACATCGAATAAAGATTTACAAGTTCCCCAGTTCTTTTAAGGTAATCGCATACAATTGCGTTAGACTATATAAGACATACTTAGGTTCTTTGAAACAGAGTTAATATATTATATATTATTATAATATTGTTAATATTCCTATTTGTTATTATTACATTTCACTTTATTTTTTATTGTCTTCCCATGATGCTCGTCTTGTCTTCCATTCTTGCTATTTTGTGCTGAGTTTCTCTTTTTGTATGTGTGTTTTCGCTCTTTTACAGTGAAAGCTGTTATGAGATTACAACGCGGGTCAGGTGCGTGCCGCAGTTGACTTAACCTTCAGAAAAATTTCATATAACAATAACACCTAAGCTATTCAAGATGATCTCTTACTTTTTTCTTTCACTTTTTTCACAGTGTGCCAAAATAATCCTGCCAAGTCAAAACAAAGTAATCTTATTTCCCTAGCGTGGACAATCTTAAAGTATTGACTTAGTGGGTGAGAACTACAAAAAAGGATCAAGCAAGCAAGCAAGCAAGGAAGCAAGCAAGCAAGCAAGCAAGCAAGCAAGCAAGCAAGTTGTCTGCCGCCGGTGTCCATAACCACTATCTCACGGAATAAAAAAGGAAAAGTCAAAAAATAAAAACACCAATGACGCAACGCGATTCAACCCCGGCTGCCCTGCGTGGCAGCCCAGTATACTACGACAGAACCACGCCGATGCTTGGAACTCCCTCGCAAATAGGCCCTAAGCAGGCTTGATGACGGAAGAGGAATCACGTTAATATTGGTAATAAAGCGTTATAAATCAGGCAAGGAACAACCATATGTCAGATAATGTGAATTACGCAACGAGTGGGTCGTCGAATGCTCCAATCTTTTAGAAAAGCTTGATGTTGTTCACCTATTAACTGGGGCGCATAACCACTGTGGGGGATTCGAAGTGATTACAAAAGCTTCTGGCGTGATTCTTCACCATCGTCAGCCACAGCACACAAAAATTGCACAATGTTCATTGCAAGCGTGCCACAGGTACCACGCTTCTCTGAAGAATGACGAAGGATGGCATAGTGAATGCCTGCATACTACACAATAATTAATGGCGTAGTGGGTACCCTGCAAGTGTGCTTGCAGTAGCTACCCAAAGATTGATAAAAGAGGCTCTTAAATGCCGCTCTTCTAGCTTTCGACGTGACAGTGCGGCGCGTTCAGTGCAGGCCTGGTGTGTTTTTATTTGATCTTTTTCTGTAGATTATTGTATCGCCCGTTTTTTATTGTTTTATTTTTTCGTGATCTTCCATAAAACCTTATGGTTGTTCCTAGGCAAGGTAAATAAATTATTGATTGACTAATTGATTGATTGATTGATTGAATAATTATAATTATGAGATGTGTAAAACACAAACAACACGAACACACATAGTCATTAGGAAGAAAAACAGGCTGACAACTGCCACCTAGATAGGCGCAACACCTGGGCGCTGCTTCTGGAATGGGGACACACAGAGGAAAAGAAAGTAGGGTGAATCAAAGAGGAGAGAAGCGATAAATACAGGCAAATAGAAACAAAGTGAAAACTACACTTTTTGTATGAAGAAAAATAATAAGCCAGTTACACCGATATGTACAGTTACTTTTTTTTTACAAAGCAATGACAATCAATCTGAGTTCACCTATAACACACGAAAATTTTCACCCCTGATGGCTCTGTAAGAACGGCTGAACTTGTGCATTACATCACTGGCTAAGTGTACTAGGAAATATCCCAGGTCTTCTTGCTTGCGAATATGCACGTTAAATAATAACGAGTAGTTAAAATTGATCCGGAGTCCCCTAATTCGGTGTGACTCATAGTGCTGACCTTGTTTTTGCACGTAACACCCAAAGAACTATTTTTTTTGCGTGGGGGTCACAAATCGCTCATGAAAAAAAAACATAGAAACACCCACGTACCAAGAAGATGAAGATTCTAAAACGCAAACAAAAGAAGCTGAAAAATGCACCATTTCTGCGTTTGTGTGAAAACTATGTTGGATGCACACAAACTGAATAGTACTGAATAATAAGACCTACAAGCTTAGATTTATGGCATGATTGTAAATATTGGTGAACAGTTCATCAACTTGAACTCTGCTGATTGAGGTAAGTGCAAAATTTCAACAAGGTTACAACAGTGAGGGATGTTTTTGGATGATGAAGCTTAAGTAAAATTATTTTACAACACTTTACTGAACAAAACAACCGCTTTTTAAAAAGAAATTTGTGGTTTTACCCTCACGTTGAGCAAATATTTACAATTTAAGAGTGCAGATTACATTAGACGCGCTGTGGCAATGCCGATCTGTGGTGTTGCACTGAGAAAAATATTTGGTAGCTACACCAGTATTAAGGTCGTTGAAAAAGATTATTAAAAATTTTTGACCGTATTCATAACCGACTTGGCTGCCATCTTCAGTAATAAGTTGCAGCTGGCCGTTTTGGGAATTATCAGAAAGATAACACCATAATGTTTTGGGATCAAGTCAAAGGTTGGAAGACAAAGCAGATTGCAAAAAAATGTTGTAGCCATTAATTACATTCCACTTAGCTCGCACATAGTAGCATTTCCATTTTTCTGGTCTACTGTGTTGCTTCTAGCAGCTGTTTGAACGGGGATTTCTTTTTCATGAAATGGCTTTTTAGGCCTTTGTTGAAAAAATTTTTTCAGGCTTCTCATGAAATAATTGGTTCATGTAATAGTGCGCTATTGAATAATCCGAGATTAGCGTTCACAGTCCGACTAAGGTTAGTGCTTTTGTAAGTAACATCATGTGCATGTACGCTCTTTTGTATTTTTTGCAATTGCCCCTGTGATATAGTATGTTAGATTTTTTTCCATTTTATTACGATGAATACTGTTATGGTTACTAAGGCTAGGAAGTACTGATACGCGTGGAATGTCACCTGAAATGTCGGTTAGTGAGAGATCAACGATGTTATCTCAGGCAAGATAACAACTGGTTATTCAGAGTAACTGATTGGATCCAAAGAGAAGGCAAAGTCGTGAGGGGGAGACAGAAAGTGCGGTGGGCTGACTGGATCAAGAAGTTTGTAGATATAGCGTGGCCGCAGCAAGCACAGGACTGGATTAAATGTTAGAGAATCGGAGAGGCCTTTGCCCTGGCGAGAAGGGGTCAAGCTGGCGATTATGTTGAATATCATCTTCTCTGTTCGTACGAGTTTCTGCCTTTAGCCTGGGAGCGCACTCTAGAGCTTATGCCAAGGAACATCATGGATTTGTTTGACAATGACCGGCCGGGTGCGGATAAAAGAGAGACCAGTCAGTAAAGGGAAAGCTAAAATTGCAGTCATGACCCATAAAAATAAATTTTAGAATATTTTGATTCGATCATTGCAAAAGCATACCGAAGTAGACGGTTGATTGTTAGGTGGCCGGAGCAGACAGTCAATACTGATCTTACGTATTAGCCGTAAATTCACACTTGAGATAACTTCAAGTTTGAGTCATGTCCGATTAGTGGTGGTGCTAACTCGAATTTAAAATTTATAATGACGCCACCTCCACTCTTACTTACTTGGTCGAGATGACAAAGTGCGAGGTTTCGGGGAATAGTTCGGAAATGTGCGGACCGATTTCCCTCTTTTTCTTTCCTTCTTATTCTCCCCATTCTTACCCTATCGCCCATTGAAACTCGGACTGCTAAACTAAGCTCTCAGCAGTTTTGTTTTGTTTTCTCCTTGTTTCGATATCCCTTCCATTCGTCAAGTTACTAGAATAAATTCAATGTCGGCGATTAACATCAGTGACAAAGCTGTCCAATCTGTTTCTATAAACCATATCAGTAATGATGATGATAATGACAAAAAGAGAATTGTCAAGGTGATTTTGTTTGGGCGCAACCTTGACAATGCGTGCCAGTAAGCCAATGCTGGCATATATATATATATATATATATATATATATATATATATATATATATATATATATATATATATATATATATATATATATATATATATATATATATATATATATATATATATATATATATATATATATATATATATATATATATATATATAGAAGATGTTACGGTGAGATCAGTTTGCCACTTCTCTCGGCCGCCGAATAGAATGTGGTGTCTTGAAGGAGTTTGTGGGTTTTTCGATTTGTGTGGACAGAAGTCCCGAAAAAAGACAGAGAATGCTTTCGCTAACGCAGAATTCACAGCCGTATAGTTTAACCGCAAATTTCATTGCAGGTTCAGTAAACAACATCTTTGAGTCTGCATGGCGTGTTGCGGCTGCGGAACATTTAGTAATTCCACTTGTTTTCTTCCCTTAATACAATCGCGCACTACGATACCTCCTGTTGTTTTGAAATGGCCTCATAGCAGTCTGAATGCTATAATGAGTGAAAGTGGTAGTCAGCCATTTATTTCTTTTCGGCCTCCAATATGAAGAGGTGTCGTTGTCGGACCTTTGAAAAGCCCAACTAATAGAGATGTGACCAAGAAAAATAAAACATGGGTTAGGTGACATTGCGACAAAGTAGATACGTGGTTAAAATTTTGGCTGAAATAGGAAATGAGCAACTGTGACTGGAATGCAAGCAGTACCAATTGCCCCGGCATGGTTAGTTATATAGGAACGCTTTTTGTGCGCTTCGAATACCGTCTAATTTACATATTAAACTTTATTACTCAATATTTGAGCTGGTATTTGAAACAAAATACACCATAGATAAATTCGAAATTCAGTTGTAGGCCCTCGGTGAGCAAACGCGTTGTTAGGACGTTTGGACACCGTGTGCCTACATCGAACAATGAAAATTCACTTACGTTCACTGTAAGCGTAACTTGTGTCCATCATGTCTAAGTCGTTCGACGCCCTGTGAAAGCCTCGAAGGTGTGCTGTTCATGTCACCCAATATTGCCGAGGACTGTAACGGCGTACTGTGGCATCGCCTCAGCGGCACAATAGACTGCAACGCTTAGCACAGTGTCGTGCGTGAAGGAGACTTAAGCAAGCTGTCATGCTCGCCGTGTGAAGGCAGCCGTAAATGTGATCAACTTTCTCGTGCCAGAAGTTCTTACATACCGACGAACAGTACCCTTCGATGAAATAACTGTTTCCCTGACCCAACGGACAATCAGCCGCTATTGCAGATGGCGAAGATACTGGTGCTACAGGAGTCGTGGGGGGCAGGCATTGTTCATTCACGAACAATTGTTTCTCTGAATCAGCGTTAGGGCCCCAGAAAGTCTCAAACTACTCAGGCTAGACCCAGTAAAAACGTTTCAGCGGCATTCCGATTCGCTCACGGCAGCCAATGCAAGAGCCAAAACACTAGTCATCAGTGAGGATGACTCCACCGCGGTGACACCGACGCTTGCTTGCCTCCACTGCCACGACAAGGACCAATGAAGAAAGAGACGGAGACAAAGAAAAAGAAACTTTTGAGACAATTTTTTTTCTGTCTATTTTCCTCTTGACATCAGCAAGAAACGAAAAGAAAGACGTAGAGAAGACAGGAGCTGGAGACTGAGAGACAAGTTGCCACAAGCGAGCCGCAGCGGAAACAAGCAGGGAAAGTAAAAATACGCGCGAAGGAGTCGCGCACTAAAAGGAAAAAAAAAGAACAACTGCTGGGGGCTATTTTTAAAGGATTCACAAATCAGAGCGGTTGAAGCACCCGAGGAAAGTGGAGGAGAGGAGGCACGAAGAAGAGAGAGCACGCGAAGGGGACGAAGGCGAGGAGATGGGGGCACACCGTGCGGCAGCAAGTAGATGCTCTCTGAGCGGAGAGTCTCAAGTTTTGCCGGTCACATTCCTAGACGCCACTGAGAAAGGTGATTCCAAAATGGCGGGTCCCCCAAAACCGCCTTGAAGCAGCCAGGTGTGCCATTACGTATACGGCGCATGCACAACGAGAGGTGTCATTTACGCCTAGACAGGTTGCGAGAATATCCGACCTTCGACACGAGCAGTGCCAGACAGTGTGCTTTGGGAAGAATCGCACCGCTTACCCCGATCGATCGACTGCAGATGATATGCCCCACGCCTACGGTGTAGTCATCATTCGAAAGAACTCCGCCCACTCAAGGTGCTGGCAGCGTAGAGGCTGGCGAGAGTGGTGCAGAATATGAATTGGGCACTTTTTTTACCAACAGTGCCAAGTTATGGATCGTAATCGTAAGACCTCGAAGTGGGAAAGCGTGAGCCGTTAAAGAAAAAAAAACACACACACACACAGTTTAATATTGGTAGTTGTTCACATCGTTTTACAGTCGACTACTTCTACGCAGAGTAAAGCAATAAACAATCATGTGGTATAATTTTATATTAGGATACACCCTTAGGAATGAATGTGACAGTCTTTATTGACTTGAGAAAAAAAAAGACATTACAAATAGAACGCGCCGCAATACCAACACGCTATTCAAGACCCAGAAGGTCGCATCATTGTTTATAGAGTAACTAATTTTGCTGAAACATTCTCATGCTTTGTTCTTTTCACGGACGGGTAGTATACGTATGGTGTCACAATAGAAGCGCTTCTTCAACAGCATGCATGACACCATCTTTTATTTCCGAAGATACGTCCGAGAACGGTCACACGATGCTTGCCCGGCCGTCATCTGTGCGTGCCTTTTCTCGCGTATATGGCCATGCGCGGGCAGCTCGTGAGCCTGCAGCGCGCGCGTACCGGCGGACGAGCGCCGTCTCCGAGGCATGCCCGCGGCTCGCGCACTGGGCCAACGGCGCGCTTCCCAAAAAGGGCTCCAGTCCGGGAAATCCGAGCTCGGAGTGCGGAGTCCCAAAACGGGCCGCCCAGAGCCGCCCCCTTGCAGCCGGCCGGAGGCGCAGCAAAAAAGAAACGCGGCTAAAGCCTCGCAGGAGCACCTTGTTGGCAGCAGGCGACCAGCACGCCCTCACGCGGCCAAGTCAGCCCTCTGGAAGGACCTTCAAGTGGCGATCCCTGGCTCTGCTCACTTCGACGTCGAGGGCTCTTACCGCTCACTGGTGTGGTGTGTGAGTTCTGGTTCCCCGGTGCGCGGACCCCAGCCTTACCCACACTTCGACTCCATTTCGACGAACTCGGCTCAGCTAAAGAAGACCGACCATGTCTAGCAGGAGCAGCAAGTACATGTACAAGAGCAGCGGAGGTGCTGGAGATATCTCCATCGAATATGGCACCGACCTCGGCGCACTCACCAGGCTTGAGGTAGGCACGCACCGGGCAGCGGTCCGTAGTCAGCTGCGTGACGAACCGCCGCTCTTTCGCGGGCTGCGGTTTGTCTCCGCACTGCAGGACCGTGGCGTTTAAACACGCAAGGAAGTACAGGCGGGATCTCCGAATGCCACTTTCACTGGCATCAATGCAAAGCTTGACTGGTGCTTACTGGACGAGGGAGAGCACAAACCCTGGTCTCACCTTGCCTTCTGCCAACGTTTCCGCCTGGAGTCTTGTCTTCCTGACAAAGTCAAGCTTCCTGAACGAAACTGTGGCGAGGGCTGAGGTGTCGCCTTGGTGTGCTTGACGACTGCGTTTTTCCAGAGCACAACAGAACCTAGCTAATTTCGATGATGCAAGGCGTCCGTCGCGGTGCTACGTTGACCCGTTTTTAGAGGAAGAAATCGTTTCAGGCTAATGAAAAGAAGCCTGTACGGGGCACGCTGAGAGGGGTCCTCTTGAGAGCCACGCAAACCCGTGACCAGAGTTCGTTTCACCATTCCGCTTGCAATGTACAGTGAACCAAATACCTATTTGCTAAAGTGCCCACAGTCGCGTGTGACGAAAATTCTGCTGTTAGACGCAGAACAGCTCAGTGAAACACTGAAAGGTGCTGGGAACTTAGACAGGCTTGCCTCTGAACAGGCAGAACACACGTGGTAGTGCGTATGCTAACTGATTATAGTTTAACATAAAAAAAACATTGGATTAACGTCTGAATGTAGTATCTATAGCTACCTAGTGGTTGAGTTTGCACAATTATAATCAACAACAGAGGCAGCCTGGGCGAGTAGATTACCGCAAGAAATGAGGCTTGTAACATTCTACATTGTTTTTTGGAAAGACTACTTATTAGGCTCTCAAGTTTCACGTAAAAACAATAGGTATATTGCTGGGAATTTTCACCGTGATTTTCTGTCCCACTTCAATCTTGACCACAGAGTGCATCAGGCAGAACGCACACCCAGGACGACCCTGCTGTTGCTTAAAGTACTGCCACGTGTGCACAGATTCAGTTTTTATTGTCTGCCTGAAGCGCCTTGTGTTGTAGAGTTTTGATTGGGCAATGCTGGCTTTCTGTCGAACCATGGGGACAACTTCGCTCTTCTACATTAAGCAAGCGCGGTTTATACGACGCCGAGCACAGACAACTATAGCTGTACATATTCATGTTATGCTGAGGTGGCGTGTATTTGAGACGACATTTGAAAGCTTCGAACTCTGTGACGTACTGTATGCAGCTGAATTACAAGCTAGATCTCGTTGAATCTTCGTCAATTCATCCGCGCTCCTAGTCCCTGGCCTCGCGTGAATGCTTACGTAAGTACCCTAGAGGGCTAGGAAAGATTCCAAATAGAAACAATTCTAGCTTGCACGCCTTGTGGAGACGTCAATGGATGTAGCTTGATCTTTACACCTTTGGCAGTGAAGACTGATGGCTGCTTGCAGCGGACTTGCAAAATTACGCCACCTGATTTGGTCATGGCATCAGGTTTCATAGATGTTTCTGTGCTGATGGGTATCAGCAGCTGAAAGTGAGGGTTCAAATGTTGCTCACTTTTCAATGCACCGTTTTACATGTGCATAAAATGTGAATATAAAAGGCAGAAAGAAATTGCAAATAATTTCTGGTGATAATTTTACAAAAGCATCATTTTAGGGGAGGCCACAGTGCAGCAACTTAAGCTGCGAAACAAAACACGGGGAGGACACTAAACGCAATAAAAAATGCACAGACTATGAAAATACTCGCATTTGGTGATTATTGGCTTATTAAATGTGATCACTACACGAATAATTGGAGCAATAATATTGGAGGGCACTTTCTAGATAGGTGTATTTAGAAAACATCTATAACTGTTTAAAATGCACCAGAACAAGCCCTGTCTACTTTCGTAAATATGTAAGACAGCAAAAACAAAAAACAGAAAACACCTGAGAAGCCCATTTATTTAGTTCCCACTTCTTTCTGAGCGTAATACTACCCTTCCCAGCCATAACAGGAACGCGGCCGATTACAGTCCTTGCATGTGAAAATTCCTTGTGTTACATCTGTTAAGAAACAGTAAATGAACAGGCACTACAATACTCTGGAATGCAGGAATGTAGGTGGTAGCACCAACATGCTAGGCACAAAAGGAGCTTTGCGTTTGCGACACCTTGCAAGGTCTCACCAAAGGATAGGTGAAGCCACCGGCGAAGCAGTCACTTTTCGGTCCATCATGTGGCGCTCGTGTCCCGGCAGAGTTTTTGCCAGCACTTGTTTTGTCTCGTTTTCACCAGGCGCAGCGTAAGCTTCTCGCGAACTGAACTGCACGCTGCAGTGTTTGCGCAAGACAAAAGATATGTGGCCTTTTTTCGTCCTGTGGCGACATGCCTCTATTTGGAAGCGCTAAAAGAGAGTATTACGAAAGGACGCGGCTGCTCTTCGCGCTTGAATGCGCTTGGGACCTCCAGAGTCTTGCGTCAGTGGTGCCACCTGGATTACACCGTTTCCGGAGCAAGAACCGAGGTGATCTGGCAACACTTGCAGCAATACGATACCGCAGCAAGGCACATGCAAATTCAGAAGAAAAGAAATTTCAAAACGTAGCCTTCAACAGGTCTACCTGCAGTATACATATTTTATTAGCGAAAGGCTGTAAAACTGGTGATTTTCTAATTTCTTAAGAGCTAGCAGATACATTGAAAATGCTTTGCCGCCGAGATATAGAGGCTCCATGCCAACGGCCTCCCATGTAACTTACACATACCTGACTCAATTACCAAGCTTTGAGCTCCCGTAGCGGTCAATGCACCTTACCAAAAACGCACATACACTTATTTTGCTGAAAAGTTCGTGATGGGAACTCCGGTATGAATATCCCAGAAGCAGCGGATGCTCGACGACAAGGCTGTGTGCGGTTTCAAGCGAGGTGATCGGAGGTGAACTGTGAAAATTGCGTGCATGACCCCCTTATACATCAAGACACCAAAGGTTAACTAAGTATAAAATAAAAAAAAAGTTGTCACAGGCGCCTAGGCTCGAGCCCTCTAACACTCACGCACAAGCCGGTATACTCTACAACAAGCCCCCCCCCCCCCCCCCCCTGCCAGTTACAAATCAGCGTAGGACAGTGCCGTGCTTCATTCTCGCTTCTACGAAGGTAATTAAGTTAGGCTACCAAGGTTAAGCTATCGACCTAAGCTTAATGTTGTTCGGCTGCGATTAACGATAGCATTACGTTTCATGACACAGTAAAGGTGTGGCGTGTATTAGTGTAAGAGCACACTGCGGGCAAGAGAAATTAAGCAAATTTGCATCGTGAGCTATATTGCCTAAACCTTTCGACTTGTAAGTATGGAAAGATTCCAAAGATGACCCATGTTCTGTCATGCGTTGCATGACAGAGCGTGCACATGGCTGACGGTGTAAATATGTAAATAAAAAAGAGAGCAAAATTTAAGATCGCTTAGCTATCACTTTTTTTCCATCAAGTCAATGGTAAAATGATATATTTTCTGTAACTTCTAGAGAAATGGTGCATTAAGAGCGACAAATTGACTTTTGAGTACATGGCTAAATGTAGTAGCGCCTCTGAGTGGCTCCATTTTTCAAAGTGCAATTGTCACAGCACCACACGAGTAATATGACGTTGATGCCAGCCTCGCCGATAGCACATGAACGATGGAAAAACCTATATGAATCGTTTTAGCCGTGTTTTACTGTAGCCCCGTGATAATGTCCGAACCAAGTTTAAATCGGCCCTACTCCTTCTTGCAAGAATATGAGTTTGGTTTGTACACGTAGGAAATTTGGCAGGGTATTTTACACTTGCAGGCCGTCATCAAATGCGCAATAAAAGGAACGACACTAGTACGGTTAGACAGAAGTTATGATACAGTACGGCATGTGTAATATGCTGACAATATAACTTCCCAAGTTGAATGTCGAAGAATAACTGTGATAGAGTACGTGGCCGCCATACTTCGTTTTCAGTTTCTTTAAAATATAAAAACACGGTGCTATACAGAAAACTTCATTCTTTGAAGCGCGCCTAGATATTTGTGGGAGGTAGAAAATGAAATGCAAAACACTGTGAAATTTAATTTCTTAGTTCTGTCAGTAGTTATCGTATGCCTTCCAAACATCATGTTTACATATGCTGCGAATTTGTGCCTTGCTGAGATGAACCGCCGTGAATGGTAACATTCGTTAATTTCTCCTGTCATCAATATGTCGAAAAGGATGTGAATGCTGGCCTTGATTAGCACTGAAAATGCGTCATTGAAATACTCTATCCAGGGTCGGGACGCGCATGGCTGGACGCTCTCTTAATGCAGGTTTCACGCATCGGCTCGTATCTCAAAGTCACCTCGCGTCGTCTCCAGAACGTAGATCACAGTGCCTGAAGTTATGTTGCCAACTTTAATTGTAAATAGAACAGGCGGGAGAAGTTGGAACACAACTTCCTTTTGTTTTTTTGGGCCAGCCAGCTGCCCCATTGAGCGATTCAAAAGTCGTGTCAGATGGAATCGAAGTACTTTATTGTCATACCTAAGATCGCTGGCCTCCGGCAGGTGAGCGGGCTTCCGCCACCGGGGCAGCGACCTCCTGAGAAGCCACCGCTCTTTTTGACGTTCGCTACCTGGCGACGAACGACCGACGGTTAGACCCCCAGTGAGGGAGCGCGCTCGCCCAGGGGCAGCTCTAAAATTTCAGGCAGCAAGCAAGGAAAGCGGGTGAGGAGCGATCGGGCGTGAGCTCACCAAGAAAGCGCGCGCACACCACCGACGGTGGAACCGTCGTCAGCTCCGACGCTAAATTTGGCCACTACCCGGTGATCCCGCCAGGGTTATTTATAAACGTCAGCAGGTCTCCTCAGCTTGCCAGACCCTCCTGGGCAGCGGGGTGGCGGCGCTGCCTGCTGGAAACAGAGCGTGGCTCTTCGGGCGGCGGCGCCTCCTCCTCGCCTTGTCTCGAGCGCCACGCACAACGCGACGCCACGTCATACGCGACGACCTCTGTCACAGCCGTCCTTTCTGGACGACCTGTCCTTCTATTTACGCCCGCCGACGACGAGGCCTTTCCCGGTTTGGCCGCCGACGGTTGCCAGTAGGGATGGCAAAGAAAAGGTTCGCGAAGCGTTTGTGTCCGCCGGGCACAAAGCGCTGATGCTGGACGACACGAGCGAAACTTGCGTTTGTACCGAATATGGGCGGTAGAGAGCTCTTCCTTAGGCAAAGGGAAGCTGGGCTTTTTGGTCGGGTTAGATGCACTCTAGCGTTCGCAATGCTCCGAACGCTGGGCCATCACCGGACAGCAGCGAATCCCCCCGAATACACCAGATAGGGAACCCTATTTATGCTACGGTGATTAAAAAGAAAAGCAGAGAAAACGTTCGCGGTTTTAATTCAAAGAAATACGAACTTAAATTGTCCTTTTGTATATTGTAGACACTGTAATTACACATGTAAGGAAGCCCTTTAACGCAAGAATGTACTTGCATTTAAAAGTGAATAACAGAACTAATATGCTTCATCAAAAATTTTATTTCTTGCTAGGTGAGGACGGCGTTTAACCTGGAATTGATCTTAACGCACTTCAATTACCCCGCTCATTTTAAGTACACGCTTATCTCCCACGTCGCAATAGAAAAACATTGACGGCAAAAAACAAGTTCATACATTCGCTATATAATTATAATGTGTTAGTTGATAACTGCTCTCATAATCACTAATGACAACCAACCTCTGTATGATTGCGACATTCGGGCAGAGAAAGACATTCTCAATTTTGTTTTCTCGCTTTATTTTCTGTCTCGTGGCACGGACGGGCATCAAAAGACGTGTCTCCACTAAGAGCGGCAGCAACAGCAAAAAAGAGCTCGTTCAGCGTTGATTATGGAAACCCCACGCTACTGCTTCACTTAGAACTCACAGACAAAAAGAAACTTGGTAGCGCATTTCCAACACATTCTTAAAGGAAAGGACACAAAGGCCAGCGGTGCGTTCCCATTGCTTGAAAGACGATTCTTCCCTTGTGCGCGCGCGTCCTACGGTGAAACTCGATTTCTAGATGGTTTTCGTAAGGCTCAGCCCTTTTCTCCAATTCCCATTCATTCAGTCGTTCCCGTTTCTTTTTCTTTTTTTATTGCGCTTGAAATGCGTTATTTTTGCTTGGAATGAGAGCCCGCTGTCAAGCAAGATGTCGAAAAGAAGTAAACAATCAAACACAAAAAATTTTGGATAGAGCGAGAGAGAGAGACAGAGAGAGAGAAAGAGACGAAAAGAGAGAGGAACTTTCAACAGCGGCAAGTAAAAACTATAGATGACCGAGTCAAAACCACGGAGATGCGATGTCAGCTCTTCATCTTTTACCGCGTGATAGCCCGATTCCCTTTAAAGGCTGATTGCAGAAGGTTCCGCATTGCAAAACTCACGAAGGTTTTTATTCCCGAGAAAGGTAATGGCTACCTAATAAGCGTAACACTAGATCGACAAAGATAGCACTCTCCCACAAGGCATTCCGCAAAGGCCATTAAAAAGAACATTCCGCGAGACAGCGAAGAAGAGGCGAAAATAATTTAAGCAGGAAGGCAAAGACAAATTGAGCTGGAAAGTTAAAAAAGAAAGAAGGAGCGAGAGTCTAAAATAAAAGGAAGCTTCAGCCGGGCCTTTTCGGTACCGCCGCACCGAGATCGAGTTGCTCGTCAGTGCAGCCATCTCGCGGCGACCGCTTCCAACCTTAGCGTGTGCCTGGAAAGCACCGCGACAACCTTAAAAAAGAAAAGTTAAAACACTTTTGCATCTTGGTTTTTCATATGCTGATATTCCAATTACCTTCCCTCTCCCAAGTTTTTAAACCTTGAGGGTCTTTGTATATGCAATAAAATAAGTGTGGACTTTCATGTTTATTCTTTTCTTTGGCCTTTGTAACGTTCGTGCCAGCGTGTACTCCACCGATCACTTAGATTAGACCATTTGATTGCTGAAAGTCTGATGCAACATGTGCGAGTTTAGAGACAATCTGGCGGACTTTCAACTACTATCATACAAATTGCGCAAGCCTGGATATCATTAAACAGAGGGGGGGGGGGGAGGTCAAAGAAATGAAACCAATTCCGTGGATGCAGCATTTCGGTGGAAACTGTAGTACAAGCTACAGCGAAAGCAGCAACTGAACCGGAGAGAAAAACAACCAAACTTGCTGACATTACGCCGCAACTAAGATTGAAATAACCTGTTAGGAAAGCTGGCAGAACCATACGGTGGCTCGGAAACAGGCTTCCGGTGCTTGTTCTTGGTCTTATAAAATGTATTTCCCAATCAGACATTTTTAACCTATCGGAATGTACTTTATTCCTTTCTGACGGTACGTGGAAAAAGGACCAGCGACACGTGCAATGAAACATAATGGCGAGCCACTTTGCGCGCTTCGAATAATATGTCAGCTTTTTTTGTGAGCGCACAGAGTAGCTCGCTAGTGCAGAAAGGTAGAAAAATATCTCCGCGAGGCAGTACCTCTGTGCGTCGTTTCCTTTCTTTTTCTTTTTTCTGGCCCTGCTTGCGTATAAGGGAGCTACTGATGACTCGCATGTGTACGAGTCATCAGTAGCTCCAAACTGAGGTTTTCGCGCACTGTATGTGTGCGGCATTGCCGCATTACCATGGCAAGCACGACCTGCAGCATGTTAATGCATACATGATACTCGATAGTTTTGTGTGCTCATCATGATTAGGACGCGTTTTCGAGCAGCCCCATTGACATGAATATTTTCTTTCTTCGTTTCCAGGACAAGCTCCGCCTGCTTCAAGAGGACCTCGAGTCCGAACGGGAGCTCAGGCAAAGGGTAAGGGAGTCGAGATGAATACCTTTTCCAACGACTGCACAGTGTTTTTAATCGAATAGCTTATCTGACCTTTAAAAAACGAAGCAAAAAAGCGATTATAAAAGTGCTATACCAGAATTCTGTAAAGACCATGTGCTTTGAATTAGTTTCGAACTTACGCAAATGTTCCCGACGAAACGGAACTTGAGATTATTTCTTGTTTTATGCGCCAACTAGCTAACCAGCACATTTTTTAAACCGTTGTTGCCAAAACAAAAGGCGCGCTTTCGTTTTTCTTTTCGTTTTTTTTCCACGTAAACACTGAGGACAGGAGTCAGCTGTCACAATCTTACAGCAATGCATACTTAAAGATAAATAGATGGAAGGAAAAACTTACAGTTGAAAGTACGGCTTCCTCTTCGACAAAGTTTACGCCAATTCAGGTAGCAATCTTGCAGTTTGAGCACGTGGGGCAGTGTCAGAAGGGTGGCGTTGCTTCCAATCCTGTTACGACGTGCTGTGGACCCTTTAAGCTTGACTTGTTTGCATATAAGATGTGCTTCATTTGGAAGGAAAGAAAAAAAAACTTAACAAAACGCTTTAGAGGGACATACACCTGAGAGAACTGTCAAGATGTCTGCAGGTCATAGCCGTATAGTGTATAAACTGAACAACAATAATCAGAGTGATCCGGCCTGACTACAAACCTGACTAATATCTAATGCTGGGAACACACACGACATCGAAGCCTCTCGACAGGGCAAAAAATTCAGTCACCGCTTTTACTGAATATTTGTGAAATGTTAACGCTACATGGTTAATGTGCAAGATGTGTACATGGTAAAATGAGGGCCAGACAACTGGAATGCTGCCAATTAAGCGCGCGTACAAACTACGATTGATGGGGGAGGGGGGATGTCTCAAGTGACAAGCGACAATAGCAACAGATTCCTTATGGCAGCGATTCATCTGCACTTCTGGATTCCCATTTGCCCTTAGGATAGCAGTGAATTACAGTGATGTGCTCTAGGTGGTTAGTTCCCCTTGTGGGAAGAAATATATCGTATATGCACCATACTCAATCGCGAACCTTACGCACATGCAAAAGATACGTAAAAAACGACCATTGCAAGGCTTCATAGCATGCATGTTGACTCGTATAAGATAGCGAGAAAATATGCATGTGCTTGGAAATGTGCTGTCCCGATGTGAGGAAAATGTGTGTTTGTAATTTTTTTATCGCATGATATAAAGTTCTAAAGCTTATTAAGTATGAAAAAGAAAAAAAAGGTGAATTAAACGATAGCATGAAGCCGTGTGTGTGGTGCAGTGTAGAAAGCAATCTTTTTTGCATGCTTTAAATAGCTTATGGATTCGATATCAAGCACTGATATCCAGCTATGATATCAAGCTGTAGAGTTGCTGTTTCGGGAGCCTCTGACATGGTTCACGTGTCATGTCTTCGTGCAGATTGAGCGCGAGAAGTCGGACCTGACGGTGCAGCTGATGCAGCTGAGCGACCGGCTTGAAGAAGCCGAGGGCTCCTCGGAGACTGTGGTCGAGATGAACAAGAAGCGCGACACCGAGCTGTCCAAGCTCCGCAAGCTGCTCGAGGATGTGCACTTGGAGAGCGAGGAGACTGCACACCACCTGCGCAAGAAGCACCAGGAGGCCGTCGCAGAGATGCAGGAACAGATGGACCTCATGACCAAGGCCAAGAGCAAGTACGTCCCAGCCACGCTCATACACATTTGATTAAAGCGCCTAAAGGATACATCGAAGGAGCTTAGCAGAGTAGATCACCTTTTGAGCGTGGTTATTTTGACCGCAAGCTTAATGCTAACATTGCTAAAAGATTCCATTACGCTTCGTGTCTTACAATAAATCTAAAGACAGCGCATAACCCTTTGTCCTGAGGCGTAGTAATGTGCAATCACTGCAGTTTTTTTACACACTCGTACGCACTGCTTATATAATGTTCACTGACAGATCAGAATAGGTACCGAGATGCTTCATGCCAAGAGAAGCTTTGTTTTTCTTTGACGTAATAAAATACATGAAGCAGCTCACCTTGCATATCAGTAGACTGAAAGCAGACAATGACAGTTGAAGGACAACAATGTTGAACTACAAGTCCGTAGACACTAAATTCTACAAATAGACTTCTTTGGGCATACATTTAACCACAGAGTCAACGTGTTAGACCACCTTCTTGAAGGCAGTACAGTGCACAGAATGAGCTGGTGTGACTAAAGCTATCCTATCTCTATTCCCTCACGTAGCGGAAAGAAAGAAGGGCAATGGGATTTTGTTTGACAGCCACTGACAGCGGTTACAACACGAGCTCGACCTTCTTCTGAGAGCCACTTGGGGCTTTCGAAAGACCCTTCACGAAATATAAAGCAAGATAGATTACTATACTCAGAGAGTATCAAGGAGCTGACGCCTCGGAAATCCAAGGGACCCTTAATTGGCTGCAACCGTAGACGTATTCATGGATATTGCTCCATTCCTAGTGACATTAAAACTTGGTTGAAATTAATGCTGCAAGCTTTAATTAATCTCGTCAATTACAGAAGCAGAATATTGTGGGCTGGTGAGCCAGTCATGAGTCGACAGGGTTACGCAAAAAGTAAAACACGTAGTGAAACTTAGGGAACATCATATCGTATTCAGCGAGTTTCTTTTTTTTTTTGCTGTCAGAGCATACCTTGCTCATTCTAATAAGAGAAATGCAGGGTGGGGGATGGTGGAAGCCCAGCTAATTGTGCATTTATAGAAGTGCATCTTAAACTGACGACTTCGATTGCACAACTTAGGCGCAATGAACAAACGCAGTCCATGCTTTTATCGTAATGACCTTAGAATAACAGTGGGTGCACTTCAGTAGTTAAGCCAACTCAACGGCAATAATATGATAAACACGTGCGCTGTGCCAGAGCACGTTTTAGCCCCCTTCTATGCCTGCCTTCCCACGCTGTTATACATTTCAATATATGTCGAAGCCAACCAGCCCACCAAAAAAGCCATAACAAAGCACTCGTTTTTCATGGGTCAAAGAATATCCGCTATTCACTTAGAGTTGCACCATTTTGTTTCATGTTGTAATCCGATATTGTGTGATATTTCTTTTTTCATACTCTGATAGCTCTATCTTTTTTCTGCTACAGGGCCGAGAAGGAGAGGCAGAAGTTCCAGGCCGAAGTTTACGAGCTCTTGGCTCAGGTGGAAAACACGAACAAGGAGAAGGTATGACATTTTTTCTTAATGCGGTTTCCTGATGGGCAAATGATTTTCATAGCCGCTAAGTGCCTTCAGCTATTGTGTCGTACTTGTCTGTTGCATCATTAACATATAAAAACTGGATCATTCAATTGTCCTTGTATAAATGTATTTTTGCAGCTTATCTCCATAAGATAATAAACCTTTCAAATGTCTCCCTGTATTTCTAGCTCAGCCCAGTATTCCCAAAACAACCATATGCGTACCTCTTCATTTCTCGTCTTTTTTGTGTCCTTAACGAGGTTTGAGTTCGCGCAAACGGTAAACTGAGCGAACGCTGCATACTAGGTTAGTTTCTGAATACTGCCTAAAGAAAAAGAATATGTGTACGGAAAGAGGTATTCCTAATAAACCATTGTAAGTATATCAATCAAATTTATGAAACATTTTGATAATGCATCTATTTGCGTTCAGTGAGGCGATGCCAAGCAATAAGAGAACGTTTCTCGTTTACAGATCACGATCCAGAAGACCGTGGAGAAGCTGGAGCACACCGTGTACGAGCTGAACATCCGCATCGAGGAACTGAACCGCACCGTCACCGAGGTGACGGCCCAGAGGACCCGCCTTAGTGCCGAGAACGCCGAGTACCTCAAGGAGGTGCACGAACTCAAGGTCTCGCTGGACAACGTCAACCACATCAAGAGCCAGCTCGCCACCCAGCTTGAGGACACCCGCCGCCGCCTTGAAGATGAGGAGAGGGTGGGTACACGTTCTGCTACAATATTAGAGAATATAGTTAGAAATGCAGCGAATAGGTCTTGTGCATGATCAAGGCTGCCAGGAATGGTTCTGCGCAAGCGCTGCATTTGTGCCAAGACATGGGACTAGAACGAGGAACGGCTGCCTACTTGCTTTGTTGTTACTGTTGTTGGAATACAACGTTAAACAATCAGCATTTAGATGAATACTCTTTACGTTTGTACGAAAGCGAAAAATAGATCATTTGGGTAGATTAAGGAGAAATAAAAAAAATGATGTGATTCCCGCAGAAACGCGCCAGCCTGGAATCTTCGATGCACACTCTTGAGGTTGAGATCGAGTCTCTCAAGGTTCAGCTGGAAGAAGAATCCGAGGCTAGGCTTGAAGTCGAGAGGCAGCTAGTCAAAGCCAACGCTGATGCCGCCGCTTACAAGACCAAGTATGAGACTGAAGTCCAGGCCCATGCTGACGAAGTTGAGGAACTCAGGTACGTGATGCAGCATTACCGTCACGCTAGCAGACTCTTCAAGCTACTGCCCCTGTCGCAAGTTTTCAGAAAGTTCCGTATGTTGTTTGAAGAGCCATGTTTTCAATTATAGCCCCGCGGTTTACAGCAAAGTAAGACACAATCCCTCAAACAGCGAGAAAGGAAAATTTTAACCGGACCTTCACTACCACCCTCTGCTTTTCTGTAGATTCGATCATGATTATGAAACGAAGGACTGTAGTCACATCAAGAAACAAAGGATCCGCAATCGGTTGAAGCGCTTGCCTTGCAGAAGCTGAACAATTATAGTTACAGCCTTACTGAACACAAATGAAACTGGCACCAATGTACAAACCAAGTTACTTCAATAAATATCATTTTCACAAAGTTCGATAGTCATAAGAACATGTGGATGTTTAGAATATTCATTAATGAGTGATCGGACCATTCAATAAGTGAGCCGTTGGGGGTACCTCATATAGAATGGCACCACTCAACCAAACAAGTAAGATTTCAATATATTACCGAACAATGAACGAAAACTGAGAAAACAATTCAGTATTCACTTCGGTAGTGCTTACTTTAGATATAAGCGCTTCTCTCGTAATGTGTGAGAGCACACAGGTAAAAAAGAGAAAAAAATGTGAGTGCGCTTTATGCTTTATGATTGTTTTTTATTCCTTCACACATAGGAAAGCGCGTCTTATAGGCGTATGTAAGATTTTGTCTTTAAATAATTCTTTTTTATCTAAGATGTGAATTTTCTTGCTTCGGATAAGTTCGGTTCAGCTATCTGCATTCCCTTTAAGAAGCACTCGACACCAGAGAGAACGCAGATGCACTCAAATGACCGGCCATCAGGAATTAGAACAGCAAAAATACAATGGCGTACGCAGTTTTCTAATACGAGGGATTCGGGAAATACTACAATAAATAAATAATGCGATGAGAGACAATAGCTCGTAGAGTACACTTTACCGCATCACACATAAGTGTGTATGCTTGACCGCATTATACAACAAAGCTGCAGCATAGCATACTACAGCAAATTTGTTATTAAGGAGCACAATTGAGACCCTTCTTTCAAGTTAATATTTAAAACTGGCAACATGTTCATTGTCACTCTGTCGCGTCACAATACGCCGAAATTAGTTATCTGGTTTGACGGCTCACGCCAAAGCGGCGCCGTTTTGTCGGCATAGGTTCTTCTAATGACGCGAGAAGGTATTCATTTAGTCGGGAGAAGTGACCTTGCAGAGGCCCCGTGCCTGTTGTGTCGAAAGCGACGGTGTACGTTTTAGATGCACGGGTAAGTATAATTTTGCGTGGAATTTCGTATAGGCATGGTTACAACTGTTTGAAATGGAGAATAATTTGATACACTCTTCTCCACTTTATGTGGATTTCGCACAATGCCCGTAGAAGGAGCATCATCACTTCGTGCACGCGACCCACAAAACTGCCGATGATGTACTTTGCGATATGACTAAACTTGCTGGGTAGAAAGTAAAAAAAACAACAACTTCAAACTATCTGGTTCCGAGAGGTTTTTTTTTTTTTTTTTGCTACATGAGGCATAGCGGCAAGGTTATTATGGTCAGACGCACGTAGTTTTGCAGTTGCCTTGGTACGCTTCTTGAATAAACTTGATCAGCCAAGTTAGAGTACATGGAACACGATCTTCGTGTATATTATTTCGCACATCCTATCGCACAGCCACTGCAATGAATCTCTGTCTCCCCAAACGCATCTTTTCGGCAATGATACTCCTGGTTGGCTTGACGAAATAAAATTGTGAGTGCATGCAAAATTACGGTTACAGAGGACAAGTGAGAGAGAATTGCTAGGACGCGTTCACTGACACAATGTGAAGCTCTTTTTCGGGCAGTGCAAATGAGGCGTGCATAGTAGTATATATCACGCACGCCTAAACACCCTATGAGTGTGTCATCTATTCTCTTGAGTACGTACGTCTCCTTCGTACCACAGATAGACAAACCGTATTCGTCAGACCTTTCTCAACACACAAAGTAATTCAGTATGTCTATACTACTGTTCATCACAGCAAAATTTTTGGCGGTTGAGATTTCCAATCCCGCGATGTATCGAGTATCAATCATCTATGATAGCTTGGGACGTCGTACATATAAGGCGTCGCAGATCGTATATGTTGTTCAAACTGACAAATACAAAATGCTTAGACATGACATGCTGAGCTGATTCGAGAAGCTCAGGAATGCGAGAGCATGGCCACTTAGTCAACATGGCTCATTCAATAACCGCATTCGCTCTTTCAGCCTATCAAGTAGACTAAGTAAGCCCAATAGTTCGCCAACGAACAAGTTAAGAAGCGATGCACTTGAAGGCCCGTGAGTCGTGGCGACAGTGAAGAACACTGCGCCTATAGTGTTAGCGCTAACCGGCCTCCAAAGCTTGTTCAAAAGCGCGTCTTGTGAAAGTGGAAGCGCTCTAGTTTGCTCCCATCGGTTGCCATTTGTCTGCTAGTGAGGAGCGGTGGGCCATCGCCTCCTCCGCGAGCCTGATCCGCTTTATCTTCACCGGGACGAAGCCCAAAAACTGGAGGAAAGTGCTGATGCCTAAGTTTTGTGCCGCCAAACTGGGGACTGTTGGCGGCGCCACACTTTACCGTCCTTTGCGTCTATACTGTGGTCACGCCAGCGCTTCCTGTATATATATATATATATATATATATATATATATATATATATATATATATATATATATATATATATATATATATATATATATATATATATATATATATGTATATATATATATATATATAAAGCTGTTGTGGGATTTTCTTTTACCCTCGTGTGTGGTTTTGCTTCGAACCAAGTTATTGAATGACCTTCTGTCTTGTTCCTTCCTTTCGAGCACCACATTCGAGCATTGCGACAACTTTTAGCGCAACGAGTATTCGCAACGCGCCATTTAGTGCCTTGTTGTATAAGTTAAGGCGCTTGAGGATGAAAGCCGATGGAGGGTCTTCTTATTTCTTAGAATGGACGAGTGATGGTGGCAGGAGTCGAGGGGGGTATAACATCGCGACCCTATTTGTTGGTGTTGCACCACACATTCTTGATTGCACGGAACAAATGTATTTTAGAGAACTACTCGTGTTAGTTTCCATTATTGCAGATTCATTAACTATTTAATGTGGTAGTTCATTAGTAAATACCACGAGAACAAGCTGCAAATTCATCGCGCAAGGTAGAGAGTCAAACAGGGACAGCGCTGACCGCATTTAACCACATGAGACTGTTTGACTCTCACAATCAGCGCGGTCGATGAGGCGTGACTGTATTGCTTTTTTAGAAATAATTTATAGCGAATGTCAAACGGATAACGAACATATCTTAAGAATGCGCAACTTATGCCAGATAAAAGCCGTGTTTAACGGCTAACGCAAATCTAGTACACACTCAGCATAATTTGAGCACATTGTCATTTAAGTTTGAACCTCAGGAAAGATGAAACCAGCGATACGATTCAACGTCCGTTCCCTATACCTATATGAGATCGAATCTCGAATAAACGCTACAAATGCTACTAATGGAATACGCGCAAGAACGCATTCATTCTTAAACCTTGCGACACAGTTTGTTTTACTAGTATCAGCACAAATTTAGAAAATATATGCGTATTTTGCGACTTTTTTTGTGACCTGTGTATCACACACCTAAGGTTAATGTTTACAAAGTGTAAACTGGCTTTGTTCCAAAAAATTTGGTACATAAAGTTTGGAAGCTTTTAACATCGCACTTTATTAAAACAGTTTTAAACCGTTTATTATTTCTTTTTTTTTCACGGTCCCTCTTTGGTTCCTCAGTATAGAGCTGGAATATGGTTGACCTTCCTGTGTTTCATTTACTGTTATTATTCTATCTTTCTTAAGCCGACTCCGTTTAATTATTATTGCCCTTTGAGCGCTTGCACGCGGGCTCAATAATTGCGCTAGCTTTGTACTGTTTGACAGCCTCTCTTAATGTGCGTTCTCTTCTGACCGCACCTTTAATTTGTCTTTCCCACAGGCGCAAGATGGCTCAGAAGATTTCGGAGTACGAAGAGCAGCTCGAGGCCCTGCTGACGCGCTGCAGCAACTTGGAGAAGCAGAAGTCGCGACTTCAGAGCGAAGTCGAGGTGCTCATTATGGACTTGGAGAAGGCTACTGCGCATGCGCAGAACCTGGAGAAGCGTGTCGCTCAGCTCGAGAAGCTCAACATCGACCTCAAGTCCAAGGTGGAAGAGCTCACCATCCTGCTGGAGCAGAGCCAGCGTGAGCTGCGCCAGAAGGTGGCCGAAATCCAGAAGCTGCAGCACGAGTACGAGAAGATGCGCGAACAGCGAGACGCCCTTCAGCGGGAGAACAAGAAGCTCGTCGGTGCGTGATCGATGCGAGCATGTCTTTGGCTGCTGCTTTACGTCTTGCCGAGGCTCTGTCGCCGTACCAGTTATAGTCACTTTCAGCTTGAACACGGGCGAAGATCGCGTTTCTAATACGGCTCGCATCACCAATGCTCGTCATGTGCGACTTCTCGGACTTGGAAAGCTGAGGCCGAATCCAAGCGCACGCCTCAGTCGCGCGCTTGAATTCTGTCACAGCTAAGCTCCACAGAAGTGTGCTTGTGAAAAAATGTAGCGATGGCATTCTCGTTACTTGCGCCATTACATGGTTCCACGGGGGCTGGCAAGTAACCAACATGGTTTAATTTGTGCCTGAGCTAAGAGCAGGTGTAGTAACAGCCGAGCGCTGCTAAGCGGGATCAGTCCCAAAATGGTAACACGGAAGACAGAGATGAGTACATTTTAGCGGCAGAACAACGGACGCGGGAAAAAACACAGCCCGTAATTTTGCCGTGTGTCACGATGCTAACTTGTGGGTTGCCTAGGTCACGTCAGCGAGAATCTGCCGACGCAAAAAGAAACGAAATATACGACCTAGCTGCAGGAATCCTTGTGGCAGTGGTCATTAGGCTGAAAGATAGTGGGATAGGTACCCAACCCCTTTTTATTCTCACTAGCCTATCATTTCATTCGCACTGTCAATAACTATATTAGCCCTGCATCATATGTGTTCCTGAGAGCACAGTTTCCTGAGAGCACAGCGGTTTGATTAAGGTCACTCGTCACAGCTGTTATAAGGCATTTAATACTTTTTCATCTATGCTCTGCTGAAAAAAAACATCCTAACAAATACGACAGTGATATGCATTGCTACTTGACGGGTAACAAAACTGTAGGTATAAATGATTCAAAACAAGCTTGCTTATAAATTTTCAATTAGAGAAATTTTCTTCAACAATACAGCTACCGCTTTTTGTTTTTTTTACCATCTAAAAGCGATAATTTCAATTTAGGATTCTTTCAGTGAAATGAATCACTCCTCATGAGCGTCCGTTCAGTCATGCGATCATTTGCAAGGCCCTAAACTATAATGAGTCGTATTCCCATTCTTTTTTTAATAGCTGTAAGGTAATGTTAAAACGAGGCAGACGCACATTGGTGATGACATTGTTGGATGCTTCTGCTGAGCTGCAAACCTTTTTTCAGACAGAACCTTAAACCTTTTTCGGGAGGATGCTGCGCTGCATTTGAGTTATTGCAGCTAATCATTCATCTAGCTTAAATGTGCGCTCCAGACGACCTCGAACCTCAGCTAAATATGGAGAGTAACCACCATGACCATCATAATGGGGCTTCCGAGAGGCAGAAGTGAACGTTTATTGTTGAAAGAGTGCTCCAAGTGATGCCCGGTATCACCCTTAGGTGGGAGGTCTCTCTTTTCAGGTACTCTCTGGCTTCGAAACATTTTATAAATGCCTACTTAAGGGAATTCAAATCTTCTATCAGTTTTTCCGCAGTTGTTCACTTGTGTACAAGACCAGTAAGTTAACCTTATGTCCTATATCTTGGCAGCTGTTGAGCATCAAATAGACCACGCGGAATGAAAGTATTTATCAAAATAGGGTTACCCTCTCTAAAAAAAAGTGCCGCAAACAGCATCTAATTCTCAGCTCCAGTAAAAGCACCTCCCGTAAGGCTAAGTTGTCACGGCCAGCTGCCGCGCTTCAAATGTGGGCTGGCTAATACTTCCACTATCAGTGGAGCGCGATTGGCCGGGCCACATGGCTGCGGCTAACTCGCGGCACCACACACCCCGGCGCAGACGACCTGTCCGAGGCTAAGAGCCAACTGGCCGACGCCATCCGCCGGCTGCACGAGTACGAGCTGGAGATCAAGCGGCTGGAGAACGAGCGTGACGAGCTGGCTGCCGCCTACAAGGAGGCCGAGACACTGCGCAAGCAGGAGGAAGCCAAGTGCCAGAGGCTCACCGCCGAGCTCGCTCAGGTGCGCCACGAGTACGAGCGCCGCCTCCAGATCAAGGAAGAGGAGATCGAAGCCCTGCGGTGAGTAGGCTTTCTTGGTGTTAAACATTGGACTTGTTCCAACTAAAGGGCTGTGCATGCGGTTGTCCAGAACGTTTTCCTGAATGCAGGATATGTTTTATGCAAGAAAGGAATGCCGGACAAAAAAGAAACGTGCAATTCTGGCATTACGAAATTAGCTTGTAGATGGAAATTCTCGTGCATGACTTATCTGCAAGGCAAACAAAATCATTCCAAGCTCCCCTGCGTAAAATGTGTGAACGACTGCGTACATTTGAGTTCACCGCTCACTGGAGCTGTGCGCCACCGCTAGCTTGTATACTACTGCGGCACGAAGCATTAAGGTAAACCAACCAAGGCTTCGGCGTAACTTCCCCGAAGTCAGTATGTTTTCTGTACTGCAGTATATACGGTTAACAGCCGGCGTTCCCTCGCGTACTGTGGTGGTGGGTGCCACCACCCCACTGCTAGCAAAAGAAGGCATGTGCGGCACGTTGTTACGTGTGGGAGCGGCTGGACGATGTTGTTCTCACTTGTTAGCGTGGAGACGCTGATAACAAGTTTGTAGTCCCTCTTTACAACACTTATAAACGTTCTGAATTAATACTGCGACTGTTGGGCTGACGCAACTAAACACGTGTATGTTGCATATACCTTCCTAGGACAGATGGACGGAGAAACTTGCGAACATAAAAAAGCTTGCTCTACACCGATGAAGATTGACACACACCTTCAATTTGTTTAGTACATAATCATTATAATTTAACATTGGCGATGACAGTTGAAGTTAATTGTCATAGAAACTCTCTCGGGGCTGCATGGTGTGCTGATGTATTTAAAAGTAAACTTAATAGAAAAATCTGCACGTTATTGGCAGCACCAAATTTAAATCACATGGCAGTCGCTTTCACTATTTGCTTTTTTCAATGATGAGTGCGGTAATTTTCATCAAAGAAGTAATGACTTTGGTTTATCCTTCTCTGCCAAGCATAGTAGGCTTGATTAAGTGCGGTTTGCTTGTATTCTTTACGTTATTCAATCTATGAGTAGAAAACAGGTTCATCATCAAGAGAAACTGTCAATGAAGGGGCAGAAATTTATTTGCAGTATGTAAGACTCAGACCGAATTTCATTCGCGAGTTTTGTTAACCGAGGCTGCCTTCGCTAACAAAATGTTCGTTAGCATGATTGGTGGTTCTAACGTCTAGTTGTACAAGGTGAGCGAGCTTACAATAAAAAAAAAAAAAACTTCAGAAAGCATACTTATGAGTGGTCAGGGGAAGGATGTTCGTGCATTTTATGCATGTTTATCATAACAACACGTACCAAAATGCGTGCGCTGTTGGGTCACGTGCACACACTGCATAGTGTTACCAAAGAATATCGTACAGTATATAGAGAACAGCATTTAGTGCATCGCGCTGTGACTAGAGCACAGTTTTTATAGCATGCCGATACGCTACCTTAATGCGCTACCCCGCGGAGCCGGGCTTACGTGTCTGGTTCTTCGGGGCGGCGCATGACGGCAAGGGCGAAATTTCAAGTGTTTCCAATATTCCTTAGAAAAAAAAAATCTACGTAATGTGAGTAGCACTGTGATTTGTATTACATTACGTAAACACCGCTTCCAGCGCTCAGCTTCATATTTTACCAAAAAAATGTGAAGCTCGGCGTTTCGGCACTAATCGTGTGCACAGTGATCTATGCGCAAAAGGAAGTAACCACGCCATAGCACCGTCTGCGACTAACCTCAGCAAAAAAAATATCCAGCTATCGGGATAAGTAGCACGGGATACGTGGCCGAAACGGAAGCTGAAAAGTAAGGGGTGCAGCACGGCAGAACAATATGCGTTCCGGAATGAAGCCGTTGTCAACTCCCCAATGTCGTGTTTTTGTGTCTCACCCAGCGAAGAGGCTATGTAAACTTAAACTGAAGATAAGGCGCAGGGCTATTTGAAGTAGTCATTACGCGAGGCAATCCTTCAAACCATCCGCACAGCCGCTGGCACCGGAAATTTTACGCCCCAGTAGGCAGCGATGCACAGGCTCAGCCAGCTTTCTTGCACTTTTCTCTCTCTCTGTGTGTGTCTTTTCAGTACAGTCGTAACGCTTAATCGAGGACTGCGCTCCGTGCACAATGTTCTTAGACTTTCTATGTGTGTATTCGTGACCTACCGCGTACTTCCGGTCTCCGACACACTTTAATTGTGTCATTCTCACGAAACCTAAATTTAGAACGACATAAAAGTTCACAGGAGCAGACTACACATTAGGTTACGCTTGTAAGCGTATCTGACCAACTACCTATTTCTGACCCCACTCTGTCCCCCGAAGATCGCGTGCTATCCAAAAATGTGGTGACAACCAAAGAACTGAGGCGGCTACAAGATGGTGGCCTTTTTTGGTGCCAGGCTGAGCGTTGTACGCGTACACGGCTATATATAGCAACCTACACAACTGATTTTTCTCTTGGACATATCAATGGGACGAATTTTAACACAAATGTGAGGTAATGCCAGACCTTAATATTTAGCAAAACAGAAAACAAGCTACCGTTTTATTAAAGAACGTAGATAGGACGAATCATGCACCAGCCCCAATGGTGGACATGTATGTTTTCGTCTTTCAAAAACCAAACGCAAGCTGCCACGCCTTTTTTTGTTTTTCGATTCGATTAATTCTGAGAGTCTGGGGGTGTGTCCTTGGCCTAGTCTGTCTGGCAAAACCCGCTGCGCCCAGTGACAACACGGAAGAAGCGCCAGGAATTCTGAAAGAACAGGGCGTCAAATTTCGCCAACTCGAGCCACGTAACGATGAGCTAATGACTGAATGCACAGAAGAATGCGTGGAGCGCTAGCCAAGCCAATGCCCCTGATGTAGACATGGCACCCTCATCTGGAACTGATCCAAAAGCAGCTGTCTTGCCTGAAGCGCATTCTTGCACATCCCAGAGGATCAGGTCACCCAGACTCGGGTGGGGGGCCGTGTGAAGAGGACCCACGCTCAGCCTTGAGGCGCGCGGCTGGAAATAGGAGCCGGTGGCTCGAGCCAATGCCTTCTTGGGCAGCGCTCGAAATAACGACAAATGGAGGCAAGGGGGAGGGGCCTGCAGCCAGCGCCACCGCAGTCGGGTATCCGTCGGGCTTGAAGTTGAGGCTCGGCGGATCCACCATGGGAACCCGTCGACGACAGCCCTACCTCCACATGGTGTACGACCGGAACCAGCAGTACGGCGACAGCCTGTACCGCAAGACCGTGGACGACTTATACCTACGAGAAGGCATCATGCCTCCGCGCGCTCTGCTCGCCAGCAGGCGCTTCGACGACTCTTACTTCCTTACGCGCTACCCGAGGATTCCCTCCATGTACCGTCTGATGAAGCGCTGGGACACCGGCGATGACTTAGCTCTACGGCGAAGCATGTCGCTTTCGCACATCACGCACCCAGAGTACAGCAGAGCTTTGCTCAACCGCCTCCTCTATCCCGATGACAAGCTGTCCCGACGCTTCGGAAACCAGCAAAAGCTGCACGTCCACTCGTCCCACGACCGTCACGTTCGCGCCATGGAGGACCACCGTTCGCTGATGGCCGAGCTCGAAATGCAGGAGGTTCAGGACCGACTTCGCCGCGAGCACAATCGCAAGTGGTTCAATCCGGACGCCATTGCCTACGAGGTTCCATCATTCAGAGACGACCCTCTGGCTACCGTGTACCGCCGTCGCAGGCCATTCAGCTTCTACGACTTCTACTACTGGCTCTAGACCTGCCTGACCACCGTGCCCTTCTCAGTGAACATTTGCGATGACAACAACTGTGAATCCTCAAGACTTTAGGAACTACCGACTGCCCGGTACAACAGGCAGTGTTTATTACTGCCTCGGATACATACGTAGTGTAATCTGTCTCCTCTAGAAGAATAAATGTCTAAATTTCTGGCTTTAAAATGTGTGTACTGTGCTGTGAATCAGGTTTCCGGTTCACGCTAGTGCTGTGCTCTAGGCAGAGGATGGTGACCACAGGTAAGAGTATTCAGTATTTTCATCCAAGTTTCTGATCTTGCACCTGCATTTGCTTATCCAGTGGTGGCATACGATCTTTCGTTGCAGAAAGAAAGATAGTGTGCCACAAGCTTCGGATTTGTCTTGAAGTGCAAAAGTTCTGTTTAGTACATTATTTCTTAGTCACTGCAATGCTTGTTTCTCCATTGATGTCCTCAAACCAACCTTGACAGAAGTTGCACAACGATGAATGTGGCTTGATCGACCACTTCCTGCTACACATGTGGCACAGTCAGATGCAAAACGCTGAGGTAACAAACGAGAATAAGCAGACATGGCCAATATGCATAATTAACTTGTTTAGCAGTCAGCCTTTGCTGCATACCCTGCACATCTGCTCATGAAGCTATCGCACTTGACTGTTAAGAAGGGAACGTTGAAATTAAGACTTCATACAGAAAGTCAATAACACTATTGTCGCTACATATGTAAAAAAGGTAATTTTGATGTTTTATGTAACCCGAAAGGTGTTTCGTTTAACACAAAACGGCGTAGGAACAATCCCGAATTACAAAACACACAATGTTTTTATATATTTACCTTGGTTAAATTTGCAAATATCTCTCACCAGGAAATCATAGTAGGACCCCGTCTTATGGGATAACATAACAGCAAAGACAGTGTTCAGTCAGATGTCGCGAAGGTCGACTGGGCATGAGAGGAAGGAAGAGGGGAAAGGGCCTCCACCATTTTGTGCGCCAACGTCCTTGCGGCTCAACATAGCTCAGGAGAAGTGACATCTAAAATGTCGCAAGGCAGCTCGCAACCTTGACCGTCTTCTTACTTTTGTGTTTAGGTTAGCACAACGATTTCGCGTCGAGAAACCACGGGAAAGCTTGTAATGTAACTTAAAAAGTGTAGCAGAAATGCCCTCACTGGTATTTTCTTTTTTTTAAAGAAATGTGAAAAAGTTACACACTACCAACGTTTCTTGCCGAAAGGCACAATATGATGCTAAATTCAAAACAGACTTCTTCAAAAGATGGGTTCTCCCGTAAGTGTGCAAAAAGCGCGTTCAGTACGTGACATCTAGCAGCATAAGATCACTTCGCGATTCTGTCAAGCAACGGTAGAAGCTTGCTGAAGATTTCAAGGCAGACTGCGACAAATAATTCGCATGAATTACGCTCAACAGCTTTTCACTAAATAAAGCAGATTTTTTCTTGATTGCAAGCTAGTGTAAACTTCGTTATTTTGTAGGTTTTGTTTATCACACATTGTATGGAAGCTTCTTGAAACTTACGTTTACAGCAATGCGGAATGACAGAGTGGGACTTTTGGCCGAGAAAGGGCAAACTTTAGTAAAAGTTCTCAAATTGGCAGGCTCTATCGAAGTTCGCAATGCATTGATTTTAGTGTGGTAAAAGCATATTCCCAATCTGCGTGCAGAACATGATTTGGGTAGGTTTTTTTTTTCTTTCGTTCGCAGTCAACGAGTCTAGAGTATTGTGTGAGCTCAGAGTAGCCTAAATTCTACGGAGATTTGCAGCTTATGCGTCATTGAGATCACGAACCTGGATAACTAAGGATACTGCAGCTGTGCGTTCAAGTTTGTTTTGTTAACGAGATAGCGTCGCTTATTAGGTATAAAAATACAAACAAGTGTACGGTTTGTTTCATCCACAGCAAGCAATACCAGCTGGAAGTGGAGCAGCTCAACATGCGCCTTGCTGAGGCAGAGGCCAAGCTCAAGACGGAGATTGCTCGCATCAAGAAGAAGTACCAGGCCCAGATCACGGAGCTGGAGATGTCTCTGGACGCTGCCAACAAGCAGAACATGGACCTCCAGAAGATCATCAAGAAGCAGGCCATCCAAATCACCGTAAGCAAGATAGCGTCTCTTTACTTTGTAGTTGCCTTAACGAATAGGAATCCTCTCCCCGGCATGCACTCTATTGATTTAGTGACCTTAACGTAGAATTTTGTAACGCCCAAAAGCTTGGCGCTCTCTTGAGCTGAAGATCCCGAGTGGTAGGCTCTTATGCCGTAGAAAGGTCAAGGTGACGCAACGAATTCAAATAAACACACAAGCTAACGTTAAGCAGTCTAAGCTATGGTTGATACCTAAGTGATAATAAACGTGCTACTTTTGTCTTCGATGTTGCCACCATTCATATGCGGTGTCGTTTTCCTTTCATCGCAACGGGCAGGCGTAAGCTTTGGCGCGCTGCACTTGGTACCGTGCTGTAGTTTTGAAGAAGGAAAAAAACATGGAGTAAATATATCAAAAAAGAACCTCAAGCAATACTATCTGTCAGAGTATAACTGTGTTCCCCCAACAACAACTTACGCATTGTGTGCTATGTGTGGCGCATCCGCAGGAGCTGCAGGCCCACTACGACGAGGTTCACCGCCAACTGCAGCAGTGCGCCGACCAGCTTGCCATTTCCCAGCGCCGCTGCCAGGGACTGCAGGCCGAACTGGACGAACAGCGTGTGGCTCTCGAATCCGTAAGTCACCTTTAGTGACTGGTCTTACGCCTACCTGGAGGCTTCGAAACGAGCTTTGATATGGAGTGCTGCCTCAAGGCACATCCTATCGCAAAAATATGCCTTCAAAGATGAAATACTTCGAGAAATTAATGGAAATATTAGCATTTTCTGTTTTAACAACTACATTCAATTTATACGATTACCACAATGACCTTACTGGCTTAGGCTGGACTTACTTATGCTCGAAATAAAGAGAGCAGCGCTGGGCACAACGTCGGTGCTAAAGAATAAGTTAGCTGATGTATTAAACTAAAATCGCTGCATGAAAATATCGGGAGTTATATTTTAAAAAAGTAGAACAAATGCATATATCACAGCATTATATGATGCGCTGGGGACAAGCATGTGCTGTTCTTGTTTACATCTGCCGCAGGCTCTGCGCTCCAAGCGGGCCGCAGAGCAGTCCCTGGAGGAGTCGCAGGCACGCGTGAACGAACTGACCACCATCAACGTGAACATTGCTGCAGCCAAGAACAAGCTGGAGAGCGAGCTCTCCGCGCTGCAGGCTGACTACGACGAGCTACACAAGGAGCTCCGGGTAAGTGCAAGTCACCAGCTGACGCGCGTGGAGTAGAATAAAAACTACCAAGAATAAATACGTTATCTTTAAGTGCCTAAAAAGGTGACTATCATACGATGAAGCACAAGCAGCAGCTTTTTCCCCCTCTCTTACTTTAGGTACATCACATTTCGGCCTTTGTAGCTTTTGTTCTTAAAAAAGTGACACCTGTAATATTTTCAAATACTTATACGCGATTAAAGAATATTAGCACATCTTCAATGGTGGTTCCCGATACCCTTACTTATAGAGGTTTTTCTATGCACACTCCATTGACAGAGGCCCGAGAGATGAATATTGCAATTAACAAGAGATAATTTTCAAGCCAAACACAGAAATGTACCTCTAGCGATGACTCAGCTTTTTTCCCTCTCTCAAGGTGGTTGATGAACGTTGCCAGCGCACGATTGTTGAGCTTAAGAGCACCAAGGACATCCTGGTGGAAGAACAGGAGCGCTACATCAAGGTCGAGTCTATCAAGAAATCCCTCGAGGTCGAAGTCCGCAACCTTCAGGTGCGCTTGGAAGAAGTGGAAGCGAATGCTCTGGCTGGAGGCAAGCGTGTAATCGCGAAGCTGGAGGCTAGGGTAAGCATTCCTAGGCTTCTGTTTACTCTGCCGCAGGTCAACAATTTACTCGGGATAAACGTCTGATGTGGAGCCAGCAACCGCTCCGCTTGAGCCTCTGTTTTTCTTTTTTGGATGTATCATAAAAATGGCGCGTGATAAAGAGTTCATTAACACGCATAAGCTTGAGAAGCGCGAAGGTGAACTTTTTCACGCATTATCGATCATATATAGAGAAGCAGAGGTAGTTTCAATCAGGCAGGAGTTCTGACACTTTAAGGCACTAAATGCGTCTAGGCAACAAGAAATCGGCGAAAGCACTGAAATTCGCCACGCCACTCACTTAACACTGTTGACCACTAAGTGCCAAGAATCAGCGCTATCGCATTTTGCATCATCATAAGGTTATATCATTTTATGGGCGTGTTGCGTCGTCATCTTTCTACGAGAGCGTCCTGCTAAGTGAGTTGACATAATCGAAGAAAAACGAGCACCTGGGCGTTGCCTACTCTCATAAGCGCAAAAGTAAAGGAACTGTACTGATCTTTCATGGCGGAGATGATGCACTGTGCACGTATTTCGCACACGTTTTATGCCTGAAATGGCCCTGAGTGCGACTTCTGCGCTATCTTGTTTCCAGATCCGCGATGTTGAGATCGAGTTGGAAGAAGAGAAGAAGCGCCACGCTGAGACGCAGAAGATTCTGCGCAAGAAAGACCACCGCGCCAAGGAGCTGCTGCTCCAGACTGAAGAGGACCACAAGACCATCACCATGCTCAACGACGCCGTCGAGAAGCTCAACGAGAAGGTCAAGGTCTACAAGCGACAGCTCAACGAACAGGTGCGTACTGTACCGTTTGCCAGCTAGGATCCTCTGAAAGAGACGAGCACAAAATAAATAAATACGCTTCTATAAATAACACAATTAAAACACTAAAAAAAGAAAGTGAATGGTGAGAGAAGGTACGAAAGTCTTCACTATATGTGCAGAATCACCTGCGCTGCGAAACGTTTATACAGCACTGGCTGAGAAGTGACGTGGCGTTGTGCTCTCTTTTTGTAGGAGGGTCTGAGCCAGCAGAACCTGACCCGCGTGCGCCGCTTCCAACGCGAACTGGAGGCGGCCGAAGACCGCGCCGACTCCGCCGAGAGCAACCTGTCCCTGATTCGCGCCAAGCACCGCTCCTGGGTGACCACCAGCCAAGTTCCCGGTGGCACCAGGCAGGTCTTCGTCACCGAGGAGTCCAGCCAGAACTTCTAAGCCTAACGACGATCCCGAGCGACAGCAAGCACCCTGGCCGCCACAGCATGCAACGCCCGAAAACGGCGCAGACCTTATACAACGCCGTTCCCGAAGGAGTCTAACCGCTACAATAAACAGACACCAGGGTTGCTACGCTCGATGTTTCCAACTGTTCTTGCCTGCCGTTCTCGTCTATGACTGTCATGCATAGAACGAGGCCGACGATTGTGTTGCGTTCTTGCTCATTTATTTTGGGGTGGCTGTGAGAGGGTTACAGTATGGCGCGGGGTGTGAATTATCTCAAATACCACTGCCCTAATCTATACTCAGCGTCCTCTGGGTGTCGTTTTTTTTTAGTAATCGCGAAACTCTGCCCGCCATACTTATATTTAAACGAATTGAACGCGAAAGCGGCGATACTTTCCTCGGCCTTCTTCAACCTGCCATCCGTATTTGAAGAGAGACGTGGTATGGAAACCTTGTAGCAACGGCGCATAGAACGGATACCAATGGCTATAGTAATCCTGGAATCCACCACAACCTTTTCAGAAGACGCCTAAATTTTTGTGCATAAAGTGCTGAAGTGCAGCCACAACGAAACTTTACTGACGGCATTGACAAAGCAAAATCCAAGACGTGCTGATTGCAGCCAGTTGTGTGAGATAGTTGGCTCAAAGAAAGCATGCAAAATTATATACGCTAAATTAAACAGGTGGAAAGTGCCTTTTTCATTCGGTCTCACACAAGCGGACACAACTTTCTATGGTTATGCTCGACCATATCAGTATAGCGCTGATACCTTTTTAAAAAATTGGCCCTTTTCCTTTACGCCCCTTGAGCGTTGCTCTCAACATGTATTTGGCCATATCTTTTGTGACTATTGATGAGAGTAACACTCACGTTAACGCATTTCATATGCCACTGACAAATCTTCTTCTCTTGTATTATCTCCTCTGTGGGACTCTTGTCCAGTTTTTCGCTAAAGTTCTCTTTCTCTCACTTTCCTTTTACTCGATGTGATTTGTGTGTCGTAGAGCGTGCACGCTGCAGGTGTAATTTTACAAAAAGAATAAAGGCGCCTCCAAAAAACCATTTACCTGCTTTCATCTTGTCTTCGAGTCTGACATGACATCAAAGTTTCTGACCGTCAACTGCGAACTCGGAGCGTTCGAGACTATGTGCACAAATCACTCCGTGAAACAGTAATTGTATTTAATGAATGAGACTACGACCCACACTTTCCAAGGCGGTTTTGGTGTTCACGAACACATGCGCTGGACGGCTTTTGTTTTGTGTACCAAAGCAGCGTGTCAGCAGCCGCGGGCAACAAACGCCTTGGCGAGTAGTCCTCAGACTTTCAACACATTTTTGCATGTGCTTAGCCAAGCATCTCAAATAAATGTTCTTCAAAGCTATAAAAATTGTAGGGGATACTATTAAATTTTCTTTCCGTCCCAACTTTTATCTGCAAACGTAAAAAAGAAGCTTCCCTTACTCTGAAAGAACCTGAAAACGTTTCATTGTCAGAGAATGATCAATCAAGTGACCGGAAGCTTTTTAGGCTAAAACGCTTGTTGCTACTCTCCGGATATCAAGACGGCGTTCACATAACGTACTATAATTGTTTCACTTGGATGTCATTGACGCTGATTTTGCGAGGGTACTCAGGAAACCACCAGGTACACTTGTACTTGTACTGAAAAACTATGGATTCTGACACGGTGCTTGTAGTATCCCAAAGAAATCGGCACTCAGGTTTACTTACAGCAACATTATTTTTGCCTCACCGAAGAGACAGTCGAAAAACTTGGGGATTTTGTTCCGCAAGTCCAGCTGCTTACACTTGTATTCAAGCACGAGTGTACAAATTTGAATGACCGTATCCCTGTGCATGATCAATGTGAGCTACTGGCAGTTTATTACGAAGGTTTCCAATGTAGTGAAGGGATTCAGCTAAGAGCTGCCCTGCGCTAAGAAAAATAAAAATTGTCTTTTTCTTCTTGAGCTGAACTAACCTAGTCTAACAGCAACAAGACATGTCACATTAAGGCGAGCAGTTCCATTGGTGCAGTTCACTGCGAGGGTGTAGCCGTTACGGTGCTCCACTGCTCGCAAAATGTCGTGGTTTTGATCCCGGCTGCAGTGGTGCGTTTGGATGGAGACGATTGGTACAGGCCCGTGTACTGTCAGATGTCAGTGCACGTTAGGGATCACAAGATAGTGAATGTAAGACGTCTCTTATCATCATATTGTAGTTTTGTAACTTAAACCCCCCGATATTATAATTTCATTGGGACGTGCGCTCCATAATTCTGCTGTTCCTTGCTATTCAGGAGGTGGTCTCAAAAATATATGCACCGAAGCCACTCTTGTAATATTCCCTGTGGAGTCCGAAACATTGGACATTGCCAAAGCACAGCGGTTGTATTTTGAATTTCTGAAGTATTCATCGATGCAGGAGTGCGAGTTCGAGTTCATGTTGCGGCAGTGGTCAAATATTTACTTGAAGCCACGTGTCTATTTCGCTATCCTAAGCATACAATATTCCTGACGTGTATGTAGTCTGTGGCGCGTTGGATATGGGCATGCTTAAGAGATGCCTGTGAACCGAATATATGAGTACATGCAGGTTTACATTCTTGACCTTGTTAAACAGACCAGAATCAGGACAGACTGTCCCGAAACACTATAGTGTTTATGGTGCCAGACTGCTAATCGTAAAGTCGCGGGTTCGAATCCCAGTCGAGGCGGGCACATTTCAATCGAGGCAAAATGCTAGAGCTCTATGCTTAGATTTAGGCGCAAGTCAGAAGACCTCGAGGTCTAAATTTACAGAGCTATCCACTACGGCGTCCCTCATCATTGTATCGTGGTTTTGGGGCGTGAAATCTCAATAATTATAATATTGAAACTAAAAGAAAATATTTATCCTATTCAATTTATAAGTAATTGTTTTCCCATTTTCTTTGTGTTTCAAATAGTGACCCTCCCCTGCTATGATCAGTAACGTCCTGGTGTAAATGAAAGATCGTAAGAAAGTAAGCAAGCGAGAGGAGTCTGGGCAAGATACCGGCCCGGAAGTTGACCGTAGGCTGGTTTAATGTAATATGCAAGGAGTATGTTTTGTCTGTAGTGGGTGCATGCATGCTGAGCAGATAACGGACAGAGTGCTTGCTTCTCCTTTCCATGATTCCGAAGCTAAAGACGAGGAGAAGAAGTGTGATTCAATGATGACTCGGCCACCCGTCAGCGTAACGGAAAACGTTGAGGTACCCAACCATGTTGATATTTAATTGCAGTCGATGCATTACATTATAAAATAGCCAGCGTGAGTTTCGCGTTATACCCCGTGGATAGCGAATGAATCATGAAAAGTGTAGCACGTGCGAATATTCGAGAATTTCGAATAATCGAACAGATATTACGGTATTTGATTTCGTTTCGGCAAAATTTTAAATTATTCGCAATTTAGAGGTATTCGAAATGAATGATTAGGCGTATATTAGGGCACTTGTAAAGCCCTGTAAAGATGATTTCAGTGCAGTTTTTAGCTATGCCGTGAAAACAACTATCCAAATAAAATCCGCAATGCCGTGATGCCCCACTTCAAGGTTAATTGAAGATATTACCCAGCATTGATTAGTAATTTAGAAAACCTTCGAAGCTTGTTATAGGGGCTTAAATACTGCAATTACAGTAAATACTTATTGTTTTTTACCAGTTATCACTTGCGGCCCACTAAAATTAAAATTCCGCTATAACTCAAAGGTGCTTTCACTTCACTTTGAACCAAGAAGAATGACATGACATACGCACATGCCTTACATTACTATTTTAAAATATGGGGGCGGTTACTTGGGTCATGACAGATATACTCATAGAAAGTGGGAGAATAGGAAGGCTGTGAGGTTAGCAGACATTTGGACCCGGTTTGCCACCCAGCACACAAATATGCTCACTTTTATATATAATATATGTACTATTAGAACTATGTGATTCAACAATACTCGACCAAATGACTTTTCACTCCTGATTTGCCTAAAACATAAAATTCAAGGTATATCTCAACTACAGCGAGTCATACACTGTGGTTGCAGACCAAAAATAAAAAACCCGCACTCCGGTGGACCTTCGAGAGTCCCTATATATCGCGCCTATCCCACGCAACATGCACGAGGGCGACATTCCACAAAGGTAGACGAAAGGCTAGAGCTGAAGCTATTCGACGAAAATTCAAGCAAGACCCGGACGCCCGCTATACCGACGCGGCCAAGTATACACGTAGGACCAAGTACGCTATCAGCGTCGTAGACTCTAAAGGCCGAAAGTTGGCACCGGCCACGGTCAAGGCACGCAACTCAAACGCAGGTGAAGAAGCAGCAATTGCTCTCGCCACCAGCCCATGTAAAGAAGCCGCTATGATCTTCACTTACTCGCAAACTGCTTGCCGGAAATATGCGAAGAGCCACGCCTCAGCCGACGCAATTTGCATCCTGCAACGGCGAAGCTCTCCACTTCGATATACCTGCGTAATCTGGGTTCCTGGACACGGGGGTCTACAAAGAAATGAAGCGGCCCATGCCGCTGCTCACGAGGATGCCGGACGGGCTGCCCTGGGACCAAGGGATACCCGATCCGTGGCTGCAGAGATGGAGGTTGTAGAAAACACCTATTCGTCGCTACTTCAACACTACAAACTGGAGCGACGGCTGTACCCTCCACCCCATCCAAAACTAACAAAGAAGAAAGCGTGATCTTCAGATGCCTGCAAAGCAACACGCACATTCATGGAACATTAATGCAATGCCTCTACCCAACGACGCATGGCTACATGTGCCCGTTCTGCAGCGTACCGGACACCCTGGTCCACTTGCTCCTGGAATGCCAGTGCCATGCAAACCACGACATGCAACTGGAGTGGGACCAAGCACAAAGGACAAACGATAACCGCGTAATCGAAACGTGGGAGGCCGAGCTCGTGCTCGAGGACCTGGAAGATCAGTGACAACTCGTCGCCAAGGTCAAGTTGGCTAAGTCCAGGAACCCTCCCACCTTAGCGTGATATCGGGCATCGCTTAGAACACTGTCTCGAAATAAACGTTTATTTCTCCGTCTCTCCAGATTAGCACTTCCATAATGTCCAGAGATTAAGCGTCATGACGCAAAAGAAAGAAAGAAAGGAAGAAAGAAAGAAAGAAAGAAAGAAAGAAAGAAAGAAAGAAAGAAAGAAAGAAAGAAAGAAAGAAAGAAAGAAAGAAAGTAAGTATTGTGTTCCAACATACAGCAAGAAGCAATACAGTGCTAGTTAAAAACTCGGAAAACGCTTTAGAAATACAACGATTGTGCCGGCCGTTTAAGATAAATTTGAACACTGTTGATTCAAGAGTAGTGAGCCAAAACTCCTGAAATAGCAAATGATTAAAGAAACAAAAGTGGCACTTCCGTAAGACTTCCTACACTTTGAGCACGTGTGCTGTAATGGTAGTATCTAAAGAAAAGATCTACCTGTGATAGCATCCCAAAAGAGAAATGAGGAGAAGAAGGAGAGGACGCTAGAAACCTAACTCAACTATGTTGCTTTTGTATACTTTATGATTGCATCAGGGCGCTGGCAGCACTCGCTCTACCATTGACGACACACTCGCATACGCGGTAAAACGGCGTAGCTTGAGCGAGACACTTCATAAGAGTCAGCTCCAAGCGTAAGACTCCAATCAACATTGACTGGCAAGTTCAAAGTGTTTGCAACGTCTCATGGCCGCACCTGAACTGCTCGAGGAGACAGTCTCAAGAAAACTAAAGCCTATATGCTGTGAAAAGTGTCTTTATCCGCAGTTACTGTGTGGCAGCGGGCCGACGCTAAATGCTCGCCGTTGTTCAAGCACTGCTCTCCAGGGCCTTTGCGCGGGAAACGGCACATGTACGGATCACGCTGCTCCTCTTTCTTTAGTTGATTTTACGGCCTAATCTAGTTTTCGCACTTTTTTGTCGTCAACATGATGTTTTATATAAAACTCGTGCACGCGGTGACATGGCTGATCAGGGGAGTAGGCAGAAATTTTTTTCGGGGAGAGGAGCACCTCTTTGATTTTAGAGAGGGCACCCTTTTGAATTCCTCTATATGCTAAAGTGAAAACAATTCTGGGGGGGGGGGGGGGCGGTGTGCTATTTCCTGGCTACGCCCCTGTGGCTGATTTAAGCCGAGCTGGTGGCCACGGCGTGCTCTCCAGAGCCTGGGTTAATGAAATGGGCAACCTTACACGAGCGTGTTTGTTTGAATTCCTTAGGCTGAGACATTGGTCTTCCGACGTGGTAAACAGGTTGTTCTTGAGTGCGGCTTAAGCCTTGTGCTGCAGCAGTAATCTGCGAGCAAGTGTTACTAAAGAGAAAGTAATTTTTCTGCACCTATGTTAGTATTACTCAGAGAACAATGTACAAAAGAGACAAAGAAAAGCTTGTAATGGGAGCTAAATCGTCTGGACTAACCACACTTCTGTCAAAACTGATGAAAATGATAAAGGAAAAAATGAGAGAGCAGCCATATACGCGTGGGAAAATAGGAGGGAACAACGTGCACGCAGATGCATCTGCTACGGAAAGACCAACACACATCGAGTAAAAGACATAAAATAATGAGGAAAAAATGTTTAGTGAAGATAACGTTCTTGGCAATCACTAACACTACATTTTTGAGGTTTCTCGCACTTAAAACAATAAGCTAATGATAGTTTATGGTGTTTTATGACCCGAAACGAAAAGATCACGTTATTCAAGGCGTCCATCGTAATCAAATTTCAAATAATTCTTTCCCAAAGGTCACGGAAACACATGAAACCCCTTCGACAGCCTTTGTGAACTACGGAAAGACGCTATTTTGATCCTAAATAGCATAATAAATAAAGAATGAGTAATGAGTTTGTTAATAACAGCAATATTGATTTAAAAGCGACACAGCAACTCTATCTTCCGGAAAACAACGTAGGGCCATGCAGAATGCGAAAGTCCGTAATCTGATCAAACACGACTCGGTATATCATATTCCGGCAGGTGACGCGACACGTAATATTAGACAAACAGCCGCTGTACTACGTTAAGTGAAGTGTATGGAAAGATGTAGATATGATGGTTCACTCTGAAAGGCAGTAGACTAAAGGGTGCAAATTGACCTCAATAAGTCGTGTAATCAAGGTAAATATGCCATGAATATTCGCTGGAGGATGCAGTGCACACTCGCAATTGAGCCACTGGGCGTTGGATTTATCGCAGTGACGTACGGTGTCGCCGTCACATTAAAGAGATGTGATTCATGAAAAGACGGCGAGTAGGTGGAAGTCGGTGATAGAGGTTCTATGCAAGTAAACCAACGAAGACGTCGCGGGACACTACATATTAGGTCGGGATCAATGCAATTGTACAGTACACTGCAGTGGGGGCATAGTAAAGATGAGTTGCTGTTACTTTCGCCTGAGAAGTTAAGACTTTTTCAAAAATTTCGTCAATATTTGAATAAAACGTGTCAGTACAACCCCCCCTACTACTCCCACACCCATCCTTATAAGTATATCGGCAGCGCTTTACCGCATACTCAATGAGAACCAATGAAAATGGTTCGTTTTGGATGGACCAATGGTAATGCAGTTGTTGCATATTTGAGAGTTAAGAGCAATTCTGATGAATAGCTTTGGTTGATTTTGCAGAAATTCTTATTAGTGGCAAGTCTAAAGATAAGAAAAAAATGACGAAGCATGAAGTTACGAGGTCAGCAATTGTAAAACAAAGATCAGTAACCCAGTTCATTATACTGAATTTGTTAAAAGATCTAACACAGAAAACACATTAGATAAACAGGTCAAGTGCATTTGTATATGTGAATCACAGTGTATTCGCAAAGGCCCACCCCACCTATTAGTAACTCAAAGGTGAGCCCAAAACATGTCTTACCTTGAATGTATTCATAGATGCATCTCACAATATTGTGATATCGTTATATCTTTAATGACTTCTACAGGGTTAAAAGTGGCGGTTTTCTGTGACCTCTTAAAATCTGCAATAATACTTCCAAAGAAAATAATACCTTAAATAAAAATTCCACGTGTCTTTACGAAGTAAGTCATGACGATTGGGTGAAGCTCTGAGCCTCGCATGGGTGAGTAACCACACGTTGCCCGAACGCTGTAAAATGAATTACACAAGGAGATATAAAGAGTCGATGACAATGTAAGGTCTTAAGGTCCATAATGTCTACGTTGAAGTCACTGACAAGAAAAACAGTGTAGGTCAGAATTATTGTTTCGCTACCCGCACTGCCCAGAGAGAGCTTCTACGCTTCGCACGTGAGCACGGCGGCCCTTTCAAGCTTCGTTACAAGAAGGTAGTTATCGGGAAAAAATCGTACCCAAATGATGCAACCCGAAAAGAAGTCAAAAAAATTTTTCCACGCGGCAGCTAGCAATTTCACATCCCAGTAAATGTATCGCCAGTTGCCTCACCCTCTCGCCATACCCAGAATCACCCCGCCAAACATGCAAATGACGTCAGCTTTTCTATTCTCTACACAAACATAAGAAGTATCATGCCGAAACGCGACGAAATATGTACCATAATTGAATCATCTGATTGTGACGTCGTGATGTTGACAGAAACATGGCTTTCACCTTCCATCAAAGATTCTGAAGTTCTTTCATATCTAACCAATTTCGCATTGCATCGCCAGGACCGTTTATCCGGTCGAGGTGGTGGCGTGCTTATCGCTGTTAAACATACAATCCGTCACTTCGTTATTAGCATTACCAGTCCACTGGAAGCCCTTTGGTTAGCTTGCGAAAGTTCCCATGGGCTGATCATACTAGGTGTCTGTTACCGCCCCCCCCCCCCCAAATCAGAGCCCAACTTTAACATCAACTTTAACGACACTCTCGACAAACTACACAAAATGTATCCCCGTGCAAAGTTCATAATTTGCGGGGACTTCAATTATCCGTCCATAAAGTGGTCAAACAACGTTTCCCTTCGCAGCGGTGAATGCGGCGAATTCCTAGCCTGTTTAGATAACTACCAACTAACACAAGTAATAACTCATGCCACCAGAGAAACATTACACAGCTCTAATATATTAGACCTTATTCTAATGTCGGATCCAAGTAGCCTGCATTCTCTCCATTACCTTAAAGAAATAAGTGATCACAAAATTATTCTTGCCTCTTTCAGTTTTACTTTTCCAGAAAATAAGCCTACACCAAAGCAGATAAAACTCTACGGTCGTGGCAATTATGAAAAGATTAACAGCGAACTTGAACAATTTTACATTTCGTACGAGCAGGGATTCAACAAGCGCACCATAGAAAATAATTGGAAGTTGCTAGTCGAAAAACTCAACCAACTAACTGATGCATATATTCCAAGAATAAAAATTAAAAACAAAACATCCGCCCCTTGGTTTAACAACGCGATTAAAAACTGATAAACCGGAAAAAACGTCTGTTCAGACGTGCCAAAAAACAGAACCAACCGTCCCTATGGAAAGAATATTCCGACTCCGTACGATGCTTCTCGATTAACATTCAAAACGCGAAACGCGATTTTTTTCGAACAACACTACCAGACATGCTCAAAAATAACCCTAAAAAATTCTGGCAAACAATAAACCCAAGAAACATCTTGCCGATAACCTTATCCGGTACAAATGACAAACCGCTCAGTGACGTAGATTCGGCGAATGCCTTAAACCATGCCTTTTGTTCTGTTTTCACTCGTGAACATAGCTTTTTTACGAACTGCGGAGAGACCCTTGAGTCTATTATAAGCGAGCCAATGTCACCTATTGAAATATCTGCAAATGGAATAAGTAACGTAATTAGAAAAATGAAACTCTCATCTGCAAGTGGAACTGATAACATCAACAGCAAAATATTAAAGAATACACAATTGATAATTAGCGCAGCATTTCAGCTGCTCTTCTCTCAATCACTTTCACAGGGACAGGTACCGAGTGATTGGAAACTCGTTAAAATCACTCCAATGTTCAAAAATGGCAACAAAGCATCCCCATATAACTACCGGCCCATATCGCTTACAAGTGTGCCATCCAAAATTATGGAGCACATTTTATTTACCAACATCATTAATCACCTCGAACAGCACAACTTCATTCACCCTTCCCAACATGGTTTTCGTAAAGGCCTGTCGTGTGAAACACAACTTGCTGCCTTCATCCATGACTTGCACACAAATCTTGACCGGAACATCCAAACTGACGCCATATTTCTTGACTTTGAAAAGGCTTTCGATAAAGTTCCTCACCACCGCCTTATGACCAAACTTTCTTTGCTTAACCTCGACCCATTCGTCTTGTCCTGGATTAATAACTTTCTCACTGACAGAAAACAGTTCGTCGTCATAAATACAGCCAGGTCTCAAATCTCTCCCGTCCTCTCCGGTGTTCCCCAGGGAACAGTACTTGGCCCCCTGCTTTTCCTGATTTACATCAACGACCTTCCACACTGTATTACTAACAATATAAGATTATTCGCCGACGATTGCGTTATTTACGCAACAATCTCTAGTCATGAAGACGAAATAGCTTTACAAACAGACCTAACAGCCGTTCAAAATTGGTGCCACAAGTGGCAGATGGGTTTAAACATTTCCAAATGTAGATCAGTGTCTTTTCACAGACGTACTAATCCGTTAGTGTACAACTACACCCTACATAACAGTTTTCTACAACTGACTAGCTCGTATAAATACCTTGGAATACATATCTCAAGTGATCTATCATGGACCCTCCACATCAATCACGTCACTTCAACAGCTCGTAGATCTTTAGGTTATATCCAAAGAACCCTGAAGTTTGCTCCCAGCCACTTAAAAAAATTAGCTTTCACCACAATAATACGCCCCAAACTGGAGTACGCCGCAGCAATTTGGGACCCACATCAGCATTATCTCATCCAAAACCTAGAAGCCATCCAAAACCGCGCTGCCAGATTCGCCTTTTCCGATTACTCATCGTTCACCAGTGTAACAGACTTAAAGAAACGTGCCGCATTCATTCCCCTTAATCAACGCCGAAAAACTGCGCGGCTCGCATTATTCCACAAATTCTATCACGCATCCCCATCCAGCATTTACGTCACCCAACGCCCCCATTTCTCTGATCGTTGTTGCAACACTATGCAAGTACATTACCCTCGTCCCAAAACTACCACATTTGCAGAATCTTTCTTCATTCGGACAGCTAAGGAATGGAACGCCCTACCGGAAACCATTGTTAGCATTCAGGATGCAGAAGCCTTTAAAAACTCCCTGACAACCATCACTGAACTGTAATAGCTAACTGAACTGTGACCTGCCATGCTATTTCTTGTATAATGGTTTCTAGTGTCATCTCCCTAGTATGACATGTATGTATATTTTGTGTACTTGGCAATGTTTCGAAACCTTTTAAGTGGTACCTTTTGTCACTTAAAAATGTTTTCATCCAGAGTCCTCAAACAAATGTACCTGTTACCGCCCCGCCCCCTCTTCTTGTATGCCGACCCCTCATGTAATGTCCCTTCTGTTAGGGACCCTTGAGGAAAAAAAAATAAAAAAAAGGGGCAGATCCCACGTATAGTGAGAATCGATGAAATGCGAAGCACGAATGAGGGAGGTTTATAATGTCCCTTTCAAATCAGCACAATGTTCCGTAGTGGACGGAAGTAATACACAGTAAACACAAGTAGAAATTTTATGAGTAATCACGTATGTAGATGATACGGAAGTATATATGTTGTTTATAGTCGCATAATGATGGCAACACTGACGTTTGCAATACTAGCAACAGAGTCTCGCCGCGGTGGTCTAGTGGCTAAGGTACTCTGCTGATGACCCGCAGGTTGCGGAATTTAATCCCGACTGTGGCGGCTGCATTTCTGATTGAGGCGGAAATGTTGTTGGCCCGAGTGCTCAAATTTGGGTGCACGTTAAAGAACCCTAAGAGGTCAATATTTTCGGAGCCCTCCACTACGGCATCTCTCATAAACATATCCTGGTTTTGAGACGTCAAACCCCACATATAACTCAATCAATACCAGCACCAGCAGTGGTAGGCATGTAAATTATGCCGTACATGACATCGATGTGATGATTATCATGTTCGCGCATGGCATTTCTGTTCGTCGTCCCTTCACGCTACGTAATACCAAACTTGGTATATGTGGAGGTATCGACACGGTTTCGAACATGCTCTTAGTGTAGCATGTAGTCATTTTTTACATGACACGCATATTATGAATATCACATTTGCACCAGTCATATACCTCCATCAACCATACATGTCACGGAACACCAAATTTGGTATATGTAAAGCGAGCGTTACAGCCGCAAGCACACTATATCAGTGTAGCATGTAGTCACGTTCTTACATGACACGTATGTCATGATTTCTACGTTAGGGTCTGTCATCTACGTTCGTCATGCAGTCATGTCATACCATACCAGTTTTACAATATGTCATGTGAACGAAACCACCTCAAGAGCAGCAAGATCCTGACATGTACATCATGACATTCACGACATACATACCACTACTTTCATGTGATGACTAGTCACTTATGCTCATTATACAGTCAAGGCGCGCCATAGCAATTTTGGTATCTATCCCATTATCTAAACGGCCAGAAGAGGCAAAAGTCGTAGGCGGATAGATAGATAGATAGATAGATAGATAATTAGATAGATAGATAGATAGATAGATAGACAGATAGACAGATAGATAGATAGATAGATAGATAGATAGATAGATAGAAGGATAGATAGATAGAAGGATAGAAAGATAGATAGATAGGTAGATAGATAGAGATAGATAGATAGATAGATAGATAGATAGATAGATAGATAGATAGATAGATAGATAGATAGATAGATAGATACGGTCAAAGTCGCCGAAGTTCACTTGAAAATTTTAATAAAGGGTTTGTGCTTGTGTTTTAAATTGCTTGTCCCAGTTATGATAGTTCTTGTCTATTGTTAATTATTTTTTGTTCGCATACACACATATGTTTCCACTTAGCAACATTTTCTATATACCAACAGCGAAAAGTGACAGTCGACGACAAAGCTACTTCATAAGGTGACTAATGTGCACGTTGAAGTTGCTGACGAGTACAAAGGGTTTGTGCTTGTAGGTGTTCAATATTGTTGTCACAACTACGATCGATATTAGCCTATTGTTCAACATTTTTCCATCTCACATCCACGCATCTGCCCGTGATGAACAGCGTGGACGTGGACGGACAAGCCTCGGCCTTAAGATACTTCGCCCTTAAAGAAACTGCAGCACGTCCGACGCAAAGTGTTCTGATCAAGGCACACTGATACCTCTACGCAACTTTCTCTTTCACGCAGTTTTCAGACACAAACGACACAATGTGTCTTCTGGGGTCTGTTTTCGTTGTATTGTGGAACTATCATGCACACGATGTCGATGATAACATATGACCTAACTTGTTTTGGTAGTTTTTCTTAGTTGGTCTATACTGATGAATGATGGTGCCTCGAAAATAGTTCTTATGCCACCTACCATATTCCCCTAAATGCCTGCGATGCCCTAAATGTCTTAACTCGTAAGAGTAAACAGCTTCTGCCTTGAAGTCGTTGAGCAATTTCAGCGTCACTGTCTCTATGGATAAACAAGCTGATTGACCCATTAAAAAATTATCCTCGTATCTGCATGTTAATCTGCAAATGTCGTCGAAAGACGATAGTCTTGCATGTGGAGAGAGTGAACAAAACATTTATTTGATGTTCTGTGCCAGAAAATTGGTGAATGTTTTTCTGGAGGCGCTGTATTAGAGTGCCTCGAGCGTGCAGCGGAGGCGAACGAGCGCATCAAGTCACGTCACACGTGAGACATGAGTGCCATCTGGCAGTTTTCTTGGAAAACCTTGCGTGGTCGAGACGGGCGTGCGCGTCCTTCTCGGAGGTGATAAGGTGTAGAAATCAACGTGACGGATAGGCGCCACCACCATGTCGTCTTAGCAAAGCGTTGGAAACACTCGTCTTTTCGTGCAAGCGTTGCATGGTCAGCGCAGCGTGATAAACGCTACGGTCCTTAGAATTACTTATGTACGCCTTTTGTAGTAAAAGACGCACATGCATGCAGATCATATACGTGTTGTTATGGTGCCTCAGATATGCGCAATAATTGCTTTTTAATCGACAATCGCACAAGTATGAACGCTGAATTTTGAGCAACATTGGTGGGCGCTGCAGATGGGGTCGGCCGTTTGGGGTATCGGCTGGTGCCGTTTAGAGTACCCGGTACCGTTAAGGGTGGAAAAACAGACAAATGTACAGACAGACGGATCAAAATTTTTGCGTTGAAGGTCCCCAAGAAAGACTATCGTCTTTAAAAGAATAAACCCCCTTTCCTTTAGCATAAACGCCACTTAAGGGCACTAGCGCACTAGGTAAACAGTGAATGACAGGCAAGTAATATAATTTTGTTCTCAAATCTTTCTTCATGTCGTGACGACATAGTGGCACATGATAACAAAGTAGTTGCACACCTCGATAACGCTGAATAGATACCCATAGATAGGGAGATTACAAAAGAGTGCAACCAGACACCCACTAATGGACCGTAATAATTATGAAGTATACTTTCATGGAGAGAAGCTCGGGACAAATGATAAGCGTATTTTGGTGTAGTGGCTCTGCTTTAGCTGCAAGAACGAATTGAGACGAAGTTAAAATGCACACACGTTACAAAGGGGCCCTTGCAGAGGTTTGCAAACACTTGAGAACCTCTCTGTTGAATCGCATGTGGTCCTGATTGACTCCCCCCTTAATGGAATAGAAGCCGCTATTCATAAATACGTGTAATATTTGTATAGTTTTATCATGTTTTGAAATGTGAACTGCACCAAGAAGCACCAAGTTTGAGCAAAAGTACAATAAATTTAAGCCTTTATTGACAGTATAAACATGAAGCGTATGTAAGCTTACGTATTGCGGCAGTCTGCCTCCTTTAAGGTTCCACAATTCACTGACTATACGAAAGTTATTCGCCCTCCACGAAGATTTCTGTACTTCTGAATAATCGACTTGTCTGTTGCTGAAGCCTCTTCAGTAATTTTAATGCTAAAATTATGAATACAGAATTGTGAGCATCCCTTTATATCAACTGTAAAAACTCAAATTCAGTGTTCAAAAACAATTCGATTAGATTTGCTCCTCACACTATATTCGATAGGTATGCGATTCAGTGTCAGAGGAAAACTGTTCTCATCGCCAGTGGCGCAGCCAATGGGTAGCATACCAGGCACGTGTCGCCCCCCCCCCCCCCAAAAAAATTTTTTTTTCTGCCATGAAATATTGACTTCAAAACATTAGACCCCATCTGCGGGCCCGCCCGGCAACCCCTTCAAGTAAAACTCCCCCCCCCCCCCCCCGTAAAATATTTCTGCCATCGCCCCTGCCCTCAGCCCTACACATTTGACGTACCACTCCTTGCTGTACGCCTGTGCACTCCAGCCTTGAGGATGACGAATGTACTGGCAATGCAAGAAATCCTGGAAGCCCATGATACAGGGGATACGCCATGAGCAAGAGGGGGGGGGGGCTGTATATTTCCTGCGATTTTTAGCCTCGCCCACCCTCTGAAAGGCTAACCCCCGAATGCAGAGATGTTACTTGACTCGTACTTGACTCGTTCTTGACTCAAGACAGTCTTGCCGGTCACCATAAATCGTTCTCGAACTTGCGGGCGACTTGAGGGCGACTTGGCTCGGTCGAAGTCAGGACAAGTTTCAAGTCAGCTGCGGGGATTGCTTGAAAGCGACTTCACGCGTTATTCCAACATGGCCACCTCTCGAATGGACGTCGCGTGAAAGGTGGCCGCTTTTGAGTTTGCTTGCCTCACCATAAGCGTAGCATTTTTTGAGGCGCACTGCCTGCCGAAGATTCTTGGAACCGCTTTACGTGACCAAGGAAATCCGATGGAATTGTACGACGAGCAACAATTCCACGCTAGGTACAGATTCATGAAGAATGCCGTGGGGCAGCTGCTCGTTATGTTGCCGCTCCGTGAAAGTGGGGACAAGCGAAGACAGCCCGTGCATCCAGTGTTACAGCTACTGATGGCTCTCAGGTTTTACAGCGCTGGCACATTCCAACCACTCACCGGAAATTTCGTCTGCATTCCGTAGTCGACAGTGTGCCGTGCAGTCGGAAAAGCTACGCTACTCATCGCAAAGCACCTGTACGCGATGCTGGTGCGCTTTCCGCAGCCGGCGGACTGTAATGAAGTGGCTGAGTTCCCTTGCGTTACAGGTTGTGTCGACTACACACACGTACGTATTAATAGCCCCGGTGTCGACAACGCTGAAGTGTTCCGTAACCGCAAAGGCTATTTCTGTTTTTCTATAACACGACGACACTTTCTGTCTCTTTCGGTAAAAAAAAAATTGACTCGGTGCTGTGTCCGTGTGCCTCGTCTATCCTGTCGTCCCGTCTAGGGCACTGTTTCTCGCTCAGAAAGGCATCGCTTGTAGCACAACGCTACGTAAAATTACACACACAAAAAAAGAGGTGCCCCTATCACAGGTTTTTTTATGCGCGTCACCATCGTGCAGCGATACATTGCTGCACCCCGCGAGACAGAATTCTGTTGAGGGCAATGTCCGGACCCCCGCTTTTTCTCTTGTTTACCAAGCTCAACAAAAGGATACGAATCACATTTGTTCCCAGAGCTTGCTTTTTTTTTTTCATAATAAGTGCGACCTAGCCCATTACAGGCATGCACACAGGCGAACAGAGGCAAATACCGTGAAAATCTCGTCACCTCGTGAGCCAGGTCAGCACATATACATGCCATGGCGTTCGTTTGAGAAAAAAAAAAAAAACGACGAAAGAACCCAACGCGATGCTTGTTTCTCCTCCAAACAAGCAACTGTGGAGGAACGCACCGCATTTGGGTGGCCACTAAAACCAGCAGGCAACGAACGCTTTACAGAAGCAACACTGCGCATCGCTGTGGTGGCAGGCACCACATGCCGCTCGTTAGCCATAAAATGGCAAGAATATGCTTGTGGCCCTTCGTTTTTATAGTTATTTTAAAACGTAGGGTCTTTTTTTGGTGTAATGCATGCCTTACGCGAACAACTTCATTATTACCCTCGTTAGCAGGCGAGCAGCGTGTTTCTGCTTTGAAGCTCGTTCTTGACTTGACCAAGCAAGACAGCCTGACCATCTATGAAACGCGAAGGCTGACTTGGGCGTTTTGAAGTCCGCTGCTTGCTTCGCGCCGACTTGCTCAAGTTAAGTTGAAGTCGCGAGCCAAGTAACATCTCTGCATTCGGGGGTAAGTATTGACTCTATGGCACGCTCCTTCAAAGCTGCCCTCTTAACTCCTCCGTCCCTCCCCATTCCCAAGGTAGACATTTTGGCACCACCCCTTCTTGACCGTGAGCGAAAACTCCTACAAAAAGTATCAGCGTGGCGCCAGTGACATCGGGTACCCTTGTTAAGCACACATATCTTTAGGACTTCAATATTTCTTACTTATGAATATTCGTCACTACGCGTATTTCAGCCCTCACTTGTGAAGAAATATTGACCCATGCGCAAACATTTGTTAATATTTTTTGTGAGGTCGTCATCTCGTCAGGAAAATCATGTTCTTGAAAAAGCAGGGATGAATTCTAACCGTAAGGGTACCGATCAAGCTCACACATTTTCTTTATTAGAGTCATTTGTTTTACCCGTGACGACACTGAAGAAGTAAAGTAAGGCGATCGCATTAGTCGTACTCCGAACCGATCGCAATGCTTAGGTCGTTGCCGAGAATCTCCGTCTTGTGGTACCACAGGTTGGAGTCCACAACAACTGAAAGATTAAATAGAAAAGAAGCTACTTAACATTGTATGTAACAGCCTTGCTGAACAAAAACACATGTTCTTTTACCCATATTGACACTAAAATGCAATGCGAAAAAAATGCTTGTTTTAAGAGCGCTGAGTTGAAATATTCAGAGACACAAATTTTGTTTTATTTATTATTTATTTATTTATTTATTTATTTATTCATTGCGAACATCTTACGTGGCTTGTACGAAGCAGGGTCTCCATCTCCTTCAGTTTTTTTTTTGTTTCAAGAATAGCTTCGAATTTACAAACTATACACTCACGTAGTGAAGAGTGATTTTTTTATTGGAAGCACTTATAAAAAATCAACGAATTGCAAGCTTCGGTTGCAGTACAATGTAGCTAGAAAAACTCGACACCTCACAAGACTTCTAGCGTTTTTGCCGCATTGAGCACTCTCCTGTCTCCCAACACTAATAACAGTCTGTCATTGTGGATCAGCATTAGTAATGCGAATGGTAACGCGGCCTTTATTCCCGGCCTACTTGCACCGGGGAGTTTACGCCCCCATTTGGTCAGCTGCTAACTTGGTTATTCGATTATCCTGGCAAAACGGCTTGATAGAATGCAGCGTAGCTAAACGATAGCGCTGCTAAAGTTAGCCCCCCCCCCCCTCCCCAAGAATGAGGGCTCAGCCGGGCACGCTGTAAACTTTCAAGAAACAACAGACGGCAAAAATGAGAGGACTCACATATTTCTCCCGGATGTACAACTACTTGAAGCTCGTGGCATGTTGAGTAACACTCGGGAACGGGCTTCAGCGTCCACAGTTTTTTCCCCTTAATTTGCGCTTGCCAGGACGGCTTGCCGACATGATCGATCTTCAGGGAGAGCGGGGGTGAGGAGTATCAGAAAAGGAAGAGATAACCGTAAAACCGTTTTGAGGGGCGTCAACGTTCTTCAAAATAAAAAAAAAATGCATATAGACGTACTTATGGAAAACTGAACCCCTGCTTAACGCAACATTTAGCATAGACTCACCACATTGACCTTGAGGATTACATCAAAATGATGTCCTTTGCAAGTGCTCCTCGAGGAAAGGTGAAATTAGGTACTAGTAAATTATACGCGATTACCTCAAACGCTAAGCCCCGTTGCGGTGGTCTAGTGGCTAAGGTACTCGGCTGTTGACCCGCAGGTTGCGGGGGTGAATCCCGGCTGTGGCGGCTCCATTCTCGATAGAGGCAAAAATGTTGTAGGCCCGTGTGCTCAGATTTAGGTGCACGTTAAAAAAACCCTGGTGGTACGAATTACCGGAGCCCTCCACAATGGCGTCTCTCATAATCATATGATGTTTTGAGACGTTAAAAGCTAAGCTCCACATATCGATCGATCAACCAATCAATCAATCAATCAATCAATCAATCAATCAATCAATCATACGTTAAATCAATAAACTGAGAGAGAGGGAACAGAAAGGGGATATGCGGGAAAAAACAAAGGACGTGACCGACAGGGCTGCTCAACACTAGGGGAGAGAGATGTCGAACAAAGAATAAAAAACGAACGTTAGCAAAAATAACCGAGGGGCAGTTAATGCGAAAACATATAACAAGCTGTCGTCTACCGCAATGGTACAGTGGTTACGGTGCTGGGCTGCTAACATGAAGGATGCGGACTCAACTCCGGTCACGTGGTCGCAATTCGGTAGAGACGAATGGCCCATATGCTGTAGGTTGGCAATGCACGTTGAAAAAAAAAAAATACAGATTGTGAAACTTTCCGAAGCCCTCTACCACGGCGTCACTCGGAATCACAGTTAACCCAAAAATAGCACGAAGTGCAAGGACAAAACCTGCCATGGTGGTCTAGTGGCAAAGGCACTCGGCTGCTGACCCTCAGATCGCGGGATCGGATCTCGGCCACATTTTTCATGAAGGTGGAAATGCTTGAGGCCCCCGTGTGCTTAGATTCAGGTGCACATTAGAGAACCCCAGGCAGTCGAAATTTCCGGAGCCATCGTGTACGGCGTCTTTTATAATGATGTGGTGGCTTTGGGTCATTAAACCACAACAATTATAAAGTATTATGAGTGCAAGGACAAGAAAGATTTGAAAGGTAGCGCTGACTTAGAACCACTTTAATCGAGCAGATTGGTTTCATATATCAGGGGAAACGCGCAGAGAAAGAAATGACAACATAAAAAACTAAAAATCAGCCTTAGAGTTACTCAATGGTGCTATCCTATGGTGACATAAACAGTAACGCAAAATAAATGCACAATACATGACATAACTTTCAAAACATGTTATTCACATGGCTTCAGTAGGCGTCAGCGCAATAGAAGTTGTACTACAGCATTCATTTGGTAGTTTTTCAATGAAACGTCTTCCTTCGTGGTGGCATTGCATAGAAGAGATAGGGTAGCGTGACTCTTGACGAGGTCCTGTGTAAACGTTGGCTGTATCCCAGAAATCGGACAAAGTATGAGTGGTTTCCTGGCTAAATCAAGCTCTTTATGCTGGACCTGAGTAGGAGGGCACAGCCCTTCAATGCAATGCAATATGGTGTTTCGCTTTGCTGAAAGGCTGCTTGAGTGGCCGCGCAGTGGCTCAGTGAGGCCACGAAAACTCAGCACTAGTTTTGGTTTCAGGGAACATGCATGCTCGTAGCGGTTGCCTGCGCTCCTTCTCGTCCCTCACTCAGCGATATTGGAAATTGAATCACGCTCAGTTATCTTACATCATGAATATCTCGCTCGGTTGGCGTGCCAACTACGGGAAAGATATTAGAGGGCTGTGCGGGTTTACAAACGAGCGGGCGAGTGGAGAGGGCAGTGGAGCACGACCCGATAAGAGAATTATCTTATCGGGTCGTGCTCCGCTGCCCTCTCCGCTATCCCGCTCACTCGTAAACCCGCCCAGCTCTCCGCTCGCCCTCTCGCTCGTAAACCAGCTAAAGACACTGAGAACGGAAGCCGCAGTGAGTCACGCCGAGCAAGTCAACCATGCATTCGACGAAGGTTGCTCAATCGGGCAACACTTTTTTTTTGTCTGTGTCTGTGTATCTGCGGTGTGTGAACCCGGGGACGTCCACTTCCGCGAGTGTCTCGAGATTTCCTTGTTGGAACGGGGGAGCACAAGTATTTGGACCCTATATTCGAGCAGGTGTTTTAATTTTGCATGAGTACATAAGTAAACGGGCAGTTTTCTGCAAGCCTGACTGGACTTAAAAAAGTGCATTGTCGCTAGACTAATTGGTCAAGTTTGCAGCCAAGCAGCTGCAAAAAAGAAATGCGTTTAATGAAAGGCTTATTTTCGTGTTGGCTGGGCTACATAGGTTTTGTTTCCTTTATTTGGCATGTAGTTCAAATTAGTGTCAAGTATTTATAGGCTCCTTCCTGTTCTATAAATTCATGCATTGGGGTTTGAGTTTTTAGTTGTAAAACTGTGACTTAAGTACATGTGATGAGCTAAATGCTTCTAAAAATTATTACACAGAATGTCGCTGGAGCTAACGTTTTGGCAAGTGAACTTTTTTTGTCAAGGCGACGCTCTTGCCCTCACGAGGACAAGTGAACTTGCCAAAACACTATTTGCAGCGACGTTCTCTCTGAAAACTTCTGATCGCTTCAAGCCTCTCCGTGCCTCTGAAGTTCTGCAAGAAAACTATGCGCGCTGTCATAACAAACGTGATTGAGTCAAATACGACGTGTTCTACTCGCTTATGTTGATAATTTTCGCATTGGGTTGGATATTTTGTGTTCATTGTTTGCTCATTATACCCGTATGCCAACTGTAAAGTAAACTGCTTGTATAGAGTGGTCCCAATAAACTACGTGTATATGACCAATTTTTAAATAAAACAACCTTGCAATAAATAAGTTCATTTCATTTGTGCCGATCAAGTTTTGGCTCAGTAACCCTAACTTTCACCACTTAAGAATATACGAACAAAATTATAAAAATGGTAAACAAAATTTTACGTATAGGCGCATCGCCCAAGCGGCCAGCGGACCTGAAAAAAGACATGAGAGCATTCCGCTTGAATGCGAATAGTAGTAGGAGAAGAGCGCTTCTGTGACAACCCTTCTCTCAACCTTTTTTCCTTTCCCTGTATTTGGTGGCCTCACCAATGACGTCGTGAAAGAAATGTTCGTAATTTATTTATAGTAGGGTTTCCGGCCATAATAGAGTAACATAAAAATTAAGAGTGGTCACTCTGGTCAAAAGCGGCGGTGCTACGCAGCTTCACTCCGCCCCTAAGATGGCAACACACCACTCACTGCTTTCAAGGAAATGCACGTACTAGTTATCTACTACAGTACCTTTTCTAGTGCATTATGCGTTTACGTGTTTCTGCCACGGCGATTGTGGCTTTCTTATCATGTCTTATCGCCTCGCTAGTACTACATGGTCGCACAGGATCTGTCATGAATTGGATGTGAGAGAAGTGCACATGTAGTAGACGCGAAGGCAACGTTGTCACGCTCCCTGTTCATGAGCATTTAAGACAATGAAGAAGTACGGACAGCAGCAGGGAGACGTGACAAAAGATTTGCGATAACATGCCCGGCGTGCGTCGTGGTCTTCGCTTGTTTCGTCTGCCTCTCAGTTTGGCTACTGCTAAGTACGAAAGCCATCATTACTTTGCAAAGTGCGTGTTTCATTCGTCATTGAAGCCTTGAACTAAAATTTCTCGCATTGTGCTGTTCGGTGCAGAGAGATTTTTTGTGCTCTTCACTTCGCGTATCATTTTCGGGGATTGCGTCACACGAAAAAAAAAAGAAAAGAAAAGAAGAAGAAATCACTGTTTGGAATACTGTCATGCACGTTCGCGGAAAAAATATTTCTTGGCTCAACAAAGTGAGTCACCGTTCGCATTGTTAGTTTTTTCTTGTGCCGATACATGTATTTGAATTCACTGCATGAGGGAAATTTTGTAAAAAGTGCAGTTATGTGTAGTATCATTACCTGTGGCGTTCACAAATTGCTTAAAGCTCTAACAACCGCAATAAAGGAGAAGTGGTGAATCTAGAAATATGTTTGTTAGCTTTGTTTGTTTTGCTTTGTTTTTGCTGCGGAAACTGCTTGTGCTTTTTCGCGAAAGAGCGATGTGAAGTGCATAAGGAAAAATTTGTGCAAAGGCGAAAAAAAAAAACGTAGCCAACATTTTTTTGTTCATTTCATGCTGCAGTGAAGAGCTGTGGCAACTACTGCAGTGTTGCGTTGTGCACTGTATATGCAGTTGTGTGCATTTATTGCAGTTTTACTGTTTTGTGGGTCTTGTTATAATGAGGCCTTTAAGTTTATTTCTTGTTTGTAATCTGTACTCATGATATGACAGCTGTATTTTTGTGTCTTGCAATGCAGTGAACTTATCTCTTCGTGCCCAAGTTCATTAAATATTTCCAAGGTGAAATGTGCTTACCAAGAATATCACTTGAAGCTAAATGTTTTCACTTCAACTATTATCATGTTTCATTTAGAATGTGTGCATAGACACACAGTGGCATAGTGTGCTTGCGCTCTGGTGGTACAGCTGACACCAAAATAATCAATGCATGCAAACGATGCGTGACAAAAAAAAAGTATGGCCTCAGAGACGAGCACGCACGTAGAAGTGGTCTTGGAGACTGTACAGTATTTCTAATTGCTAGAAAATAGCCTTCGAGACGTCCTTTTCTGCAGTCTTCCATCTCTGAGGCTGCGATGGTTCTTAACGACCGTTTTTAGCTCTGCGAACCCAGATCAGCCGCAGGGGCTATGCATGGAAGTGTCCTCTCTTAACGTTTTATATATTGCCACGAGGAATTGCTAAGGCGCAGTACAACGCAGACGTTGTTAAAAGAGGAACGCTGACGGCATCGCTACGACTCATGAAGCCCGCCGGAAGGCACGAGCCGGCCCAGCCTGTGCACGAGCTGCTACCGAGCAGCGGCAAAGAAAAGAGAAGAAGAAGAGGACGACGAGCGTTCGCTGCTTTCTCCCAGCTACTGTGTAGTTCTTTTGGCTTTGGGCACAAGTTCGCCCTTATTAAACCTTGTAAATAGGACGTCCCGGTTGTGAGGTTGTTATATCCGTTACATTTTCTGGTGGAGGTGCGGGGTACATGATTCCGAGCCCCACGCAAGAGCGAAGTCCAAGCACTGACCAGCCGCAACCAGTGGAGCTTACACCGGTGCACCAACGAGTCAGCCGCCGTATCCGAGGAGAGTTGCCAGAATTTGGGCCACTCCCTTCTGTATCAAGGGCATCGGTGACGGAGACAAGCGCCGCCACCACCATGACGAGCCAAGTTACGCCGGCACAACTCATCGTAAGCCAACCGGTCATTCCAAAGGTGTTTCATGGTGACCCATACGAGGACGCCGAAGACTGGTTAGAGCATTTCGAGAGAGTGGGAAATCTAAATCAGTGGAACGAGGAAGGCAAGCTGCGTAACGTCTACATTGCGTTGGAAGACTCTGCACGAGTGTGGTACGAAAACCACGAGGCATCTCTGACGTCGTGGCAAGAGTTTCGGCGGCAGCTACTGAGTACGTTCGCCAACAGTGATCGCCGGGAAAGGGCGGAAGCAGCTCTCCGCACACGGATTCAACGAACGAACGAAACTGTCGCGATGTACATCGAAGACATGTCCCGCCTTTTCAAGCGAGCTGATCCTGGCATGACGGAAGACAAGAAGGTGCGCCACCTCATGCACGGGGTAAAGCAAGAATTGTTCGCGGGACTCATCCGCAATCCGCCCCGTACTGTTGCTGAGTTTCGGTCGGAAGCAACAACCATCGAAACGACGCTTCAGCAGAGAGCCCGACAGTACAACCGCGACGTAGCCGGTGCATCCGCAGGAGTCTACTCAGCAGGCGTCGTGGATAATCTTGACACATTGCGCGAGCTCGTCCGGTCTGTTGTCAGGGAAGAATTAAGGAAACTGCAGTCACCTGATGTCACCCCCGAGCTGTCTCTTGCTGAAGTTGTCCGAGATGAAATTCGACAGGCCATGCGGGAGCCGCGGAGTGATGTGCCAGCGACACGACGGGCGGTAACGTACTCCGAGGTGCTCAGGCGACCTACTCCGCACTGTTCGCCGATCGAGACACCAAGTACTTATGTGCAGACAATGCGCAGCCCGCCTGAAATCGTAGAGGCAACACGCACTCCACCTCGTGCGAGAGAGATGATGCCACGGAAGAGCGATGTGTGGCGAGATGCCACACGTAGGCCCTTGTGTTTCCACTGTGGAGAGGCTGGCCACCTGTACCGATTCTGCCGATATCGTCAAGCTGGTCTTAGGGGATTCGCCATCAATGCACCGTGTCCGCGAAACGGCGAAAGACCTTCCGAGATTGAAGAATACCTATGCTCACGTCGGGAATTTGACCCGCCTCGTCGTCATCAACCACGCTCACCATCCCCTATGCGCTACCGCTCGTCTAGCCCACGTCCCTTCCCAAGCACGTCTAGGCAGCGTTCGCCTAGCCCAAATCCGGGAAACTGAAGAGGGCGACCTGTGGAGGCGAGGCCGCTGGCGACTTGGGATATGAAGATCCTCCACTGCGGTACGAGCCTGATAACGACGACTGTTTCCAGGTAAAGGAGTGCAGTACAGAGAAAATTACTTCAGACTTGCCGTTGGTGATTGACGGACTAGAGCTCAATGCTTTGATCGATACTGGTGCGGATTATTCTGTGATAAGTTACGAATTAGCGAAGCGACTCAAGAAAGTTCTGACCGAATGGGGTGGACCTCAAGTACGTACTGCAGGTGGTCACCTCATAACCCCTTCCGGCCGATGTACCGCAAGGGTCATGATACGGGGCTTCACTTACGTCGGTGACTTTGTCGTCCTACCTGTGTGCTCGAGGGAAGTGATACTGGGAATGGATTTCCTACAAGCTAATGGTGCGATTATCAATTTACAGAGGTCGAGCGTGTCCTTTTCGACGGAGCAAGCTTTAAAGGTAGCACGATCAGATGAACGATGTACCACTCCACTGCGCGTCGTCGACGATGATGTGACTGTACCGCCACGGAGCAGTATAATGGTTCTCGTGCATAATGATGCATTCAGCGACTACGAGGGTGTGGCGGAGAGCAACGTGGATGTTTTCTTGAAAAGAGGCGTTTGTGTGGCACGAGGGATTATCCAGCTGCGAAACGGGTGCACAGACATCCTCTTGACGAATTTCGGTAACGAATTCCAGCACATCGCAAAAGGGACGGCAATAGCGTTTCTTCATGAGTTCTGTGAAGTGACAGAAATATGCAGTCTTGAAACGACGTCACCGAATGTGAAACTTCCATCTGATGCCTGCGACACAATATACGTAAATCCTAATCTTTCAGAGATTCAACGTCAACAGCTATACGACCTCGTGCGGGAATTTGGCAGCTGTTTCTCCAACAGTTCAAAGGTACGGCGCACGAGCATTACAAAACACAGGATCATAACGGACGAGACAACCAGGCCGGTATGCCGGCACCCGTATCGTGTTTCCCCTAAGGAAAGGGAAGTCATCAAGAAGCAGGTACGAGAAATGCTTGAAGATGATGTTATCCAGCCTTCTAACAGCCCGTGGTCATCTCCCGTGGTGCTTGTCAAGAAGAAGGATAACACGCTACGGTTTTGTGTCGACTACAGGAAACTGAATGCTGTGACTAAACGGGATGTATATCCCCTTCCACGCATCGACGACACGTTAGATCGACTTCGGTGTGCCAAGTTCTTCTCATCACTAGATCTGAAAAGTGGATACTGGCAAATCGAGGTTGATGAACGTGATCGCGAAAAGACTGCTTTTGTTACCCCGGACGGACTTTACGAATTTAAGGCTCTCCCGTTTGGTCTCTGTTGTGCGCCGGCAACGTTCCAACGCATGATGGACACTGTGCTTTCCGGATTGAAGTGGCAGTGTTGCCTAGTGTACCTAGACGACGTGGTCATCTTCGCGGCTACATTTGAGGAGCACATCAAGCGCCTTCGGTCAGTGTTAGAGGCAATCCGTTCGGCAGATTTGACAATCAAGCCAGAGAAGTGCCGATTAGGTTTCGAAGAGCTTCGTTTTCTTGGGCATGTCGTCAGCGCCCAAGGTGTTCGCCCTGATCCTGATAAGACGACCGCCGTCGCAAGGTTTCCGGTGCCAACAGACAAAAAGTCAGTACGGAGATTTCTAGGTCTATGTGCGTACTATAGACGATTTGTGAGAAATTTTTCAAAGATCGCAGAACCCTTAACGAGACTTACGAAAGAAGATGTGCCTTTCCAGTGGCAAAACGAGCAACAAAGCGCCTTCAACGAATTGAGAAAGAGGTTAGAAAACCCCCCGATTCTTTCTCACTTTGATGAGACAGCCGACACGGAAATACACACAGATGCCAGTAACATCGGCCTTGGATGCGTTCTAATACAGTGGCAGAAAGGTGAAGAAAAAGTGATAGCTTATGCCAGTCGGACTCTAACAAAAGCAGAGACAAACTATTCGGCCACGGAAAAAGAATGCCTTGCCGTCATCTGGGCCATCAGTAAATTTCGGCCGTACCTATATGGTAGACCATTCAAGGCAGTCAGCGATCACCATGCGCTTTGCTGGCTGGCGAACATAAAGGAACCATCCGGACGACTAGCAAGGTGGAGCCTCAGACTGCAAGAATACGATATAACCGTGGTATACCGATCTGGCAAAAAACATACCGATGCCGACTGTTTGTCACGGGCTCCTACAGACACACCACCATCAGAAGAAGACGACTTTCCGTTCGTAGGAATTGTCGAAACCACTCAAATAGCCGAACTCCAACGTACAGACAAAGAATTACTCCCGCTTATCGAACACCTGCAAGGAATTGACGTACAAGTACCCCGTATATTTTCTCGAAGCCTCGCATCGTTCTGCCTCCGAGGAAACGTTCTCTACAAGAGAAACTTCAAGCCCAACCGCGAAAAGTTCCTGCTTGTCGTTCCAGCAACTATGCGACAAGAAATACTTCGAGCGTGTCACGATGAGCCCACATCTGGACATTTGGGTGTGACGCGAACGCTTGCAAGGATCAGTCTCCATTATTATTGGCCCAAGCTACTAGCTTCAGTGCAACACTACGTCAAAACATGCCGCGAGTGCCAAAGACGAAAAACACCAAGTTCTAAACCAGCGGGCCTTCTACAACCTATAGATCCACCGAAAGCGCCTTTCCGCCAAGTTGGAATGGACCTCCTTGGACCCTTCCCGACATCTTTACTCGGCAAGAAATGGATCGTTGTGGCCACTGATTATTTAACTAGATACGCCGAAACAGACTCTTTGGAACGAGGAACGGCGGCAGAAGTGGCCCAATTCTTCGTACACAAAATAGTCCTGCGACATGGCGCTCCAACGGTTGTAATCACCGATCGCGGAACGGCTTTCACGGCGCAACTTTTGAAGTGCCTGCTCAACATGACTCACACTGTTCATAGGAAAACCACTGCATATCATCCTCAATGCAATGGCCTGACCGAACGCCTTAACAGAACTCTAGCAGACATGATATCCATGTATGTGGATGTCGAGCACAAAAAGTGGGACGAAATTTTACCATACGTCACTTTCGCCTACAATACGGCTGTGCAAGAGACCACCAAAATCACCCCATTTGAACTAGTTTACGGTCGTGCTGTTACCACAACACTGGATGCTATGTTACCAATAGACCAAGATGACTACCCCCCCGATCTTGACGACTTTCTACAAAGAGCGGAAGAAGCCCGCCAGTTAGCAAGATACCGAATACGCCACCAACACCGCATCGATGCCGACCGCTACAACCGAGGAAGACTTGACACGCGATATGACGTTGGCGACAAAGTGTGGATATGGACTCCAGTACGACGACGAGGCCTCTCCGAAAAACTCATTTCCCGGTATTTTGGCCCCTACGAGATCGTACAGCGACACAATGACCTCGTCTACGAAGTCAAGCCTGCAGGCCACCTGCATCCGAGGCGACGCAATCCCACGGAGCGTGTACACATTGTACGGATGAAACCGTACTACGACCGATTCCAAACCTAGCCACCCCAATCCCTTGACGTACTGCAACCTCATTTTTACAAACTTGTACACACAAAAAAAAAAAAAAAAAAAGTACTGAACAGCCTCATCGCAAGCATCGGGGCGATGCCGCTTGAGAGGGGGGATAATGCCACGAGGAATTGCTAAGGCGCAGTACAACGCAGACGTTGTTAAAAGAGGAACGCTGACGGCATCGCTACGACTCATGAAGCCCGCCGGAAGGCACGAGCCGGCCCAGCCTGTGCACGAGCTGCTACCGAGCAGCGGCAAAGAAAAGAGAAGAAGAAGAGGACGACGAGCGTTCGCTGCTTTCTCCCAGCTACTGTGTAGTTCTTTTGGCTTTGGGCACAAGTTCGCCCTTATTAAACCTTGTAAATAGGACGTCCCGGTTGTGAGGTTGTTATATCCGTTACAATATTCTCTATTCGGCAGCCGCCAGTGGGGAAAGCGCCGCTGGCGTTGAGTATCAGCATGCGAGAGCAAATACATGTGAGATTTAGAGAGCTTCCGCCCCCTGGCTCAGTACTTATCACAATAGAGATCGAACATGAAGTCACCGGGGTGGCTTCTCTCGGTCACTTAAAAATGGTGACCACGGTTATGTCAGCACATGATATCCCGTGTATGTTCTGCCGTAGATATGTGTTCAATAGCGGCAGTTTTTACGTGGAATACGAATTTTGTTATCGATGTTTCTGTCGTGCTCTTTCATACTGGAATGTTACTCGCCTTACATAACCAGTTTATTGACGTGCTAGTGCGCTTCAGCCACGTCTTGATGTGCTGGTGGCCCCGCCGCGGTGGTCTAGTGGCTAAGGTACTCGGCTGCTGACCCGCAGGTCGCGGGTTCGATTCTCGGCTGCGGCGGCTGCATTTCCGATGGAGGCGGAAATGTTGTAGGCCCGTGTACTCAGATTTGGGTGCACGTTAAAGAACCCCAGGTGGTCAAAATTTCCGGAGCTCTCCACTACGGCGTCTCTCATAATCAAATGGTGGTTTTGGGACGTTAAACCCCACAAATCAATCAATTGATGTGCTGGTGCCCTGTGGCATTAGAGCACAAAAAATCCCAGAAAGGTATACAAGATGCTGTTTCAGTTGTATATCCCGATGAACACTTGTTTCAGTAATTAGGGGAAAAAACGGAGCACCTGTCCCCTCGAAAATAGTCATGGCTTAGCCAGAATCCAAAAATTATTGCTAGTTTCAGTGTCAAGGAACACGCACACTCGTAGCGGTTGCTGGGCATCCTAAATCCGGTTGAACGGAGTGAGGCTGGTATAAGTGTTCACATTTATTGGCTTTTTGCAAGTTTTTGCAAAAAACTGATAACTCTGTGAAGAACTTTTTTTGTTTCTAAGTCTTTTCTTATTCTTTATTTTGTGAGTTTTAAATCAGGCGAAGCACGGGAAGTGATTGACGCGCGTTCGTAGCGCTTGCCTCCACTCCTACTCGCCCCTCACTCAGTGATATTAGAAGTTGGATCACGCTCAGTTATTTCGCTCGGTCGGCGTGTCAACAACAGGGCAGATAAAGACAGCAATTTGTGGCGCGCAGAAAACACAAGCCACCGTGAGCTACGCCTAACAAGTCAACCACGCATTCGTCGAACATGGCTTAATCGGGCAACGCATGGTGTGCTGACCCGGGGATTTCTAGTTCCGCGAAGGTTCTAAAGGGTTTCCTAAAGGCGACGAGTGAGCACAAGAATCGGGACCTATTATCTGAACAGGTATTGATTTTGCATGCATACAGGAGTGAGCATAAGTGTGCTGACCACAGGATCACGTGGTTAAAGGCATCGACGAGCTATCTAGAGACGAGACGCATGCTGTGGTGCACATGCGCGTCTTGTCGTATCAGTTGTCCCCTCACGTCGCTCTCTCCGACGTGCTCGTAGCCCAAACGACACCTGGATGTCACTGTCCTTGCTCCATCAAGTTTTTGCAATTTATTTTTTTTTGTACGTATAGCAGCTGCGATGGCGCCGGTTCCAGCGCCAGACTTGCGTAGTTATTTATGCGGGTCGATTATCATAACTAATCGTAGCCAGCCTCTAAAATTCTGATGAAGCCAATCACACAAAATTAAGTTTTCTGCAGCTCAGCTTGCCTTTGTCGCGTTAGGCGAAGTTGAACTAAAATGAGCCTAGTTGAGTGATTGTAAGTATAGCCGAATCTAATCTAGCCTTTAGGTCAGCGTGGTACCACGCAATAAATTTGAGCGCTAGTAAGTTTATTTAAACCCACTTAAACTTGCTGATTTTAAGTTAAGTGTAGTAAAGCTTCAATGCGCCCAGATGGGACAAGAAAAGTACACGTACGGCCAAGTTTAATTAAACATAGTTGATCATGTTATCATTTAGTATAGCGGAACAAAATTTACCCAAACAAGGGAAACTTTATCGCGGCCAATTAATCCAAGACTTTCCCGTAAGCCTAGGGGCGACAAACCCTGGAAGATACTAATTACCCCTTACTGAGACTAGGTCAATTAAGCTCATTTATGTTAGCTTAGTGTTAGTTAAGATGCGTACTAGATATGGTAGAATGATTATTCCTATATCCGATCACACAAGATACTACAGTTTCGCGTGGCATAAATAGGCTAATTATACATAACTAAGCTAATGAGGCAGCGCCAAAGTAAGCATAGAAAAACTGACTAAGCATAGTTTATCATGGCAGCATAGAACTGCTCTCAATATAATTAGGGGTGATTCAGCAAGTTCTCATAAAACATAAAGTAATTGAAATTCAGCTTTCATACGCTCAGAGAATCAATACTGAGGAATATACTAATCACCAATCACCGAATTCAGTCTCATTAGGCTAAATTACGTCTAATTAGCCCTACCACTAATTTTCACTATGTATTCATATTTATTGGCGCTTGTCTCATCATAGCTAGGCTCATTTAAGTTCAACTTGATCTTGCGCAACAAAGGCAAGCTGAGATGCGAAAACTTAATTTTGTATGCTTGGTTTCATGAGGTTGTGCGAGGCTGGCTACGCTTAGTTATGCTAATCAACCGGTATAATTAACGACATGAGGCCGGCACTGAAACTGGCGCCGTCAGAGCCACTGCGTAAAAAAAGAGAAAAGAACGCACACATTTGATGGAATAAAGGCAGTGACACCCAGTTGTCGTTTTGGCTACGAGCACGTCGAAGAGAGGGACATGAGAGGCCAACCGACATGACGGGACGCGCATGCGCACCGCAGTAGGCGTCTCGCTACTAGATTGCGCGTCGATGCCTTCGGGCACACGATGCTGTGGTCTGCATACTTGTGCTGTGTACTGTACGTATGAGTAAACCAAGGTCTCTGAAAGCTTGATTGCACTAACAGAAGTGCAGTGTCACTTGACTAATTGGTGAAGACGGCAACCAAGAAAAATTCTTTTGTTGCAAGGCTTGATTTCCATTTGGCCCGGCTACATAGTTTTTGTTTCTTTTACATTTGGTGTGTAGTTCAAATGATGTCAA